>NC_061512.1:74578385-74677032 GCF_022539505.1 Lolium rigidum | reverse complement strand
CCTAGTAAATGGGACGAAACGTTAGGAGTCAAATAGGATTAGTAAAGAATTCTCTAAAAATATGGTGTATATTCACTTGAGAATAGAACAATCATATCCATTAGTGCGATAATTTTTTATTATCTCTATTATGATGCATCATTACTAATATTATATTCTTTCTATTCTACAACCCAACTATGGCAAGTTCACGTCCGGACGTAACGTGAAAGTGAAGCCATCAAACTCCGAGTGAATACGACGGAGGACTCGCAGACATTTTTCGTGCCATGTTACTTGAATTTGGGTGCGATCCACAAATCCAAGTAATGAAATACTGGTACTACGACGGTCCAAAGATTGGCGAAGTGTAGGGTAGGACTAAGACTTCCAGGATCCCTAGGAATGAGGTGTAGTGATGCCAGCAGTGAGGCAAGAACCATCAACACAAGCCTACCACATAGCCATAATGAGAGCCATCACCGATATTCAGGAGCATAAGACGAAGGAGCTTATGGGTCTCGAATTCGCTCATATTCCTCATATGGAGGAGGAAGATGATCCTATGCTTAACCACTTCAAGCTTGCAAAACGCAAACCAAACAGGCCGCTAAGTACATGGATAACAGTCCGCAACCCACCGTCATTGTTCTTTCGCTGAACCGACATTTGTCGGGAGCAATTGACACAATGCTGGAAGAGTTCACTGAGCCCAAGGAGGAGACTAAGGGGAAAGAACCGATGGAGGGTGAGGTTCACACACCAGTTTATTCAGCTGGTGATTACATTAGTATCGACCATCCCGAACAACAAAGCACACCCATTACACCTAGGTACTTTCCTAGTAGTTCCCATGGAGGATATGAGGGTGGAGAGGAATCCGGAAAACAATCGCCGTTCCGAGACTCCTATAGAAAACTCCACAAAAGTTAGCGTTGGGGATCGAGTACTAGAACCCATAGTGATTCAGCTAGATATAATCCCGAGATGAATGAGGACGCCACAACCCGTAACCGTGAACTATCAGAGTTAATAGGGGAGACGATGAGGAGTATCCGATACCGATCGAGTCGGATACAGCATGGTGGAAATACCTTATGGCGGAGTCAATAGGGGATTACACCCGATGGGTGGATTATGATGCATTGAATGATCGCTCATGAACACAGATTTCTTCCCCGGGATCATCCTCCGATTCCGACTACCAGCCCGACGGAAGACCCTATGTTCCGTGATCTCGTCAGAGGACTACACGTTCGACCGGATGGAAGCCCGGGATGTACCGGGAGTAAAGTACGACTAGAGACCACCAAGGGAGGTGAGACTACAATACACAAGAGTACCACATGTATTGTAGTGTGTAATATTTTGTAGAAATTTGTACATATACTTCAATACGTGAGTTTGCATACTCACATCGCTACTGGGTATTGTAATAAACCACTTAAGTATGTATATACATGGTATATGTTTTGTATGATTTGGATTTGCTTCTTGATTTCCATTGCGTGACTAGTTATGTGCACAAAGTTGAGCTCGTAAAACTTGCGCATGGAGTAACTATGAGTACCACTTTGTGCTGCGTAACCAGGGGGATATGCCTGGGATTGACAGTGAGGAGAGTGAGGCACAGCCGCCTCGAGCGCGAGGCCGCTGGTAGGAAGAGTAGCCGATGAAGCAGCCAGTAAACCAGCTTTCCACCACCACCACCACCCATGACGCAGTATGCACTTCCTCCAATACATGCAAATGTTGGAGGAAAGGCAACGTATGACAATGGAGCCGCAAAACAAGTTCTTCCGTGAGCTGCTTCGACAGCAACAGTGGTTGAGAGGCCGTAAAACCTGTGGAGTCACTCTATCGTACTTCCAGTAATACAAAGCCAATATCCTTCGCGATACGCGCCCGAACCAATGGACGCTGAGGATTGGTTGATGGACACCGAGCGGAAGCTCAATACATCGTAGGATGCAACGACTCCGGAGAAGGTCAGGTATGCAACACACTTGTTGTGTGGACCCGCCGCATCATGGTGGGATAACATAGTAGCCGTTTATCCGGCGGAAAAGGTGTTTTCATGGGAAGAACTCAAGAGGAAGTTCAGGGAATCCAATGTCCCCGAGAGTATAGTGGAGTTGAAGCGTCGAGAATTCGAGAGTCTCGAGCAGAAAGATAAAGCCATCCCGACTTATGTCAGGGAGTTTTCGAAGTTGTCCCGGTATGCCGTTGAGGAGGTCAACACCGAGGACAAGAAAAAGAAGAGGTTCTTGCGGGGATTAAGTCCCCAGTTCAAGGTACAGCTCAGAATGATGAGAGCGACAGAGTTCCAGGAGCTGGTGGATGCAGCCATCACTCTTGAAGATGACTTTAAACAGCTGCAAGAAGAGAAGAGAAAGAAGGCTAAATTTGAGCCTAAGAGATATATCAGCAACAAGCCTAACACTGGCTTGAGTTTCAAACCGAGGTACAACAACAACAACAGCTACAACAACAACCGAAGGGGTTCGAATAACCAGCCTAGGGCTCAAATTGTTTGCCGTAGCTGTGGAGGCAAGGGACACTTTTCCAAGGACTGCAAGAAGCCAAGGATAATATGCTTTGGATGTCGTGAGGAGGCGCACATGCTTCGGGATTGCCCTAAGAATAAGCAAGGAGGAGGAAACCGAGGTGGAAATACCGGAGGCAATTGGAAGAACAAAAAGCCCTTCGGCAAGTTAAACTGCACCAGCTTGGAGGAGGTGGTGAACTCCGATCAGGCAGTGATAGGTACGCTCCTATACTTACTCATCCCGGCAAAGTACTTTTTGATACCGGTGCAACTACATCATTCATTTCTCAGCAATTCATCATCAAACATGGGATTAGTTGCACTAAGTTAGATACACCTATAACCATACTTTCCGCGGGGGGAACGATAGTAGTAACCCATACCAAACAAGGACAAGTCATCATGATCAATAAATGCGCATTTGACGCGACTCGTTCATTTTACCGATGAAGGACATTGATGTCATTCTTGGTATGAACTGGTTAGAAGCTAATGGAGCATTGATCAACTGTGTGAACAAGACTGTGTCTTTGAAAAGCCCCGATGGAAGTAGAATGATCTACCAAGGAGATAAGCATACACAGATTGAAGTAGAGCTACAACTGAATAGCATGAAGGAAGTAAAGTTGGAGGATATACCTGTAGTAAATGAATTCCATGATGTTTTTCCTAAGGAATTACCTGGAATGCCACCAGATAGGGAGATAGAGTTTACTATCGACCTAATTCCAGGAACAGCTCTGATTGCTAAAGCACCATACAAGATGGGGCCTAAGGAATTGAAAGAACTTAAGGAGCAATTGGATGACTTGGAACAGAAAGGATTCATACAGGAGAGTATCTCACCATGGGGATCACCTGTGATCTTCGTGGATAAAAGAGATGGAGGCAGAAGGATGTGCGGAGACTACAGGAATTTGAATAATGTTATTATCAAGAACAAGTACCCACTTCCTAGAATACAAGATCTATTTGATCAAGTTAGAGGCGCGGGAGTCTTTTCCAAGATTGATCTAAGATCCGGTTATCATCAGATAAAGATCAAGAAGGAAGACGTTCCGAAAACAGCCATTGTCTCGAGGTACGGACATCATGAATATCTAGTAGTACATTTTGGATTAACTAATGCCCCAGCAATCTTCATGAATCTTATGAATAAGATCTTCATGCCATGTCTAGAAAAGTTTGTCATCGTATTCATCAATGATATCTTGATATATTCCAAAGACAAAGCTGAACATGCTGAACATCTGAGGATAGTGTTGCAAACACTAAGAGAACATCAACTCTATGCCAAATTCAGCAAGTGTGAATTTTGGCTAGCTCAAGTAGAATTCCTTGGTCATGTTATTAGCAAAGATGGAATAGCTGTTAACCCAAGCAAGGTAGCATTAGTTTTAGACTGGGAAGCACTAAAGACTGTCATAGAAATCCGAGGATTCTTAGGAATGCAGGATACTATCGGAGATTCATTGAAGGATTCTCCAAGATAGCAGGACCGATGACTAAGTTGTTAAGGAAGAACGCACCATTTGTGTGGTCTGATGAGTGTGAGAAGAGTTTTCAGACTCTGAAAGAGAAACTCACCACAAGACCGGTGTTAGCAAGTCCCGAAGTTGGCAAGGATTACACCGTGTATCGTGACGCATCCAAACATGGATTGGGTTGCGTACTCATGCAAGATCGGAAAGTAATATCTTATGGATCGAGGCAACTCAGACCCCATGAAGTGAACTATCCAACACATGATTTAGAGTTAGCAGCAGTAGTATTTGCACTTAAAACATGGAGACATTTTCTCTATGGATCCAAGTGTGAGCTCTATACGGATCATAAGAGTCTCAAGTACTTCTTCACTCAGAAGGAACTCAATATGAGGCAGAAAAGATGGCTTGAACTAATTAAGGATTATGATTTGACCATCAATTATACTCCAGGAAAGGATAATGTTGTAGCAGATGCCTTGAGTAGGAAGAGCACTGGAGGAGTGGAACAAGAGTTATCACCGGAGTTGAGGAAGGAAATAAGCCAAGCCCAAATACAACTTTGGGAGAAAGAAGCTCATGAAGGACTTTCGGCTTTACCAAGTAGCCGATGAGCTAAGTGTTAACTTAAAGAATGAGATAATCATGGGTCAATTGGACGATCCATTCATCGTAGAGGAGATGAGAAGGATAGATGAGGGTAGACCATCAGAATTTCACCGAGGAGAGTCTGGATCATTATGGTTCCAGAAGAGGATTTGCGTTCCGGATATTGATGAGATCAAGGAAGTTATACTCCGGGAAGCACACCAAACACCATACTCTATACATCCGGGAAGTACAAAGATGTACATGGATCTCAAGGAATTGTTCTGGTGGAATAACATGAAGAGAGAGATAGCACAATACGTGGCGGAATGCCATACCTGCCAAAGAGTGAAAGCTGAACATCAAAGTCCCAGCAGAAAGTTGCAACCGTTACCAATTCCATAATGGAAATGGGAGGAGATAGGAATGGATTTCATCACCGGACTACCCATGACTAATAAAAAGAAGGATATGATATGGGTAATCGTGGACCGGTTGACGAAAAGTGCACACTTCTTAGCAAGAAACCGAGCAGGATAAAGGAGAGAAACTCATCGATCTTTACATCAAAGAGATCGTGAGTAAACATGGAGTGCCCAAGAAGATAGTGTCAGATCGAGGATCCGTGTTCACATCAGCATTTTGGAAGCAACTACATGAAGCTTTAGGATCCAAGTTAGATTATAGCACCGCATATCATCCTCAGACAGATGGACAAACAGAGAGAACAAACCAGATATTGGAAGATATGCTTAGGACTTGTGCCCTAGACTTCGGAGGATCATGGGAGGAACACTTACCACTAGCAGAGTTTTCATACAATAATAGCTATCAAAGCAGCATCAAGATGGCACCATTTGAAGCTCTGTATGGAAGAAAGTGTAGATCACCGATATGTTGGTATGAGGCAGGATCAAGCAAGGAGTTTAATCCAGACTATGTCAAGGAAAAGCAACAAATCATTGACATTATAAGAGATAGGCTTAAGATAGCTCAAAGTCGACAGAAGAGCTATGCAGACCAAAAGAGAAGGACATGGGAACCACAAGTTGGAGACATGGTGTATCTCAAGGTAAGTCCGATGAAAGGTCTTCAGAGATTCAGAGTAAAGGGAAAGCTGAGCCCTAGATACATCGGACCTTTCAAGATTCTGAGTCAGAACCGAGGGTTAGCCTTTAAATTGGATCTACCGGGAAGGTTAGCTCAAGTACACAACGTGTTTCATGTGTCGCAACTTAGGAAGTGTTTAAAGACCCCAGATGAGCCAGTATCACATGATGAGCTCGAGTTACAACCAGACTTGACCTACATCGAGAAGCTAGCTAAGATTCTCGAGGAAAACTGGAAACAACTCAGGAATCGGGCTATTAAGTACTGCAAGATACAATGGAAGCATCACCCCGAGAGAGAAGCCACATGGGAAAAGGAAGAAGACCTGAGGAAAACATACCCCGAACTCTTCAGGTATTACAACCACAACTTCGGGACGAAGTTTTCTTTAAGGGGGAAAGGCTGTAATGTCCCAGTTTTAGAGACGATCGAGGGGTAGATTTTAGAAAGGAATGTGCATTGCATCGTAAATTCTGAGGAAATTTCGCGCTTTTAAAACAAAACTGCATCGAAGGGGGACAAGTTTCTCTCTCGACACCTTACTGGGTTAGGGTTTCGAGAGTGCGACAAAATTGCTTCTCATTCAACTAAGTTAGGGTTTTGAGAATAGAGGAGAGTAAAGTGCATTACAACTTAAGTTGCATGATTGAATTCAAACCTAAGTTGCGTTTGAATTTCAAATTCAAACATCAAATGAATATCTCATAATTCAAATGTGAGGTAATTCATTAAGCAAATTATAAATAATAAACAATACAAATATAAAGTAAATCTCATTAGAGAAAAATGGGAGCTTTATTGATAAACACACAAGATACATTGTCTTTACAATATTCAGATTTGAAATATAAAATATTACAACACATTACAAGAATTGACAAAATGGAAAAAGAAAAAGAAAAATAAAGAAAATTAAAATGAAATAAACTACCCTAAACTACAAGTTAATCTTCATGCAATCCCTGACCAAGATGATCTTGCAATTCATCTTGATCATCTCCAAGTCCCTGCATACACACAAAGAAGAGAAACAGATTATGCCAAGTGGCAAAGCCACTTGGAAGATTAGCAAAAGAAAGTAAAAATGTGAGGATATGACCAAGCATCAGCCGAGCTGATCCATTCACTGGGCATGTGACAACCAGCAAGCACACAAGCTGCTTACACAGCCATTGTGCATGCCCAACAGCAAGCCCTTGTGTGTGCATGCAGACACAGACACACACACACAGCCAGTGAGTCACCAACAAGCCGCAGTGCCTTGTTGTCGACCAGAGAAGAAGAAGAAGATCACATAAAAGCCTCCACAGTAAACCCTAACCAGTCCATCGACAAGACTTCACTGGGTAAGTCACCAAGAACACAAGAACACAAGAACAGGAAGAACAGCCACTGCTGTTCAACCTGCTCAAACAACCACAACACTTAATCAAGCACCACCAAACTTGCAAGGAGGAGCAGGGCAAGCAAATCAAATAGCACTAAGCAATCCTCTACACCAACAACCATTTCTAGGAGCCGGAGTGAGGTATACCAGATAAACATGAGCAAATCATGGTTTTGCTCATAATTAAGCATGTGCATATGTCACGTAAGCAAAGAGGGTAGAATACCCCGTTTGTGTCATCATCCGGCTACATAGTCAGCTGGTGCAAGCAAATGGGAGAGGCAAATAGGAAATCATCCAAGGGGAACATTAGTTATGTCAAATTAGTGGCACAACTAAGGAAATCCAGCAAAGAATGAATTCACAGCTAGCCTAGCCCAACACACTTAGCACCTATAGCTAGCTATACCATCAGACAATAGACAAATCTTTGTCTATATAATTTCTCAGCATCAAAAGCCACTGGAAGTCCAGTCTTGGATCAACCAATGAGCAATCATCCAATTACAGCAAGCAAACACCAACCACAGCAAGCCACAGAGAAGGGGGAGCTACCCATGACAGCATCACTGAGCTGCCAGGGCCACCTCAACCCACAGCCAACACTTGAAACCACCACATCATCACCCAGTAGAGTTCAGTAGTGGGATAGGGTACCAACCAGTGGATGGCATCCAGCTAGCCTTATCAAATCCATTGAAATGATCATCACTGAATCACAGTTCACATCATTCATCCATTTAATAAAGCAAGATAAACAGATAAATGAATTACACAAGCAATTGATGCACCAGAGCCTTGCAGATGATCCAATGGATCATTGCAAGCATCAACCGATGCTTGAGCAAGCACCATCACACACAAGCCGGCATGTGTGATGCACACACAAAGACAGTGGTAAGCACCGGATAGGCACATACGTAAGCACAACAATTAATCATCAAGCAACCGATGATCATATGATCACCGCGAGCTTGCTAACACTTGTTACTGGTGGCTATAGCCAAGCATAGCATCGTAATGAGCCAGCTCATCGAAGAATTACACCCAAGCCATAACTCGAATAAACAGATACAGTAAATAATGACTTTATAATTGTATCCGTAAGCACATCAAAGGCATGATGAACCACTGGAACAAGTACACAAGGATTGCATACAGCACTCATCACTGGATAGTACTGTTAAGCCAACAACAATGCTCAATTGAGCATGCTCATGAAATTAAGCACAAGATATAGCACATCAGAGCACTGGCACTTGCAAATTTTGCAAGGAATACACACAGTAATCAAGCCAGGGCAAATAATTGAATACACATGATGAACTAGCAGTAATAGCATCAAGGACAAAGTCACAGAGATAGAATTAAGCAAGAATTGCAAGCATAAGCAAGCACATAGCCTAGGAATTATTGCACGTAATCATGTATGGCATGGCAGTAGCAAAGACAAAGAATAGTAACCATGGTAGTAGCAAGGCCAGCAGATACACAGCAGCAGCACAACAGCTAGCAAGGCGCAACAAAGAGCGCATCAGCACGGCAGGCGTCTCCACATGGGGAGCATGCCTGTGACCGAGCAAGACGCAGAGGAGGAGGAGAGAAGGGAGTAGAGCAGAGAGGGAGAGAAGGAGGCGACGGAGCACTTACAAGTGGCGTGAGGCAAAGAGCGCGGCCATGGCGGCCACGGCGGCACACGCCGGGGCACGGCGGCGCCAAGCCAAGCTAGGCCACGGCAGCGCCGCAGCACTAGCACCACCACGGCAGGGCACGGCGACGCCAAGGCATCTGGAGCGTCAGCGGCGACGAGATCGCCACGACACTCCTTGCTAGGCGACCAGAGGTGAAGGGAACGAGCCGAGGAGGAGGCGAGATTCAAATTGAAGCGGTGGATCTGAAGCGCCGTTGAACGGCGGTTCAGATGCACCATATCTCGCCGGCGGCGACGGTCGGAGTTGGCCGGAACAATTAGGCGAAAACAGCGGCGACGCGGGAGTCGCGAGAGCGAGGGCTAGGGTTCGCGAGCGATTGAAGGAGAAGGGGACGGTGCGTCCGTGATACGTCTCAAACGTATCTATAATTTCTTATGTTCCATGCTACTTTTATGATGATACTCACATGTTTTATACACATTATATGTCATATTTATGCATTTTCCGGCACTAACCTATTGACGAGATGCCGAAGAGCCAGCTTGTCGTTTTCGCTGTTTTTGGTTTCAGAAATCCTACAAAGGAAATATTCTCGGAATTGGACGAAATCAACGCCCAGGGTCTTAGTTTTCCACGAAGCTTTCGGAAGACCGAAAGGGAAACGAAGTGGGGCGACGAGGCGCCGCCACACTAGGGCCGCGCGGCCTAAGGGTGGCCCGCGCCGCCCTGGCGTGTGGGGCCCTCGTGTCGCCCCTAAACCTACCCTGCCGCCTACTTAAATCCTTCGTCGCGAAACCCCCAGTACCGAGAGCCACGATACGGAAAACCTTCCAGAGACGCCGCCGCCGCCAATCCCATCTCGGGGGATTCAGGAGATCGCTCCCAGCACCCTCGCCGAGAGGGGAATCATCTCCCGGAGGTCTCTTCATCACCATGATCGCCTCCGGATCGATGTGTGAGTAGTTCACCCCTCGGACTATGGGTCCATAGCAGTAGCTAGATGGTTGTCTTCTCCTCATTGTGCTATCATGTTAGATCTTGTGAGCTGCCTATCATGATCAAGATCATCTATTTGTAATGCTACATGTTGTGTTTGTTGGGATCCGATGAATATTGAATACTATGTCAATTTGATTATCAATCTATCATATATGTTGTTTATGTTCTTGCATGCTCTTCGTTGCTAGTAGAGGCTCTGGCCAAGTTGATACTTGTAACTCCAAGAGGGAGTATTTATGCTCGATAGTGGGTTCATGCCTCCATTGAATCTGGGACAAGTGATGAAAGTTCTAAGGTTGTGGATGTGTTGTTGCCACTAGGGATAAAACATCAATGCTTTGTCTAAGGATATTTGTGTTGATTACATTACGCACCATACTTAATGCAATTGTCTTTTGTTTGCAACTTAATACCGGAAGGGGTTCGGATGATAACCCGAAGGTGGACTTTTTAGGCATAGATGCATGCTCGGATAGCGGTCTATGTACTTCGTCGTAATGCCCCGATTAAATCTCATAGTACTCATCGTGATATATGTATGTGCATTGTTATGCCTTCTTTATTTGTCAATTGCCCAACTGTAATTTGTTCACCCAACATGCTATTTATCTTATGGGAGAGACACCACTAGTGAACTGTGGACCCCGGTCCATTATTTACATCTGAAATACAATCTACTGCAATTGTTCTTTACTGTTCTTCGCAAACAATCATCATCTTCCACACAATACATCTAATCCTTTGTTTACAGCAAGCATGTGAGATTGACAACCTCACTGTTAGGTTGGGGCAAAGTACTTTGATTGTGTTGTGCAGTTTCCACGTTGGCGCCGGAATCTCTGGTGTTGCGCCGCACTACACTCCGCACCAACAACCTTCACGTGTTCCTTGACTCCTACTGGTTCGATAACCTTGTTTTCTTACTGAGGGAAAACTTGCTGCTGTGCGCATCACACCTTCCTCTTGGGGTTCCCAACGGACGTGTGTCTTACACGCCATCAGTCCGACCGAGCCCAAGTGTGGCTCGGGTTAGGGTTAGCTACTGGACCACCCTGACAGGTGGGCCCAGGGGCAATTCTATCTTTTCACATTTTCAAATAAACAGAAACTTTGAAAATGCATAGAAAATGATAAATAGCTCTAAAAAAATTATTAAAAATATGAAAACCACTCAGGATAAAATTCTCTATCATAATAAAATATGAAATGGAATTTTTGAAGAAAAACATTATTAAGTCCTAATTTGATGATTAAAATAACCATTTAATCACACTTTATATTTTCAATAATGAAAATAAGTCCATTAATATTTTTGGACTTTAAAAACACCTTGCCAACATTTCAAGGTTGTATTTTACCCTAAACAGAGTATCCTTAAATTATTCTTAGTATTATCCTCTCACATGAAATGATAAGACATCGGAAAGGGGGGAACAAACCCTAAAACTGGAATCATGCATAAATGCTTCTTAACCATTGCCCTTATCGGACAATGATGCTATTTTTCAGCAACAGAGGACAAGGGTCAGTCCACACCATCCAACTGCAACACTTTGCAGTGTTAAGGCAAGTTCATCGCTTGCTCATGTCATTTGAGTATTTCTATCAAATTACTTGCAAAGTACTATGTTTATCACTATTGCATAAAAAGCAAAACCACTATTTTCATAACTATGTTTATGACTAAGTGGTGGGAAATGGAACCATGGTATGTGTTGAAATGGTGGAGGTTCCATTGCAAGGGTTATATCCATCTAGGATTAAACAACAAATGTCGTCCAGTGATTCTTGTGCCGTAATACCCGTGTTAACCATAAGATCCGGAGTGGGACGGAGTAGTCAAAAGTGTTTCCACCTCTCGTTCATCAACGGATGCGCATTACTCGTAAGCACTTGATCTCGAGAGACAAGATGCGTGGGGAACCCGTAGAAGTCCCCACGGTAATGTGGTCTATGATGGGTTGCAACTGCCGGCGAAGGAATGTATGATAGAGCTCTGCATTGTCGTCGTGGTCGGGGTCCATCCTTAATTGGTGTAAGAGGACCGGCGAGGACCCAGGATTGGAGATTGCAACAAAGGGTGGGTGTTCGAGGTAGCGGAGGAACATGATTGGCTAGACCTTATACCGGGCCTCACACCGAAGGAAGTGTGGACGGGAAAGCTGCCCGGTTGGCACCAAGGTTAAGATCTCTTATGGGTAAAGCAACACACCTCCGCAGAGTGTAATGAATCGTGACCTGTCACTCCCTATTCCGGGATTTGGAACTGCGAACGCTGCCGGAAAGGAACTCCATGAAGTTCTAGTAAACCGGTGAAGGCTGACGGACATAGTTCTTTGGAATAAAAGCAACCTCTTGAAGAAATTTTTATCAAAACATGCATTGGTATTAGACTTTCTGGTCTAATATCGTAGCTAGTGCATTAAACACCTCTTTTCTATAATGAACTTGTTGAGTACGCTCGTACTCATACCACTCTTAAATCCCCCGCTAGATTGTCCGAACCATCCGGAGGAGGACAACGACAACTCCGAAGGAGCCGACATCATCGGCTATGAAGAACCAGACCTCTCTGGAGGTGTTGAAGGTGTAAACTATCTCATAGTCTACGGAACCGGGGAGGGTTCCGGAGGAGAGCACGTGTAGACCTACCAAGTAGTAGTAGTATCCGAGCAGTACGAACTCTTAGTACTTAACTGCTCGAGGAGAATAAATGTATAATCTAGTAAGACTTTTATATTGTAAGTTAAGTTGGGTTCGCCTCGAACCCAGGAGTATTCCTCTTAGGACCCATGAGGAGCTCCGAGATGATATGTATATGTTGTTTGTAATAATAAATGAATGAGTTATGGACCTGCTATGTTCTGTTGTACTACTCTGAGGGATGTAATATTTGCGAATTGGTACTTCGTGAATGTTATATCAACGACTGGCATACTACAACATGCAGTGGTATGCAGGGTCACCACAGTCGATCAGCAACGCGCGCTCGTCGAGTCCTTCGAGTCGGAGAAGAAGCTTCAGGACACCGCCCGTGCCCGCGAAGAGGCGCAGATTCGTCGCGCCGTTGAGCTCTCCGTCCAGGCGACACAGCAGGGGAGGGCAGGCAACGACGCGCTGCTGGAGCTACGCCGTCTGGCCAACGACCTACGCATGGAGAGGCGGCGCGCGCAGCAGGAGCTGCGGCGGAGGGGAGGCGACGACGGGGCAGGGCCGTCGAACGCACCGCCGGGCGATCAGTAGGGTAGGGTTTAGATGGAATGTAGCCATTTTCATCCGAACTTTGTAATATATAATCAAATTTGAATGAAAACCTTTATTTTCGTGCACTAATATTTATTTGGGGATTTTGTTTGGGGGACGCGACTGAGGAGCGACCTCCCCAAACGCGGCACGAACAAAACACATCCCCGTTTGGTCGACGGTTTGGGGGCGAGTGGAGATGCTCTAAGTCACCGTTTTGGATCACCCCGCCGCTAGAGATGACCCGGCCACAGATTTCACCCCGCCGTTTTGGATCTTGTCCGGCAACCTCGTGTGTGAACGTGTCCGGGCACGATTTGGAGCCTATGCTCTTACCCGTTCAAAGAAAGAATTCCAACTTCGATTCGGATCCAACTATGGTTCTGCCTGCTTCGTAGGCTTCCTTAAATTTACTCTTTTGTCGTGGAAACGCAAGTCGACAATCCCCAAACTCCCTTCTCTCTAGGGTTCGGGTTTTTCGCACAGCGCACGCATGAAATCTGTGGCCGGCGTCGGCGTCAGCGTCGTAGCTGCTGAGGTAGCTGCTCCTCCAGATTGGTCCTGCCTACCGGATGATATGCTGCTCATCGTGATGCAGATTCTGGACATTCGAGATCTCTTGAGCGCCGGCGCCGTGTGCTCCTCATGGCGCCCCGCCTACTCAGCCATCCGCAGTATCCGGGTCCCAATCACCGATGCGTCACCTTGCCTGGAGTAAATGACAAAAAACTACCACAATTGTGCCATAGATGACGCGGAACTACCAAATGGGACACGATTGTCACATGACTACCATGTTTGGGGCTAGCTCGCGACGCGGAGCACTGATTGAACTGATCAAGCGTGTTAACCATCTTTCCGGCAGCCCCGGCCCACCGTCGGAGCCGACGTGGCTACCGCCGACGGACGGCCGTTAGGGCTCGCGTTAGGGCAACTCCCGGTTGACTTTCCCCCAAATCGAACGGAAATGGAAGACGGAGGAGGCGGCGGCGACCGGTTCGGCGACCCGGCGTGCACGGCGAATCTCCGGCGTATGATGGCATGGAGGGCTTCGTCCTGCCCTCGCCGGTGCTCGCAGCGACGCGTCGCCGGTGCTGCAGCTCGACGCCACCAAGCCCACCGCGTCCCGCAGTCCGAGAAGTGGTGGACATCTCGAGGGCATGACGTCTCGTAATGACCCCATGAGCCATTACCTCTACAATGGTAGCGGGTAAGAGTTCTTTGCCCTCTCGTAGACTACCTCTTTGTTGGATTTTGCCCTCTCGTAGAGTAATCCCCTGTTCCATTTTGCCCTAGTGTTTTTTCCGGCAATAATGTTGGTAGAATGACGATGTAGATTGACTAGAATGTTAATTTGGATTATAGGGAGCAGGCAGAGATGTGGGAGCTCTATTTTCAGTTTGATGGAGCAAAATTTGTTCACAAAACTTTACATAGGACAGATATAAGGTTTCTGAAATTGTTGTCCATCATGGAGGAAGAGGGATATGGTCCGTGTGATTCCTTATATTATGTTAAAAATGAAGGAGTAGGACTGAGTGGATTAGAGCTAGTGGACAAGCAATTATAAGGTTGATGAAATGCTAGTGAAGTATGCAAGTACAAAGAAACCGGTGCTTATCGTGATGAAGGACAATAGGAAAAGAGCAATTGTTTTATCACCATTGAAGAGAAAGCATGCAAGCACAATTGATCTTGATCCAGAGGAAGAAGAGCCAACTACACACCCTTTTCCGAGCCAAGACAGTTCCTTCGTGATGTTTGGCAGATCACAAATTGATGATCACAACTTTCCTCAGATGCACACACAGGAGAGTGTTAACCGTGAGAAGGGTAAAAATGTACTGGATATAGAGACATGTATGGCAGTAAGAAGAAGAGGAATCTGAAGATGAGGATGATAGTTGGCTATATCCATGCAGATTTGACCCAAGAGGCTGCAGAGAAGGCAAGAAGAGCTCGAGAAGAGGAAATGCACCAGTAGAATTGCTGCTAAGAGGAAGAGGAATCTTGATCCAATGCTTCATTGTGATGGGGAGAGTGATGTGGAGGATATTTATGACAATGCAACAATTCCAGCAGGTGAAGAGGCAAGTGAAGAGGCCTGGTCCAACATTGAGATCACATTCTCAAGTAGAGGCAGATGTTATTCCAGATTGGGCTCCTTCTGATGATGAGGGTGACAAAGGATTTCTGAAAGAAGAAGAGGATGATGGGTATGAGCCATTGCCTTTTGTGTTAGCAGGAGGGAGAAAGAGCAGAGGAAAGATGGCCAAGGAGAGGGTGTGGTATGATGATAGTAGACAGAATCCAGAGCAACAATTCATGGTGGGACTTTGCTTCAAAGATGTGTATCAATTCAGGCAAGCTTTGGCTAGACTCCACATTGTGCAGGTCAGAATTTCCATTACCACAGGAATACACCCGACAGGATCATTGTGTTGTGCAAGGACAAGCGAAGAAAAAGAATGAAGAGAATGTGAAGGAGAAGGAGAAAAAGTGGGACTGTCCATTTTATATGACAGCTGCCAAGATAAAAAATGAGGCTACATTTTGCATCAAGAAAATGGAGTTGAAGCACACATGCCCAACAGATCCATCTAGCACTAGAGTTAATGCAAAGTGGCTTAGTGGTACATATGTTACTGAATACAAATCAAACATCAAGCACTTCCATCAACACTTTGCAAGACAAAGCACAGAAAGATTTTGGAGTGGATGTTCCCAAGAGGATGGCTTACAGGGCAAGGACCAAGGCAATTGAGATGGTGATGGGTGATCACAAGCAGCAATATCACAGATTAAGGGATTACCTGCAGATCGTTATAGACAAAAACCCCGGTTCCGTGTGCATTGTGACCACCGTCACGAGTCCAACAGATGAGCAGAGTTGAAGCAATGAAAAAAGGACAGCTGGTGGACATATCTTACAGCCCTAGATTCCATGGATTGTTCTTCTGTGTCAATGCTGCTAGAGAAGGGTTTCTACAGGGCTGCAGACCATTTATTGGTTTGGATGGTTGCTTCATTAAGCTCACCTCTGGAGCTCAAATCCTTGCAGCTACTGGCAGAGATGGAAATAACAACATCTATCCAATTGCATGGGGAGTGGTTGCCAAAGAAGATACAGAGAATTGGCAGTGGTTTCTTGAGCAGTTGAAGCATGCACTTGGTGGAGATCATGGACAGTTTGGGTACTACACTATGATGTCCGACGAGCAAAAGGGATTACCGAAAGCAGTGTCCACCGTGTTCCCTAATTCACCACAGAGGTACTGCCTGAGGCATATATATGCCAATTTTCAGACAGCAGGCTTTAGAGGAGAGGACTTGAAGAAGTGCATGGATAATGCTGCCTACTCATACACAAAAGATGGTTTTGATGAAGCAATGGAGGAGATGAAGAAGCAGAGTGAGGAAGCATGGAAATGGTTGAGCAAGATACCAGTGGAGGCATGGGCAAGGTTTGCAATGGACACCAATTGTCAAACAGATTTAGTGGTAAACAATCTGTCAGAGGTATTTAACAAATACATTCTTGATGTCAGGAACAAACCAATAGTGACAATGCTTGTAGGAATATATGACAAATGCATGGTCAGATGGGATGGAAAAAGAGATGGTGCAGAGTCAGCTGGATGGGAAATTACACCACATTATGCAGAACTGCTGGAGTTGATGAAGAAGTACTCAAGAAATTGCATCCCTAAGAGGGCAGATAAAGGACTTTGGCAAGTGAAAAGTGGGAAAGTTACACATGAGATCAACATTACTTATAGGACATGCTCTTGTAGGAAGTGGCAGCTCACTGGCTTGCCCCGCAACCATGCGAGTGAGTGCCATTTATAAGGCTGCTATGTGTCCGAAGATTTTGTGTCTCCTTTTTTCACAAAAGAAATGTACTTGAAGAGCTACAAGCCCGTATTCAATCCAATGCCAGCACAACATGGTTGGACTAAGACAGATACAGATTGACATCATGCCACCTGCATTCAAAGATCACTTGAAGGGTAGAAGGGCAGAAAAAAGGAGGAAGGGCAAGTTTGAGCCTCCCACACCTAAAGAGACATCAAGAATGTCCACAATTACTTGTAGCAACTGCAACTTACAGGGCCACAAGTACACTAGCTGCTCACAACCTTTGAGGCCTGACCTAGCTATGAGGAAAAACAATCACAAGGTAATGCACTATCAACAGCACATCATACTTATTTTTACATTGCAATGTCCTAATTTATGCATGACATCTGCAGGCCAATAGAGCAATGCCAACAGCAGATGCTTCTGGGACCAATGTACATCATGAAGCTCCAGAAAATGTTCCACCAAATGCTCCAGGAAATGCTGGAAGAACTGCTCCAGGCACAGCTCCAAGGAGTACTGCAAGGAATGCTCCAGGAAATGCTGGAAGAACTGCTCCAGGCACAGCTCCAAGGAGTACTGCAAGGAATGCTCCAGGAAATGCTTCTTCATCTGCTCCAGGAAATGCTTCTTCATCTGCTCCAGGAAATGCTGGAAGATCTGCTCCAGGAAATGCTGGAAGATCTGCTCCAGGAAATGCCAGGGGTTTGTCTGGTTATTTCTATGCAGGAGCAAATGCAGGTCCAGGAAGAGATGCATCTGAACCTCCTCTCCAAGGAAATTAGGTCCTTTGTACTCGTTGGTCCTGCTAGATCATTTGGATGTGCATGTACCTGACATGGTTAAGACCATTTTGTGATGCTTGTAAACTAAAGGCCATGCTTGACATGGTTAAGACCATTTAGTGATGCCTATGTTGTTTAAGAGAGTACTCTGTTTAAAACTGATGATCAGTACTCTGTTTAAGACCATTTAGTGATGCTTATGACCTATGGTCAGTACTCTGTTTAAGACTATGATGTTTCTAACTGTTGCTTAATGCCAAAGAGTCGATGTCGAGACCTTTCCAAATGTAAAATAACCCTAAAGGTCTCGACAAAGTCGAAGCGTCGATGTCGAGACCTTTCCAACTTTAAAATAACCCTAAAGGTCTCGACAAAGTCGAAGCGTCGATGTCGAGACCTTTCCAACTTTAAAATAACCCTAAAGGTCTCGACAATGCCGAAGCGTCGATGTCGAGACCTTTCCAACTTTAAAATAACCCTAAAGGTCTCGACAATGCCGAAGCGTCGATGTCGAGACCTTTCCAACTTTAAAATAACCCTAAAGGTCTCGACAAAGTCGAAGCCTCGATGTCGAGACCTTTCCAAATGTCCAATAACTATAAAATTTGTCTCACATAACACATATTTTAAACTCATTATTAACATGATAAAAAGGAATTCATTTCAACATCAGGGATCAACTTAAACGAGATACAACACATATTGTTCAACATTACAAACCAACCATCATTTAGTTCACCATTACAAACCGGACATCATTTGATCAACATTACAAACAAACACATATTGTTCAACATTACAAAACATAGGGAATTCAATTCAAACATGAAAAATAAAATTAAACTGGTACACAAGCTAACTACTCCTCACACATCTCCTTGATCTTCTTCGACTTTGCCCTCGTTGGATTCCTTGAGCTTAAATAAATCCCCAATTATGTACTCAAGCTTTCTCTTCTCTTCTTTCAACCGATCTCTCTCCTTCTCTCGCCTTAATTCTCATGCATTTGTGCATATTGCTGCTTGATGCATCCAGGTGCCTTCTTCTGCTCTAACTCTGCCCTAGCATCAATCAATCCTTGCTCAGCTTGGGCCTTCAAGGCAAGTATTACCTCGCTTCTCCTCCACAATTTTCTTCATCTCTTCTTGAGCATTCCTCGGGTCAATGTGCATCTTCTCAATCTCATCTTTGAGCTTGAACCTCTTCTCCATGTTGTCCGGAGCATCATTAACCCTGCCTTGCTTCTCTTGTCCATACAAATCCCACAACTTTGCCAATGATTTCCGAAGTGCAGGTGGCCACTCACCATCTACCCAAAGAAGAAAATCACAAGCTGGTTCTCCATCATGGCCTCGCACACCCTAAGAACCTCCTCCCCGTCCAGCAACCATCAAATGCTACAAATCTTGCAGCTACAGCACCATGCTTGCAAGTCACACGATCTGCCACCATCATCGGCTAAACCGCAGAAATCGAGTCGTAGGTAGTGTTCACACTCTAGCAGTTCGAAAAAACAAGGAAGAATCAGCCTAAATCGTCCTCGGAATCAAAATTCCCCCAATTCCTAACCCTGCAATTTGCCCAAATTATGACAGCATAAGGAGAGGACTCACATCAGCGCCGAGGGAGCTCTGCTCTGAAGAGGAATCCTCGCCGTCACCCCACGAAACCATGGCCGTCTGTCCCTGCGGTGGCGGAGATCTACGTCGGCGGCGAGTGCTTCCAGTGCGATGGAACAGAGAGAAATGAGAGAGGAAGGAGACGACCGAGCGAACGGCTTAAAACATCACACCTAACGCGAGCCCTAACGGCCGTCCGTCGACTGGTAGCCACGTCAGCTCTGACAGATGGGCCGGTGGCTGCCGTAAAGATGGTTAACACGCTTGATCAGTTCAATCAGTGCTCCGCGTCGCGAGCTAGCCCCAAACATGGTAGTCATGTGACAATCGTGTCCCATTTGGTAGTTCCGCGTCATCTATGGCACAATTGTGGTAGTTTTTTGTCATTTACTCCCTTGCCTGCTATACTCGTGCGAGTCCGACGATTCGAGCACCGCTACGATCTACAGCCCCTCAAGCAAGGTGACCTTCAAGGTCCGCCTGCCCGATCCCCCGTTCCGTTGCCGCCATGTGGTGGGCTCGGGGCACGGGTGGATTGTCACTGCTGATGAGATGTCCAACCTCCAGGCTCTCAACCCGCTGACCGGCGCGCAGGTAGATCTCCCGCCTGTTACGGGGCTCTACCACATTAAGAGCTTTCTCAACGAGCAAGGCCGCATCATGTACAATCACCGATACGACGCACCAAGTTATCCCGATCCTCTTGTATATTACCCTGAGGAACTACGCCTGTTTTTGTACCACCGGGTTGTCATGTCCTGCAGTCCTTCTGCCGGGAGACAGTGCGTGGTCCTCCTCATCCACAGGCCGACTGGGCAGCTCTCATTCGGTCGCATTGGCGACGAACTGTGGACGCGGATAATAGGTGAAGGCGATGTGTTTGATGAATTGAAATATTACCTCACGGATGCTGTCTACAACGAGAATGATTGCTTGTTCTATGTGGTTTCACCACATGGCTGCATCTTCACATTGGATCTCAATGGCCCTCTCCCGGTGGCAAGGAAGATTCTGCAAGAAGTTGCAATAGATATCGATAACTGTAACAAATATATTGTTCTCACACCCATGGGCCATATCTTCCAGGTATGGAGATTTTCGGAATGCAGGCTTGCAACCAACCCTGGGATATATGTTCCCAATATTTGGGATGATGAGGATTCTGAGTATGGGGGCGAAGAGTGGATCACTACTAGAATGGAGTTATACAAGGTTGATACTGACGAGCAAAAACTCGTGAAAACCACTTGCTTGGAAGGTTATGCTCTTTTCATGGGCTTCAGTTCACCTATACTTGTTTCAACACAAGATTTTCTTGCGTTTAGTCAAGATTGCGCTTATTTTACCGATGATAGGTTGGAGAGCATATGTCTTAATATATTTGGAAGGCGAGATATAGGTATGTGGAACTTCAAAACTGCTACTCTTGGCCATGTGCAGCCTGAGCATTCTTGGCTTAATTTTCCGCCTCCGATTTGGATAACACCATTCCTTGGTTAATATCAGCCTGTTTTAAATTGTAAGATGTTCTAGCTTTTTTCTGAAATGTATGTCCCGTCTCTTCACTCATTTCGTATGTAGTCCACATTCAAATATCCATAATATTTATAATTCGGAATGGAGGTAGTAGTATGTATGGAGAGATGATCTATTGTTAGTATTAGTATCCCATGTTTGAATAAGGTTCTCTGCGTAAGTTGGTGCTCAGATTTTAATACTCCCAGCCCAAAATAATTGACCTAGGTTCAATGGTTGATTTGGATAGGAGCGGTACTCCCCTTCATACCGGTTTATTAGTTATTCATGTATTCCTACGTCGTCAATTTGATCCATACGAATAAGAAAAAGATAACGGTAGCCCTCCTATTAACTACTTCATTTTTATTTATGAATTTATAGTAATAGAAATCTATGTCCTACCGGGACATACTTTCTATCGTCTTGCCTAATAGGCAAAAATTTACCTCTCTAGAAAGACTAATTCGAATTAGTTCGATATGAGGACCCACCTCCATTGCATTGCCAGAATCCATGTTCGATATTTGAAGCGGGTTGACCTTCATGCTTCTCTTATGTTACAATCCTCTTCGTGATGAGCCCCCTTTCCCCTCGGTAACTAATAAAATAGTCTTACAAACTAATACTGACAGTAACTAATACTAATAAATAGATAATCAAAATTGAAAAACTATATTTTTTGTATACTTTCCCGTTATATTTGCTAATGTGGGTCGTATGCAATCGATCTGGTCTTATTGATATCCTTCAACAGAACATAGGTCATAGAAAAGATCTCGAATGACTCACCAAAGCATGAAAGCTAGTTAGAAAATGAATTTATATTTCAAGAGCGCCTAACCACAAGGATAAGCTCACATTAACCCGTCAACTTTGGATCTAATTCGGAGATTTTCTTGGGAAGTGTCTCGAAAAAATGGAATTGTTCTCGACGAAAAAGCTTCGAAATGAAATAAGTAAAGAATAAAGTAAAAAAATAATAAGAAGAAGATAAAGAGCCCTGATTCCAAATGAAGAAATGTAAAATTGAAAATGATCCTTCTGATTCTTAAAGAATGAGGGGCAAAGGGGATTGATACCGAGAAATATTTAGTGATTTGATCCGCATATGTTTGGTAGAAGAACAATCTTCTCCTCTAATCATATCATAAATAGAAAGTATTTAATTAGAACATGGAAGGTGTCTCAGTTGGTCTTAGTTAGTCTTCTAGATGGAGTGGGTGAAGAGGAAAATGATCCCTTTGAAAGAATTGACCGGGAAGTTGTATGAGGTGAAAATATCATGTAAGGTTCTCTAAAGGGATTGTGAGGGTGACGTATATGACGATTTTTCCACTATCACCCCATAAAAACCAACTATGCCTTTTGTAAAGTTGACAGAGTACAATTGACCTCTAGATTTGAAATCATTGTTTCAATAATGAAAAAGGCTTATAGCCGCAGGAGGCATGGGCGCGAAAACGAAAATCCACCGGTGGTAACCTGAACCACGGATGGGCAAAGAAAAATTTGTCAGAAGTAGCTCATGAATTGGTCTCCGCGATGTGTACCACTGACACGCAAAATAAAAATCCTTGTTGGTTCTTCCTTTGGGACCCGACCCGGGGGGGCTGAAAAAGTGGTCACAGTGGCCTATTGCTGGGTGTCACCCGTGTTGGATGAGGCAGTGACAAAGAGGCAAAAAATGTATGTCGCTTGTTCTTCTCAGAAAGTAGTACCATACTTGTTATGTTTGATTGTCAATGTTTATACATAGAACGCTGAGAAGCTTATATAATTATCGTCGTTTGGTTCTGACGGTTAGTCATCATGTTCATATCATCGTCAATATCTGATATCCATGATATATCATTGACGAACAAAGTAAGTACACACGTCACTGGTTTTAGCTTGCCCAACGACTTCTTCTGCACTATGGATGCCCCTCTCTACGACATGCACCCTAGACACGCGTGACACTTCATCGCAATTTCATAATGAGTTCATGGATGATGAGGACTCCGGCATTACGAGGTGTGTTTAAATTTGAACTATATATATATATATATATATACCAGCACTATTCTGCAACCGGTTGCAGAATAATATTCTGAGCACCGACTTGTACTTCCCTAGACACAAGGTTGTACTTCCCGGATAACAGGGTTCAACTTTCTGTCGAACTTACCTGAACTTCCCATTTTCTTCAGACCTACTGATTCTACTTCATGTTTCCCAACCATTTGTCGGAACTATGCAAATGATATACCGTTGGATAGATAATGAAAAACCACAACTTTTTCATGTTCACACTTTTCACAGATTTTGCACAGTTTAAATTTAATTTTGAAAATACGAAAACGCTTCTATATGGCCAGAAAACGAACTTTTAGTTCGGTTTTTGAATCGGTTATCGAAACTATGCAAATGATATACCGTTGGAAAGATAATGAAATTGCGCAACTTTTTCATGTTTAATGTTTTTTTCAAAATCCTCACAGTTTTTGAACAATTTTGAAAATACCAAAATTCGGACGTACTCAAAAAACGAGCGGACAATAATTTGGATGATTTGTTTCAACCCTATATCGGAATGATGCAAATGATATGGCGTTGGAAAGCTATGGACTAGGCGCAACTTTCTTATTCCAATTGTTTTCTCTAATTCCTTACATATTAATATAATAACATGAATTACTGTCCGCCTTTTTTATGTGACGGGCACCGAATGATTTTCCCCGCGCTTTCCATGCGGTATATTTAAACAATGCAAATGATATACGGTTGGAAAGGTATCAAAATGGCGCATCTTTTTCGTATCTACCATTTTTCCAACTCCAAACGATTTGAAAGTAGTTTTAGAAGTTTTGAAATCATGTTTCCGGTATATTTTGTGGGATAACAATTTGAATTTAATAGATTAGATCCATTTATTTGCTGTAAAATGTTGTAGGCAATGAAATTAGACATATACTCTACCATATAAAGCTTTTGGTGACAATGATTGAAGTGGTTGGTGATCAAATCGATGAGATTTGAACAATAGATTTCCGCCCCGTAAAAACAGAGCTTTGAACTTCCCTCGACACGAACTTGCACTTCTTGGGAAATTCGGTTGTACTTCTCGGCTGTTTCACGAAAGTGTTCAGTAAAATGACTATAAGTTTCTCATACGGTGTTCGTTTGAGGTCCATGGCCACATAAAATGCTCAGCACAACCACGCGCATCTGAACTTCTCACGACATGTCCTTGTACTGCTTGGCCTTCGTGGTTGTACTTCCTGGAAATGTTTTGATACTGTTATCACCAGATTTTGGCCAAATCAGGAGATAGGCCGTAAGTAAGATGGGCTTAGAAGATTACACGTGAAGCATCTTTGAAGCGGCCTTACACGAAGAGTTTGGGCTAAATTGCCCGTGTATCTGTATTTTATTAGATCGCATCCGAGTTTAGAAGTTAGAGTTTGGCCCGTGCACGGTTAGGTGCACGCCTGAATTAGAAAGTCCCCGGACTATAAATATGTATCTAGGGTTTATGAAATAAACAACAATCACGTTCACAACAAACACAAACCAGGCGCATCGCCACCCCTTCTTTCGAGGGTTTCCTTCCGGGTAAGCATCATGTCGCCTAGATCGCATCTCGCAATCTAGGCAAGTACACGTTTATTCGTCTACCTTGTGTTACTCGTGTCTGAAGCGTTGTTGATGGCGAGTAGCACTACCTATCTTAGGTGTTTTGGGGCTTGCATTGATGCTTTTCTTATGCATATCTGCTTAGCAATGCCGTCCCTCGACACCTAGCTGCCCTTACGCCTATCTGGGCGTAAGGGCAGCATCTTGCTTGTTCGATACTTAGTAGATCCGATCTGTTATAGTTGCTCCTTGTTCTTCAAGGATTAGTTTAATATCTCGCATGATTAGGCCTTATGCTCGGGGTTGGAGGATCCGGTAGTGCGCTAGGTGTTGTTTACCGTTCCTATAAGGGATGTTCCGGGAATTGACGTAATGTTGGTTTTTAGGCCTCTTCTAGGGATAGTTTGCATCATCTTTCGTATCTGCTAGACCCAACTACGCGTAGGACGTTCCGGTTATGCGGTGAAAACCCTAAACTGTCGTAGATTGGTTTAGCTTTGTTTTGATCAAGCAGGATCCCCATGTCATTGCAAATCCAACGTGAACCATGGGGCTTGAGCCGATCCACAGGGCAACCTGAGAGCCGATAGGGCTCGTATTTAATGTTTACGTGTCTACCATGCAGGAACAACCGAAGCAATCTAACACCTTCCTGATCGGGTCTAGGTCAGGTGGCACGCCCTTGCAACCGCCGAGACGTGTGCAGGAAACTTGCGGGACGACGCGAGGTGCCAGGGTCCACTAAGCGGCCTTGGGAGCCTCCCGGCTCTTCGTGTTGCTTAACCACTGCTCGCCGGTGAGTTTTGGCAGGCAACACATTCTGGCACGCCCGGTGGGACCATCTTCTACAACATCCACGTCAACACCTGCGTCCGAGATGGCGGACGAACCGATCAAGTACGAGGACCTCCCTGCGGAGCACAAGAAGAAATACGATGAGCTGAAGGCCATCTGTGAAGCCGAACTCATCGGCTCCTTTGAGAAGACCCGGTCGCACGGCATCATGTTTAAAGGATTCACTCCCCAAGGCATACTTGATGGGTTGGATCTGTCTCTTCCTTCGGAGGAACGTACCAGAGCCCTGCGTCAGGAAATCAACTACGTTGTGGCTCATTCGCTGCATCGGCATTCCGAGAGCCTGGTGAATACTTTGGAGCGCATCGCGCTTCATGTGGTCCAAGAAGTCATGAAGCATCGGTACTCCCCCTCGGGGCCTCGTGCTAGGGACTCACCGGGGAGAGATGCAACTCCACACCAGGCCACCATTGCCGTACGCGATGGCAGCTCCACGAGCAACAAGGTTCACCGAGCATACGTTGTCTACAAGGTTGGAGGTGATCCTGGCGACTATCAATTCTTATATGAGCCGCCCAAGGAGATCCCACATGGATACGTGTGCACGTACGTGCCGGACTGCAACAACTGGACGCAAGCGATCCAGACTCCAACAAGAGGGATTGCCGGAGCAGGAGCAATTGTTACGGCAGGAGGGATGGCTGGAGCAGCAGGGAGTTTGGGAGCAGACGCTGAGAAACAGGCGTGGCTAGCTAAATACGCCACCAAGTCATGAAAGCTCAACTGCTACAGCTTCCACCGTGGATCAGATCAGTGCAGTCTTGAGAGACCAGTTCGGTATCCTGCCGAAGAAGAAAATAATCGGCTATTCCAAGCCGTACCCCAACGAGTTTGACCTGATCCCGCTGCCACCTAAGTATCGGCTCCCTGACTTCACAAAATTCAGTGGATCAGAAGGATCTAGCTCCATCGAGCACGTGAGCCGATACTTGGCCCAGCTAGGCATGGTTTCAGCATCGGATCAGCTGCGTGTGAGGTTTTTCGTGCAATCTCTCACCGGTCTAGCTTTTGGGTGGTACACCTCATTGCAGCCAAATTCAGTGCGATCATGGAAGCAGCTGGAAGAGCAGTTTCACACACAATATCATTCAGAAGCCACTGAAGCTGGCATTGCCGATCTGACCCAGGTTCGGCAAAGGCGAGGAGAGACAGTGTCTGAATACATTCAACGTTTCAGAACTGTCAAGAACCGATGTTATTCGGTTCATTTGTCTGAGAAAGAAGTAGTCGAGCTGGCCGTGGCAGGCCTCGCAGCGCCACTCAAGGATCTGACGTTCCAAGTGGAGTACAATTTGTTGGCGCACATGGTCCAGAGACTAACGTTGTATGAACAGCGCCACCCAGAACTGTACCAAGACAAGTACAAGCGCGCGATAGGCCTGGTCGATCGTCGAGGCGGATGAAGATCCTTCCGAAGATCAGGAAGTTGCGGTGGCTGAATGGGCTCGGACGACAGTGCCTGTGTCCTGCAAATGGGTGAATCAACCAGGGCCGCCAAGAGGGTTTGACTTTGATTTGAGCAAAGCTGAGCAGATTTTTGATTTGCTGCTGAAGGAGAAACAGTTGAAGTTACCCGAAGGCCACAAAATCCCCACGTCACAGGAGATGAACGGTAGGCCATACTGCAAATGGCATCACACGTTCACTCACGCCACCAACGACTGCAAAGTATTGCGCGCACAGATTCAAATGGCGATAGAATCAGGCCGATTAACTTTCGGACAATTTGCTATGAAGGTTGACACACGTCCGTTTCCTGGCGTCAACATGGTGGATCTTAGCCACTCCATAGGGCGCGAGCCAGAGTTTTCTTTTGATGTCAACATGGCAGGGCTTGTGAATCGCCATGGCAAAGATAAAGCAGAGAGCAGCCACTCCCATGGCAAGGATAAAGAGGAGGCCGATCCACGCGACTGGCCCCATGATGATGATAGACGGTAGCTAACTGAGTAGGAAGTGAGAAGCGTGCGGTATCAACGTCCACTCTCCGCGCATCTCCTTAACAAATATGGACAGCAGTATGACCGACGTCGGCGCTACGACGTAGATGATGAGAGATATCGTCGGTCTGATGTCGAGGACAGGAGGTATCGTCGGCATGACAGAAACAACAACGGGTACAAGCGTCACGCTAGAGGGAGGTCAAGGGAGCAAGATGACATGGATAGGCATTGGGACTGTCCTTTCTTTAAACATTGCTGGGACTCAGGAATGAGCCGATTGCCAACAATCGAGAACTGCCCAGAATGCAGACAGCAAAGGAAGAGGACAAACAAGGTTTCAGTGTTCGAGTGTCTAGGGCCCCTCCCACCTCAGAACAAACGAGCTGAGTCATCTCAAGAAGAAGACTTTGAGGAGTCAGATGGTGAAGAAGATAGGTATCACCGGCCAAGATGGTGCCCTGATGGACTCAGCCATTCTCAGAAGCGTAGGGTGCAGCGGCTACGAAACCTGGAGGAAGCCGAGGCACAGTACCTGTACACGTTGAGAAAAGCACGGCCCGATCTGGCCGTGAAAATTCAGCAAACATTGGAGACGGAGGCGCGCCCACCGAAGAAAGTGTGGCGCCCTAAACAGACAAAAGCCGATGCAGAGGCATCGGCTGATACAAACATAGTATCCATGATCCTAACAGAGTAGCAAGGTCCAAGACAATGGACGTACGTGGCGAGGCCGATCTCAGCGATCGGCCCCAAAAAAGTGGAAAGCAAAAAATTTCATCTCAAGCATGTCACGTAGCTACAGTAAGAGATCAAGACGTGGTAAAGCTTCACTAAGCATTGCACATGAAGAAGGAGGCCGATTCCAGCAATCGGCCAAAATTATCCTCGACATACGTTTTTGCCTGGGTTCAGCATTGATCTAGCAAGGAATGCCTGAAGAGCCGATACCCTCAATTACTTGAAAGAATCGGCTCGGGGGGCACTTAGATGGATAAGACACGAGGATACGAAGTTTGAAGTGGATGTCCAATGCCCAGCAGCCCAAGATATATTCTTTGATGATGATGGGTATTGAAGTATGAGGGCCGATGCATAAATCGGCCGTAAAAAATACAAATTTTGTAAGCACAGCTGATGCACAGACATCGACTTTAGTACAATTATACAGGATCTACCCGCTGCGTGTTCAAGACGCGGATGACCTTCTGCTTCCTGGAGGGAATGAACAGTGAGAGCTTCCTCAGCGACAATGAGCCGATTTGGTGACCAGAACCTTCTCTTCGGGGACTCCCAACCATTTGTCAGTTAAGCCATTGGTGTTTCGCCTTCAATATCGGCTTTCAACGGAAGAAAAGGTGATTGATGGTAGCAAGTTTGCTCAGATTTGCTCAAGTTCAGGTCCATTAGTCTGAACTGTATGTCCTCACCACCGTTCTCGCCTTGGCTGAGGCTCGGGGGGCAGCTGATTTGGTAGGCACTCTGTCTTGGGAAGCCGATCGGAGTGTCATCGGCTGACCCTGCATCATAAGCTTCTGCAGAAGTGGTGGGCTGTTGCAGAAGAAGATCACCAGAGTTGCTGGAAGGGGACCATAGCATGGGCATTAGGTGATATTGCCCTTGGGACCGCTGCAGTTGCAAACCTGCACGATCGACACCTGAGGTTCATATGGCCGTGGGCTGGATCTGTTCAAACGGTAATTTGGGGATCTGAGTTCTGCTCCTTCAAATAGGTCGCAGGTCACCATGTGAAAGACGATAGAGTTGGCCTTGCTCGCGTTTTATGGCAAGGGCCGATGCTCTGCCATCGGCTCTTAAGGTGTTGACTCGCTTTAATCGGCAAAGTGTGAAAAGGGACAGAATCAGCTGAGGAATGTCTTCTTCATTAATAAGAGAGGATTTTTACAATGAAGAGCCGATTGCTCAAGAAAGGAAGAACAAAAGAAGAGCCGACTACTCAGGGACTACTAGTCCTACATTGCTAATCCTCGCTAGCATCATCGTCGGCATCGGAGCTGCCGTCGGCGCTACTTCCGGAGAATTCCTCGTCGCTACTGCCCCAGCCCTCGGCCGGAGCCTCTCCTTCCTCGTCATCATCATCATCCTCGCTGTCCGCCCAAGCGCGGAAGCGCTTCGCCGGCGGATACCCAGCGGAAGAGGAGGAATCATCCTCCTCCTCTTCTTCTCCTTCCTCGTCGTCATCATCATCCTCGCTGTCCGCCCACATGCGGGAGCGCTTCTTCGGCGGGTACCTGGCGGAGGAGGAGGAATCATCCTCCCCCTCTTTCTCCTTTACTTCTTCTGCTTTCTCCTCCTTGTCGGAGGAGGTGGGGTTCGCCCCGGAGTGGAGGTCGTATTCACTCTTGCTCTTCGGCGAAGATTGGATGGAGAGACCTGAGGAGATAGAAGAAGAGGAAGACATTGCTACAGGGGAGGAGGGTTTTTTGGGTGTTGGTGGACAGAGCAGAGCAGGGGGATGAAGCGGCGAACCGTTTGGCACAGATAAATAAAGGGGTTGTAGTGGAGATTTAATGCCATGACGGTTCTCGAGGACATGATGCCAAATCTGTCAATGCACGCGGAGAAGCTGAGGAAGCGAGACGACATGATGAAAGACTCTGCGACAGTTCTGCTCTGCCACGACATGACCCTTCAAAGGAAAAACAGAGTGGTTTTGAAATTATCATTACCAAAACCAGGGGGGCATGTGTTATCACCAGATTTTGGCCAAATCAGGAGATAGGCCGTAAGTAAGATGGGCTTAGAAGATTACACGTGAAGCATCTTTGAAGCGGCCTTACACGAAGAGTTTGGGCTAAATTGCCCGTGTATCTGTATTTTATTAGATCGCATCTGAGTTTAGAAGTTAGAGTTTGGCCCGTGCACGGTTAGGTGCACGCCTGAATTAGAAAGTCCCCCGGACTATAAATATGTATCTAGGGTTTATGAAATAAACAACAATCACGTTCACAACAAACACAAACCAGGCGCATCGCCACCCTTCTTTCGAGGGTTTCCTTCCGGGTAAGCATCATGCTGCCTAGATCGCATCTCGTGATCTAGGCAGTACACGTTTATTCGTCTACCTTGTGTTACTCGTGCTAAAGCGTTGTTGATGGCGAGTAGCACTACCTATCTTAGGTGTTTTGGGGCTTGCATTGATGCTTTTCTTATGCATATCTGCGCTAGCAATGCCGTCCCTCGACACCTAGCTGCCCTTACGCCTATCCGGGCGTAAGGGCAGCATCTTGCTTGCTCGATACTTAGTAGATCCGATCTGTTATAGTTGCTCCTTGTTCTTCAAGGATTAGTTTAATATCCGCATGATTAGGCCTTATCGTCGGGGTTGGAGGATCCGGTAGTGCGCTAGGTGTTGTTTACCGTTCCTATAAGGGATGTTCCGGGAATTGACGTAATGTTGGTTTTTAGGCCTCTTCTAGGGATAGTTTGCATCATCTTTCGTATCTGCTAGGCCCAACTACGCGTAGGACGTTCCGGTTATGCGGTGAAAACCCTAAACTGTCGTAGATTGGTTTAGCTTTGTTTTGATCAAGCGGGATCCCCATGTCATTGCAAATCCAGCGTGAACCATGGGGCGATCGGCTCTTTGATCCGATCCACGAGGCAACCTGAGAGCCGATAGGGCTCGTATTTAATGTTTACGTGTCTACCATGCAGGAACAATCGAAGCAATCTAACACCTTCCTGATCGGGTCTAGGTCAGGTGGCACGCCCTTGCAACCGCTAGGACGTGTGCAGGAAACTTGCGGGACGACGCGAGGTGCCAGGGTCCACTAAGAGGCCTTGGGAGCCTCCCGGCTCTTCGTGTTGCTTAACCACTGCTCGCCGGTGAGTTTTGGCAGGCAACAGATACTAGTGTGTTTTACAAAAACTAGCATGTGTGCTTCAAAATGATAATGTTAGATTGTCCCTATATTCTATTTTAACAGATTCTGCACTTCCCGGATCTTAATATTTGAACTTCACAATGTTGCTATGTGAACTTTTGTGGGGGTATTTTCTTCATGTAATTACCGCCTGTACTTATCATTGTCTCCGCTCGTACTTCTCGGAATCACTGCTCGTACTTCCTTGCAGATGACAGGATTATTTTGTTTTTTCTACATTTGGACTTTGTTGGGTTTCTTATACTTCCTATATTAAGTGGGTGTATTGCTCGTGTTGAATGGTTGTACTTCTCATTGTCAAGTATATGAACTTCTTTACGGGTGATGGGATTATTATTGTTTTTTCCTATGTGAACTTAGGTGGGAGTATTTTTCTTTGAACACTTTTAATTCATGTAATGCTTAGGACAACCACGCGCATCTGAACTTCCTGCTATATATCCTTGTAATTCTTGGCCTTCATGGTTGTACATCCCAGAAATGTTTTGATACTAGTGGGTTTTAGAAAAACTTAATATGTGTGTTTCGGAATGATAAATTTAGATTGTCCCTACATTCTATTTAAAATATTGTGCACTTCCCGAATCTTAATCTTTGAAGTTCTCAACGTTGCTATGTGAAATTATGTAGGAGTATTTTCTTGGACACTTTTTAGTTCCTTTAATTACCGCTTGTACTTCATGTAGTCTATGCTTGTACTTATCTGAATCACTGGTTGTACTTCCTCGCGGGTGACGCGATTATTTTGATTGTTTTGCTCATTGGTTTTTTTGGTTTTCTTGTACTTCCTATATTAAGTAGGTGTACTGCTCATGTCGAAATGTTTTACTTCTCAGCGTCTAGTATTTTAACTTCCTCGCGGATGACGGGATTATTTCAATTTGTTTGTTCATTCGATTTTTTCGGTTTTTTGTACTTCCTATATTAGGTTGGTGTACTGCTCGTGTCGAATAGTTGTACTTCTCAGGGTCAAGTATTTTAACTTACTCGCGGATGACGGGATTTTTTTTATTTTTTTGTTCATTCGATTTTTTCGGTTTTCTTGTACTTCCTATATTAGGTTGGTGTACTGTTCGTGTCGAATAGTTGTACTTCTCAGGGTCGAGTATTTTAAATTACTCGCGGATGATGAGATTTTTTTGATTTTGCTCATTGGATTTTATCGGTTTTCTTGTACTTCTTATAGTAAATAGGTGTCTTCTCGTGTCGAATGGTTGTACTTTCTCAGCGTCAAGTATTTTAACTTACTCGCGGATGACGGGATTATTTTGATCTTTTTGCTCATTGGATTTTATCGGTTTTCTTGTACTTCCTATAGTAAGTAGGTGTACTGCTCGTGTCGAATGGTTGTAATTCTCAGCGTTAATTATTTGAACTTCCTCGCAGATGGCGGCATTATTTTTCTTTTTCTACATTTTGGACTTTGTTGTTTTTCTGTTACTTCCTATATTAAGTGGGTGTACTGCTCGTGTCGAATAGTTGTACTTCTCGATGCATGTTTACTTTTGTAAAATTTTCCGAAATGCAATGAGGTACACAACTCAAATAAACGAAATATTCAAACAAAATGAATGATATGTGATGGCACAATACGGTGACGGTTTATTCGCGGGTCACCAATTCGTTTTTAGACTTTTAAATTTTCTCTACACTTCTTAAATTGAACAACAAGGTGTTTACTTTTCCCGAAAGAGAGGCGATTACTTCGTGTCGTCAGTATGCCCAGTCAAAGGAAAGATCAAGGCTACACACTACATTCAGCGCAATACCCAGGTAAAATTGCAAAAAAAGGTAACGCATTTTCTTTGACAAATGGTGCTCATCTCACGAACAGCAATAGAGTAGCATCAACCCATCAGCTAGCTCGTATGCTCTTGATTGCCTATGTAGTACCGAACGTGGCTATTGGTGCTTCCAGATGATGATTTTTATTAATTCCACACAATAAGCTGCTCATCTCACAAACCCTGGTGATTAAATACTTTACTTCTCTCTTGTACTTATCGTAGCAAACATATGTACTGCCTGGTATGGGTATGTGTTCCTGTGCGGGGCCTCGCCTTAAAATGAATTCACATCCAATTCAGTTCTCTGACTACATCGCACGGACTTGCTGAAGAAAAAGCAATGAGCTTCTTAGCTGAACCGAAGGAGGGAGCAGCGCTGGTTACCGCCTAGGAGCAGGACAGCGGCGACAAAGATGTAGCTCAAGGGGAAGCGGAGGCTGGACGGCATCAGTGGACCAAGCCGCAATTGTGGCATGCTGGTCGAGCATAGGACGGATTCCCTTCGAGACGCCGGAGAGCTTCAGGCGGCGCACATACAGCTGAACGTGGAGGGAGGTCGGGCGGCCGGCCGGCCGGCCGGCGGTGGAGCGCCTCCAGAGCTCAAAGAACGGAGCATATCCAAAACGTACACTTCCTGGAATTATAAGTTTGCACTTTTCATCTGAATCAAGCTGTACTGCCGAACCCAACAATCGGATATAAACAGAGAAAATACAGATGTAGAACTGAATAATGTACTGCCGGAGCTGTATCAGAATCAATTTGCGCCTCTCACATGCAATTCCCGAAATTATGCAGCTGAACTGTGCCTCCTTACAAACGCATCGGCTCGTGCTCCAACAAATCACGGCCGCACCATCTTCCTGCGCCCCGCCGCCCCGATATCAGCCTACGCGCCCAACACAAGCGGGAATTAGAGGCAGCGGATGGTTGGGGATGGAGCAGCCGGCGGTCAGGCAGCACGGGCCTGGAGGAGCTTCGGCACCGGCGACGGAACCAAGACGCGCCGGAGGGAGCAGCACCAACAAGGGAGGCGGCGGCGCATGTCTCGAGGCCCGGCGGCAGCGCGCCGGTTGCAGGAAAGGCCAGCGATTAGGAACCTAGTCCGGCGAGGAGTTCAGTGGGGGCCTGGCCTAGATCAGGGTTAGGATGCGGAGCAGCGGCTCCAGGCGGCGCAGACTTTAGACCTGGGCGGCGGCGCTGAGGGATTCGGTCAGGGGCGTGGGAGGTAGGCGGGGTTCGCCGGCGGTGGGGGGAGGCGGGGCTGGCCAGTTCGCTGGAAGGAGGCGGAGGCGGGGTTGATCCGGCACCGATGGAAGCTACGCGTCGAGGAAAAAGGTCAGAGGGAGAGGAAAACGGGGTATGTGGTGTGGTTGACTTTTCAACCGGTTCGGTTGATGTGTCCTTATATAGGGTGAGGTGGTGATATTCTGAGCACCGGTTTCAGCACCGGTTTATATATATATATATATAGGGTTGCACTATTCTGAAACCGGTGCTCAGAATAATATTCCGAGCACCAACCGGCCCTATAGAGACGATCAGCGTCGAAAAACCGCGCCGGTCCGATTAGAAAAAAGGGCAACCATCCCCACCTACTAAGTTTTCTACTCCCTCCCGACCTTCTCTGCTCGATGGGCACGCCTCCCGCCGGCCGCCGGCCAGGCCCGCCTCCCCGCCGCCGGCCAGGCCCGCCTCCCCGCCTCCTCGCTGCCGGCCAGGCCCGCCTCCCCGCCGCCGGCCAGGCCCGCCTCCCCGCCTCCTCGCTGCCGGCCAGGCCCGCTCTCCCGCCGCCGGCCAGGCCCGCCTCCCCGCCTCCCTCGCCGCCGGCCGGGCCCGCCTCCCCGCCTCCCCGCCGCCGGCCAGGCCCGCCTCCCCGCCTCCCCGCCGCCGGCCAGGCCCTCCTCCCCACCTCCCCGCCCCTCTCGACAGCTCCCGCCGGCGACCTTCCAGGCGCACAGCCCCGCCCGGTTCCTCTAAGCCCTCAGGAAGTCCGCCGCGCCCCTCTGTTCCCGGCTCCCCGCCTCGCCACCACCCTCCCCGTCTTCCCCGCCACCGGCCAGGGCGCCACCCCCTGCTTCACGCGCCGCGCTAGGAGGCACCTGAGAACACCAACTTTCGGCGCCGGTCATGAACGCCCCGCCTCTTCAACAGCTTCCGCCACCGGACGACCAGACAAGAAGTGCAAAGTGCCCAGGTAGGAAGTATAATGGTGTTGTGCTGTGCCCCTGTGTGATTGCGTTGTAGGAATCGTTTCAGGTGAGAAGTATAGTGGCAAGAAAAAAAGAGAACGCACTGCCATCTTCTTCTAGCATGACAGATTCTTCTAGTGGTGGTACTGTTCATCAATTGATGCAACTTTCAACATAGTCAACAGAAACAATTAGATCATAGTTGTGAAGATCACTTACAAAAAAAGAATGGTACTGTAAGGTTAATTGCTAGCATCTGTTACCCGTAAAAAAATACTAGCATCTATTACATACAAAATCTGCTTGATGAAAATTATGAGGAGAATGAAACTATCAGCTGGTACATTTCAGCTCAATTTCTTTTGTTTCTTGCGCAAGGCAGTACAAGCAAGATGAGAAGAAAAGTTCAATCTCACGGTAGCATGAAGTGCAAGTTCATTTGTTTGCAGCCTCAGCTCCAATCTCATGGCCCGCCACAACATCGCAGTTGTTTGGGTCGGCTCGTGTTCGTCTGCTGACCACACGGACGCCGCGGCATGGCTTCCGGTAGCCTGTACACCCGACCTGCAATAGGGCATCATGCTCCATCACCCAACGTACCTGAAGATTATGATGCGGCTGGTGTACTACAGGCTAAGTTCTCTTTCTCTATGTTATCTCTTTCTATAAATTTTGTCTATTGATATGTTCGGCATCAGCAGTACATGCGGGTAGAGAAAAGAAGTGCAGTCAAGTGCAAACGCAACAGGCAAGTGTTTTTGGGTTTGAGTACTACATGTATTCATAGTTTTCAGGATATACAGAGGAGCAGTGCAATTGTCTAGCTGCAAGAAGTGCAACCCCGGTATATACACGAAGTACAAGTACAGTTATTCTGTACATGGACAGAAAACACTTACAGCTTGAACCGGCAAAGCGCAAAAAGATTACAGTGCATACTAGAAGACAGTAGTAGTACTAGCTGGGCATGGAGTTAATTTGGAGCTAGCACATGTAGGGGAGGAACGTGTGCATGGGGTGATTTGTAGCTCCTTCTCCAGAAGACAGTTCCCATCGGTGTGTTTACATACGGGAAGTGCAAAAACAATACTAAAGGATGTGAGCTGTACACATCCCCCGGAGAAGTAAACATTCATAGTCTAGAAAATGTGTACTATTACAAGGATGTGAGCAGTACTAGTGCATGGATGTGAGCAGTGCAGTGGTGTGGTGTCGCGCCGTCGCTGCATGATTATGCAGGAATTGTTTGGGTTTGTCTTCACTCATACTTGTGTACGGGTGACGTTTACCTGTGCTGATGTGTGTGCTGCCACTGATGCTCCTGAATCAAGAGCAAGCGATGATGTATAAAACACTGACCACCTGCCCCGTGCGTCGCCGCCCACATCTCCCCCGCGCCGCCGTCTACCTGCCCCGCGCGGCGCCCCCCTCATCTCCGCGCATCGGCACCCCCATCTCCGCGAGGCGCCGGCCCCATCCCCGCGCCGCCGGCGACCACCTCCCATGCTCGCCGCCGGCAACCTACCCCCGCACGTCGCCGCCCCCTTCTCTGCGCGCCGCCGGCCCCATCCCCGCGCCGCCTGCGGCCGCCCCATGGCTCCCTGCTCCGCATCCCAATATCACGCGTCACCGGCGTCTCCATCCTCTGCGCCGCGTGGAGATGCCCTGGTGCCCGCCCGCCATAGGTGAGCTCGACCACCCCACGTTCTGCTCCATACTCTTCACACCTTCTTTTCTGAAACTTTGACACTGCACATTACTGTCCCGTCCGCAGAGATGCCTCTTTTCTTTTGATTTTGTTTTTGGAAAAGTACACACACATTGTGACAGTACAAAGGAAATAGTGTTGGCAGTGCAAGCTCATAAAAATGTCCAGTACGAAAAAATAGTTTGCACGTGGTACAATTTTTATTAGAATGGCGGTACAATTTTTTACCAGCCAAAAGTACAACCATTTGGGGGTTGGTGCAGACACCAACGAGGCCATGAGGAAGATTTCCTCAATTCGTTCGTCATTTGCAACATCGCACGCACATATAGAGGGGAAAAGGATACTCTGCCCAGCCACTGTTTTATCAACTATTTTTAGATGTTTTGTTAATCGTGTTAACCAAATCCGATATCGGCAGTTTACTCGTCTGGTCACTCGAAGCACGCAAAGAGCACTAAACAAGTATAATCATATTACGAGAGCACTATAATTATATTCGGTTTGGCCAACATGGAGCTTGATGATCTGCTTCAGAATTGTGTTAAAGAAGTAAAACATTTAGATAATGTTGTTAATTTTGGTGTGAAACAATGAATAATTTTGTGAAAGAAGTACATTCAACAAATATAGAGGTGTTCTCATGGCACATCCTGAGAAGTACACATGCGGAAATAATAGGCGATACACTTCGTTGTAGGGAGAAAGTGTAGGAAAATTCAAGAAAAAAACAAACAAAAATTTAGTTAAAAAATTGTATTAGATTGCGCATATATAAAACCGGCGCACTACACTTATTCCGTGATTTACAAACAATTGTACAATAAACGAGAATGACACTTTTTAACGCTAGGAAGTCACATGGCTAATGTCCTTGTTTAAATATTCAATGAACGTTTTTAGTTTTTCCTGCAAATTACTTTTTCTCGTTTTCTAGTACATAGTTCAACTACTATATTTATTTCGGGCAGTACAACTATTAGATACAGTAAGTACACGTAACCTAAACATGGCGGTATGACTAACAAGATAAACGAACAAATGATTTATGAAGTACAAGTGTTGTAGGACGGTGAAGCTCTTTTCTATGGGCACTACAAGTAAAAAGATATTGATAGTCTGACACTAACGGACCATGTGAAGTGCTAAAAGCAATATTAAAATCACTAATAGGGAAGTACTAAATATGAGAGCGGAAAGTACAAGTATTGATGCTGGTAAGTACAATCTTTCAGTTTCGGAAGTTCAGAACCCCCCGTGAAAAAATTGAGGGCAGTGCACCTACTTAATATAGGAAGTGCAACATAAATGGCTAAATCCTAATGTAGAAAAAAACAAAATAATCCCGTCACGTGCGTGAAAGTTTATATAATTGACGACAAGAAGTACAACCGGCCGACACGAGCAGTACAACCACTTAATATAGGAAGTACAAGAAAACCGACAAAGTCCAAATGTAGAAAAAACTAAATAATCCTGTCATCTGCGAGGAAGTACGAGCGGTGATTCCGAGAAGTGCAGGCGGAGACAACAAGAAGTACAAGCGGTAATTATATGAATTAAAAGTGTTCAAAGAAAATACCCCTACATAAGTTCACATAGCAAAAAAAAAATTCCCAGCACTCGTAAGGAAGTTCATATACTTGACAATGAGAAGTACAACCATTCGAGACGAGCAATACAACCACTTAATATAGGAAGTACAAAAAACCCGACAAAAATCACTTATTTAGGAACTACAAGAAAGCCGATAAAAATCCAATAATACAAAATAATCTCGTCATCCGCGAGGACGTACAAAGACTTAAAGCTAAGAAGTACAATCGTTCGACACAAGAAGTACACCCACTTAATATAGGAAGTACAAAAAACCGACAAAATCCTAATGCACAAAAAATAAAAAATAAAAATCCTCATCCGCGGGAAGTACAATCTGTGATTCTGAGAAGTACAAGCGGCGACTGCAGGAAGTACAAGCGGTAACTACGGGAAGTAGACACTGTTCAGATAAAATTTATTAGTTTTTCTGAACGAGCTTCGTGAAACAGCATCAAGAAGTACAACCGCATTGCCCGAGCAGTACAAGCTCATGCCTGTGGAAGTTCAATGCTCTGTTTTTTGCGAGGCGGAAATCTATTGTGAAAATCTCATTGTTTTGTTCACTAACCAAATCAACCATTTCCACCCAAATCTTTATATGATAGAGTATGAGTCTAATTTCATTACCTACAACATTTCACAACAAATAAATGGATCTAATCCATCGAATTCGAGTCATTATCTCGCAAAGTATACCGGAAACATGATTTCAAAACTTCTAAAATTACTTTTAAACCGTTTGGATTTGGCAAAAATGGTAGATACGAAAAAGATGCGCCCTTTCGACACCTTTCCAACCGTATATCATTTGCATTGTTTCAATATACCGGATGGAAATCGTGGGCAAAATCATTCGGTGCCCGTCTCATAAAATGGGCGGACAGTAATTCGAGTTATTCTCTTAAACTATAAGGAATTAGAGAAAACAATTGGAAGATGAAAGTTGCGCCTAGTCCGTAGCTTTCCAACGCCATATCATTTGCATCATTCCGACATACGGTTGAAACAAATCGTCCAAATTACTGTCCGCTTGTTTTTTGAGTACGTCCGAATTTCGGTATTTTCAAAATTGTTCAAAAACTGTGAGGATTTTGAAAAAACGTAAAACATTAAAAAGTTGCGCAATTTCATTATCTTTCCAACGGTATATCATTTGCACAGTTTCGATAAGCGGTTCGAAAATCGAACTAAAAGTTCGTTTTCTGGCCATATAGAAGCGTTTTCGTATTTTCAAAATTAAATTTAAACCGTGCTGAATCTCTGAAAGTTGTGAACATGAAAAAGTTGCGGTTTTTCATTATCTATCCAACGGTATATCATTTGCACATTTCCTCCAAATGGTTGAAAAAATCGTAGTGTAATCAGTAGCTCTTAAGAAAATGGAAAGTTCATGTAAGTTCCGACAAAAAGGTCAACCCTCTTATCCAGGAAGTTCAACCTTGTGTCCAAGAAAGTACAAGTCGGTGCTCAGAATATTATTCTGCAACCGGTTGCAGAATAGTGCTGGTATATATATATATATATATATATATATATATATATATATATATATATATATATATATATATATATATAGGATAAATACTTCCTACTCCTGGGTGTAACTACACCCATGTCTCATATACTACCATACGGAAGTATGTACCATACTTTATCGGTTTGAGTATGTTCTTACACTATATCTAAGATATTCTAAACCAAGTTTGGTGAAAAAAATGCAAGTGAGCATGTAGTTTGCACTATATAGCCGAAATACATGCATATGTATACGTAAAAATGAGTCTACGTAAAAAAATGTACATACTGCCTACAAAGTATTATATATACTACCAAAATAGTCTAATATACTTCATACTACATGTACATACTCTCCGGTATGATAGATACTCTCTCTCTCTCTCTCTCTCTCTCTCTCTCTCTCTCTCTATATATATATATATATATATATGTTGCTAAAATTTGTTGACCTTAGGTTATGTGTTGAACTACATTGTTTAATGAATATACTATTATTATTTTTTAATTGTGTTGTAGTTGTTTCACCCCTTTTTAATGAATTGTACTGCAATACATATAGGTAATTCAGATATGTATTTGATGCTTGTAAAATGAATACATGAACTTTACACTTTATTAACACATCGAATGAAGCTCGGTGATCATATGCATAGGTGAGCACGCATTCCCTGCGCAACATGTGTCTAACGTCGTTCATTAAGATGTTAAGGTGGGGGAAAGTGGTGCAGTCACATGTGAAAGCTAGGTCATGTCGATGTCTTCTTCTACCTACACTTTCCTCCCCATCTCCCGTAGAATCATCTCCATCCAAGCCCCACCGAGCTCCCCTCCGACGCCAACGAAGACGATGACGCCTGAATACGAATGCATGCACACGTATCCACCCGATCACTAAATCCACTCTCAATATTCAAATATGCTACCTTGAACAAACAAGATCATCACTTTTGTCACGTGACGAACATAGCATATGCATTCACTTTATCCCTAGTGAGACAGCAAAAGAAAAGGCAAAGCCATAATAGATCATGAATTTGTTGTCACTATTCCATCACTAAAACCATGTTATTCTATCTAACACACACATCACCCCACACCACGTTCTTGCATACAAGTTGGATCAGAACCAATACTTAAGAACGGGGTACATAATATGCATCTATCAATACATCTTACACAAAGAGAGTCAAATATCATATCACAATATCATAGAATAAAGATCCACCACATAGGGATTACATATGTGAGCATAATCATGTTGGAACCTCATATGGCACTAAGAAATATGAAGAACATGAGAGAAATAGATCAAGCTACTGACACAAACCCGTAGTTCAGAGGTGGACTACTCCCCCTTGATCATGGTGATGATGATGAAGATGTTGGAGAAGGTGGAGATCCCTCCGGCGACGTTTTCGATGGAGTTTCCCCCTACAATCTTCTCTGTTGCAACATCTATTTTCGTGTTTTTATGTTTCTACGGAGCTCTCCTCAAGAGAACCCTCATGGGTTATATATAGTGTTTTTTAGGTCAAAATATGTCGGTCCGCGAAAGAATCAAGTGAATTGGGTGATCGACGACTAAAAGAGGGTGGGTGGCGCGCCCACCCTACCTAGGGAGCCACCTCACCTCTTTTGGGCCTCCAAGGCCCCCAGGTGTTGTCTAAGTGCTCCAGGTCCTTCTTTCGGTGAAAAATAATGTCCCTGAAATCCTAGATCAATTTGACTCTATATAGGTCTCTGAAAGTGAAAAATACACAAAATGTGATTTTCCTGTTCTCTAGGGTTATAACCCAAATAAAGGGATCATTGGTAAATCCCCATAAATCAATGTAAAACATGGTATTATCATCAAATATGTTGCAAATATGTGGGAATTCATGTTAATAAAGTACAAAGTTCATGTATGCATTTTACATACACCAACAATAGGTACCCGAACAACACCCATTATGTAAGGAACTAAATAATAATCACACAATCTTTGCACATCACAAAAACCACCATATCATGCATGCACTATATATGAACTCTACTTAAGGAAATTAAGTACTAGATCATCATATAACTAAACCAGATCATCATATATGACCATGCAAATGTTTAAAGTGCATACAATGAATAATTCCAATGGAGTTATAACAACTAAACATTAGTACACAAATGGAACCCACAAAATAAAAAATTAGCAAAAAATGCATGTACTAATATTTCATCGGGTGAACATACACATAAATATATTTCACTACAAGATCACACATCAAATATATCAAACTTAACCGATAACTGATGTTAGGTTTACAAACTTTTTACATACATGAAGGGGAAGTATATGGTAAATATATGTAGTTAATCATGTTTGCTCAATCCACTCGAGGGAAGTTATAGAGTCAAGTTAATCATAGGTTTTGGCCTATTCCATACCTAATCTAATCTAGGATTAACTAGATCTTGCACCGACCTTGGGCGCATGTTCCTGGGGAGGCACTTCGGCTTGGCAGGTAGTTCCTAGCGCAAATGATGCTGGGGGCTACTTCGGACACGAGGGAGAGGTCCTGGCGCTACTGCTACTACTGTTGCTGGGGGGTCCTGAATGATGACACGACCCGCACCGGTGTCGTGTTCTCCCCTCATGTTCAGCTCCATCGGGGCGGCTAATGGGGGGTACGCGGCAGCGGTAATGTGTCGTTTGTGGTGATGGGAGAGAAAGGCACCAGTGAGCGGTGCACGGGCGGTTGGGGTTTTTGAATTTGGAAGAAGAATGGGGAGAGTTTGGATAAAGGAAATATAGGGAAGAGGGGTTATGGGGATTGGGGAGACGTGAACAGAAGGAATTTGATGGCCGGGAGATGAACATATCTACCAACAGTGTGACTTTTTTTTATTAAAAAAAATATATGTGATGGACGTTACCATAAGAAACGATGGCTAGAACTACAGTTCGAGATCCAGCGACCTCCAAAACACACATACCGATTTTCCCAAAGAACCACCCCAAATATGATACCAAGTGTAAGAACCCCTTGATGGTATGATCGCCATCACGAGGTTTGATCGCGATGCACAAATTTTTCGTGTGAAGGAAGAAAGAAGAAGGAGCAACGAACAACAAAGAGAGGATGAGAGTGGATTCTTCTTTCCCTTTCTCCAGGGTCGTTGCGGCCCTCCCTCCACTCCTGCTTCCACTTTCCCTCCACACCCTTCCTCACCGCATCCACAGCGAGCCTCCTCGCCGATGCCAGGGGTAAGGGTGGGGCTTAGTCATGGCTCGGTAGGTTCATCATGGTGAGGTGTAGGTGCAAAGAATTAGGAAAATAGATGGTTGACGATGAGAATGGAGTGGAGGCGGAAGCCCATGTTCATCGTCTTTACATTGAATTGGGAATGTTCCCTAGGACTAGCGATTTGGGAGTTGAGATCTGGAGAATAGAGAAATCCTAGTGGTGAAAGGACAAGGCACGCTGTGATGTGCTTCTATGGTAGTAGAATAGTTTTAAAAACCGGTCCGGGCTAGCGGTTGAACTGGGAAAAACCAGAACTGGAGGAGTCGTCGGTCTGTTAAGCGCACATGACCGCCCCGCTAGTAACCCGGGAAAAACCAACCAAACTGGCATGTTTTGCCTTGAACCGATGAACGGGACGGTTTGGTCTAACCCGGACAGTTCAATGCGGTTTCCTGAAATACGCCTCATTTGACTTGTATTTGTGTGAGAAATAAAGGGCCAAGATTGGAAACATACAAAATTAAGTCTTCCACTAGGTTTTCTATTGATCTGTAATGATTCAGCCGATGCTCGTCTATTTGGTTCCATTCGCTGCTGCCGGCGCCAGTGAGTGGAGCCTGATCTTGACAAGAAGGCTTCGTTGAACGGGACGGGGCCGTCGGTTGCTACTCGAATCAACTAGCCGGAGCCTGGACAACGACCTGCCACCGATGACAATATGACGCGTGGATCGATTCCCCGTTGTCTCCCATCGATGCCCACCGCAGCTGCTGGGGAAGAAGACCAGCATCTCGTACCTGGCGCCAACCACCAATCTCGGCTTGCCAATTCATCAGCCGCTGGTATTATCTGCTGCATATTTTTCCATGTCATGCATCTGGTCTCTGAATGAAATATGTATTGGATTATTTCCATCATACTATGATTTCCATGCAACTTTGGTTATAGTGGTAATTTCACAATATCAAGGAGAGTTAGATATCACAGAATCATATTGCTATTTCTTTAATTTTATCTTATATTTGTATGAGAATATATGTAGTGGTAAATGGATTTGTCCAAGATGCCCACGAATGATGGAAACTCAACATCGTTAGAGACTCATTTTTTTGACAGCTGCACACATTGCAGTTGTCAAGATGTTGAAATAAAACTGATCCAGCATGGGCTACTCATCGCAGCTACTCATGCATCTGTCGAACTAGAAATTTAAGAAAACAAAAAGACGAATAAGTGGATTCACTGGATGTAGTGCAATGAGGTGTTCAAATGTGGTGGCATTCATCGACTGAAGTTTCATTTGGCTGGAGAAAAAAGTGAAGTGAAGCAATGCAACAAAATTAGTGCGTAGGTTAGATATGAAATGCAGCAAAGTGTAGAGAATTATAATGAGAGTAAGAGGAAGACTGATGAAGATACAAATCTTGTTAGAGGCGGTGCTGATGTGATGATTGTGTGGAAGTATCACCACAATAGGTTTTTTTGTGTGAGGAGCATGACCATAGGGGAAGACCCTATGGCATTTTCTTTTTAACCACAATAGGTTGTTGCTGCCACTCGAGTCACTTGAGCCTAAAAAAAGAAAAAACTTCCGCATCAAGCAAATGAACAACAAACCGGGCAGCGGATGAATTATTTTTTATCTAGAAGCCAATCAGGTGATCAACAAACAATAATTTTTTTTTTGCAATATCAAGAAGCTTTTGAAAGACTTGATTTAATTATAAATAAATGGGTTATTGATGCATCTATCCCTTTCAATGACCCTACATCTAGATACTCAACCTATCATTGATGCAATTGCTAGCATTGGTAGCGGTTATAAAGGGCAAACATGTGTAGAATGGGCGGTCCTTTGGAAAGGACACAGATGCCGCCTAGAGGGGGTGAATAGGCGGTTTAAAACTTTTATGAATATGGCTTAACAAATGCGGAATAAAACTAGCTAGTATTTAATTTGTCAAGCACAAAACCTATATAACTAGGGTTCACTTATGTGCACCAACAACTTATGCTAAGCAATTCAAGCAACTATGTGATAACAAGATATATAACTTCAAGAACGAAGGCTATCACAAAGTAGAGTGCATAAGTAAAGAGCTCGGGAACAGGAATAACCGAAGTGACGCGAAGATAACGATGTATCCCGAAGTTCACACCCTTGCGAGTGCTACTCTCCGTTGGAGTGGTGTGGAGGACAAGTCACTCCAAATGCACGAAGGCCACCGTATTCTCCTCGAGAATTCCCACCAAAAGGGATGTCCTCGATCCACTATGGAACCTTACGGTGGTCACCGAACCCGCACAAAACTTGGGGCTATCTCCACAACTTAATTGGAGGCTCCCAATAAATCGCCACAAAGGCCTTGCCCTTTAAGAATCTCCACAACTTAATTGGAGTCCCCAAGAACACCACAAATACCACTAAGACCACTAAGCCGTCTAGGGTCCAAATACCCAAGAGGAACAAGCTTCGGGAACAAGCTCCCGAAGTGAATATCTCACGAACTTTCACCTCCACGTATCACCGCGGAGAGGTCAAACCGATGCACCAAATGCAATGGCAAGAACACCACAAATTTTATAATGACTAAGGACTTAAGGGAACTGCTCTCAGTAAGGGGGTCGGACATTTGGCCGGAAATTTTATAATCCGGGCCGAAACTTCCACTCCACACCCCCCCCCCCCCTCCCGGAAACTGCAAAAACATCAGAACGAGGCTGACCATAACTTGAGCATTCAGACTCTGATTTTGATGTTCTTGGGCTCGTTTCGAAGATAGTAACAAGCTCTACAAGATCATGCAGGGAACCATAATAGTCCAGAAAGGTAGGATAGAAACAAATTATTATAGGTTTGACCTATCTAAAAAAGCATACCGGTAAAACCTCCAACCTTGAAAATGCAACAAGTTGCCCGTGCAAAAAACCATTCTTGATGAATTAGAGCTTGTCATGAGAATAAGCACAAGCTCTAAAACATCACATGGATAAGATCTAAATAACAACCAAGAAATATGGTGCAATTATGCAAAGGTTTGAGCTCTCTGAAGGATACGATCGAGTTACTCACTCGAGAGCCCTCTTGATAGTACGACAACTAAACTATAAACCGGTCTCCAACTACACCATGAGACCGGTAAGAAAGGAACTCTATCAAGATAAAACCTTAACCTTGTGCGTTCCTCTTGAGCTCGATGATGATGATCTTGACCGCAACAAGATGGAACGTCTTTCTTGATTGTGCTTGCTTGACGGAGTCTTGTGGGTTGCTCCCCCATATTCCACCATGGGAGAGCTATTTCTTTGGCACATCTTTACATATCCATGATCACCATATGTATGGAAAGCTTCAAGCAAATGATCTCTTCGAGATGGCTCATCTTGAACTTGCACATCATTTCTTCATTCTTCATCATGTTGATGTCTTGAAGTTAACTTTGAGGGCTCACTTCATCTTCATCTTCAAGACATACTAGACACTTAATTATTATTCATCAATTTCTTCTTATTGCAACCTTGAAGACAACGTATGGTTCAAGCATTGTCTATAGATAACTCCTACAAATATAACTCAATGCAAACATTAGTCAATAGGGATTGTCATTAATTACCAAAACCACACATGGGGGCTCGTGCACTTTCAATCTCCCCAATTTTTGTAATTGATGACAATCTCTTTGAGAGGGTTTATATAAGGAATTTAAGTAACAAACATCTTGAATACATAGAGAAAACTCCCCCATAATATATGCATGTGTGAATGAACTTGACTTTCATTGCATACATTGGCATTAAAAGCCTAGTGGAGTTTCCTCTAAATATTGAACTATGCAAAACAACAAGATGCAATGCAAGAAAGGCATATGCTTAAGCACAAAGCAAAGACATAGCCAAATTCCCTTAAACCCTCCAAACTTCTCCCCCATTGGCACCAATTGCCGAAATGGGTGAAAAATTTAGAAGGCCAATATAGTGAGAGTTCCTCCATATCGTGTGCATTTCTCATAATTTGAGTGGAATCAAATGCACGTATCCAATGAAGAATATTTGGAAGGAATCACACTATAGAGAGGTTCCAAGATTACAAAAAGATAACAAAGTCAAGAAGCTTCAACAAATGAAGCAGACAACCAAATGAACCACAAGGAAGATACCAAAAGAAATATAGATATTATGATAAGATCAAGAAGATTGCTCTAAATAATATGAGGAAGCTCCCCAAGGTTTGTGCACAAGACTAGACAATATGCATTGGAGTATAAAGTGCACAAACATGGAATCATCACTCCCATAATATCATTCAAAACAAAAGATACCAAGTTAATTAAACTCTAGTGTTCACCACAAAATAGTGCTTTAAATAAAATGAGGAAGCTCCCCAAGGTACATGCATAAATTAAAATGTTGCATTTGAATAGAATATGCATAACATGGAATCTTCACTCCCTCATTACCATTTTAAAGCACAATTTTTTTTTGCAATAGATCATAGATAGAAAATTTAAGCTTAACACTTGTAACAAACAAACGATTGAGCAACAAGTAAGCGACACCATGATAAAAGGCTCAACCAAGAGGATATGTGAAAGGCATGACAAAGCATATTATAAGACTATTACAAGGATGAGCAAAAAGCATCACCATAGTCTTCAATGAATTATATTGCTTAGCATGACCAATCAACACACAACAAAAAAATAAGATATCAAATGGAGATGTATCATCTCTTATGTGTATAAGTTTGTCTAAGTGGGAAATATCACGTAGATGTTTATCCACAAAGAAACATGTACACACAAAATAGATACAAAAGAAATATAGAATGATATCCAAGACGAAGTCATGCAATATACCAATAAGAATTTTTTTTCTTAATAGCATGGCCAAAGGCTCAATTTTATCTTATTGTATATTCATGAACTTCAACCACAAACACATAATATACCTCACAAATATCAACAAGGGGTAAAATATAGTTGGGATCCTCTAAGAAAGGAAACAAGTATCATAAACATGGATACCAAAAGAAATAACTCAATTTGCACTTTCACCACTATTGCACATGTGAGAGGCTTGAGGAATTGACATGCAATAAAATTGCTGGATAGGCATAGTTGGGATGGATGAATCATGAGCATGATTTTATATATTTACCAACATATGTGCTCATCTCAATTTACCCACATTTGCAATAAAGAGGTTTCATTAAAAAAATTGCAAGAATCATAATATTTGCAAATCAAGAGATTCATGCCAAGATGCAACCACGCGGTTGGATGCTAGAAAAATATGCATGAGAAGATATTTGTTACCGAGATAGCATTGGTGTGGATGTAGTAGATATGAGTTCGTTGATAATCATAATTTGCCTCAAATTACCATTAAGTGTCGCCACTTCTTCCTAAGTGGAGACAAGCATCCAATGCATCTCCATTGTACCTAACATAAATGTAAGTACAATATGGTCCCCAAACTAATTGGGTCCGAAGTAGTTAGAAACACTATAACATATAGGAAAAATTCCATATAACTATGTACATATAGATATGAAATTGAATTTCATGCACATCTTAGCCAAATTAAGATTTGATGGAGTTTACCCTATATATTGAATCAAAGAAAGTAACACATGCCATAAGATATACATATATTAAATATGCATGCACAAAACTTTCACGAACCAAAGGAAGATACTATTTGGACAAAACACCAATTAAATCAAGAAACAATGGTTTCCAAATTATATCAAAGAATCAAATTAACACAAGATTGACTCCAAAGACTTATCACATTATAAGAAGCTAATTAAATTAAAAAACAAAGGAATGAGATAACCAATTCCCAAGAGAGCAAGGTTCCAAAAAATAAACCAAACCCTCAACACTTTTTATGATGACACAGAGTACCAACAAGGAAAGGTTTGTCTCCCAAAACCAAATTCTTGATAATGATAAGAGATGTTAAGCATTCTAACAAATATAGGATATCTCCCACAAGATTAGTGCTTTATCTATGATTTTTCATATGAATACGAAAGGCAGAAAACTAGGATCATCACGCTAACTATAACTACTAGAAATGCTAAGAAAGTTCAAATAGACAAATTAGATCCACAAGATGCAAGAAAGACACATGGGAATCAAAACACAACAAATTCATTGAAATACATAAGGCAATTAAACAAAATGGCCAATGTAAATATTAACAATAAATATCAAGCTCATAATAGATTGCCAATTTTCCTAGGACAAGAGGTATTAATAAATATTTTCCGGTAGTAGTTTGTAAGTATACGTAAGATCATATTTACAACAAATAAAGCATATGGTAAAAGATAAGAGTTAACCATAATGCAAAGAGAGTTTCTTGATAGCTTCAATTAATTACACCATCATGCAAAGCAATGAATAGCATAAACTGAAGCACATGATTTCTCAAAAAAGATATGAGACACACATTGTGGAAAACCATGCCAAGAAAAAGCTCTCACAAACAAGATACACAATTATATTAGAAAGGAAGCCATTTAAGAAAATTTGAACTTGTTTGGGCAAAACATGTCACATAGGAACGAGATAATTTGCAATATCAATACTATGTGACACAACCTCAAATATACACATTTTCATGGCTTGCAATATGCACAAAGCAAAATACTCCTCCATAATGTGATATGGATTTTATTTTCACAAGAGGCGACAAAGAACCAACCAAGAGATAATTAATGGAAATTATAGAATATGAATTTCTCATGAGGATGACATACCACATAGAGACTAGATAAACTTGCAATATCAATTCCAAGTGGTATTCCTCATGTACACACATTTTTAGGGTTGTGACATTCCCAAGGGAATATCACTCCCCCAAAATGGGATAGTCCATTAGTCACTCACAAGAGCCATATAAGATACAACAAGATGCAAATAGGCTCCAACACAAACACAAATTGGTGCACAACCTAACATCCATAGACTTGATTTCTCAAGATAAGTGAATTAGGAAGCACAACATATGCAAGCAAATGCAAGGTACAAAACCAACACATGCAAAAGGGGCAAGTAACTTTCAATGTAAATAAGTTGAGTACATGTTACCGCAAGGAGGAACATTGGGTATATGATAGAAATGAGATAATCCAAATGACTTGGCTTGAGATAATATAAATTATGAAGGTCCCTTAATTCTTCAAGATGTAGCCAAGTCTCCAATGCCCTCCAACAACACATATTGATCAAGTTTTAGCTTGTTGGTCCCAACCAAGTTGGGTCCTAAGAGGTTAGTCACAATAGGCTTGGAAACCCAAATGGTTCTTTTCTTGACACCACTTTGAGAACCAACAGATTTGGCAAACGCATTGCCAACCTCATCCTTGCGAAGAGAATAAACATCATCAATGATGATAGGGTTGGATGAGGTACCAATAGTGCAAAAGGAGGAGATGTGGCCCTTCTCACGGCATATGTAGAAAGTTGTTCTATTCTCCTTCTTCTCACTTGATGTCTCCACAATGGGAGAATTGACTTGATTCTTCTTGGAAATTTGCTTTTCTTCAACCCAAGGTTGGGCATTATCTTGAACTTGAGGCCGCTTCCCTTCTTGCTTCTCACTAAGAGGCTTCTTCTTCAATGGGCAAGATCTAACATGGTGCCCTTAAATTTTTCACTTGAATCAAGTAATCTTGGCCGGATTTTTGACTTGAACTTGGTCCTTCTTGTTCTTGGAGTTTTTGGACTTCTTCTTGTTGTTGGAGATAAATCCAAGTCCGCCCTTGTCATTGGGGGATTGTTATACACTCAACATCTTGCCAAGTTTGTTTTTCCCTTCATGACCCTTTTTCAAGTCTTTCTTCAAAGAAGTGACTTGATCATTGATCTCTTTGATTTACTCTACATGGTTAGTAACAACACAAATACTAGAGGAAGTAGATACTTCATCGTAAGAGCGACAAGGCAAGGAAGATAATTCATTACAAGATTTTTCACTACCATGAGTGGATGAATTAATAGGACTAGCACATGGCAATATAGAATTTTGAGAAATAGTGCTAGTGTCCACATGAGGCTCACAAGATGTTACCTTTGACATGATAGCCTCATGAGCTAACTTTATCTTCTTATGGGAGACTAGAAGTTCATCATGGGAGCTAGAGAGATTTCCATGACTTTCTTCCAAAATCCCATACTTGTCAGTTAGCAATTCAAATTGAGCCCTTAGCTCAACATTCTCCGTCAAAATGGATGCTTCACGAGATGTAGAGTTAGTAACACAAGCATCATCATTAATAGCAATAGGAGAAGACAAGTTGTCATGCTATTTTAGATAAGAAGTTTTAAGTTGCTCGTGTGACTCGGTGAGTTTGGTGAGCGCACTCTCAATGACCGTAGAGATATTTTTGAGTTGTTCAAAAATCCTCAAGGAGTTTAGCATTAAAAACATAAGCTTATCATTTTTTAGATTTAGATCATTTGCCACTTAACGATCTCTATCATGGTTTTCCTTTAGTCTAGACAATTCTAGAGAAAAGGTCTCCTCAAGAGATTCTTTTGTGGTTTGTTCTTCCTCAATTTCATTCTTTAGAGAGCCTATTTCATCAGCATACTCGCGTTCAAGAGCACCCATATTTAATATGGTGTTCTCATGCATCTCAATAAGTGTTTGGCACTCAATAGCACAAACTAAGATTTCAACTAATTTAGAGCAAGCAATTTTATTTTGCGAAGAGCACGATGAACAACCTCACCCTTGTCATGTAAAGAGGCAATCAATTCCTCTTCTTCTTCATGTACTTCATATTCATCATTATGAGAAAGATTAGCTTCCGAGGTACGAGATACCGTAGAAGCCTTCACCATAAGGCATATATGAGAAACTTGAGATGATGGAGAAGAAGAGATACTTGAAGCTCCATTCAAGATCTTGTCGTTGCCAATGGATTCTTCGGTTTCTTCTACATTGTTAGACACACAACAACTAGACGAAATAGAAGCATTTATATCATGGAGACAAGAATTAGCAAGCATATCGATCACCATGGAATTTAGATGAGCATTTAACACATGGTATGCAAGTCCAAAGATGAGGCATTTCAATGAGATAGAGATGAAGGATCATCAAGAATAGGATCACCATCAATATTGCAATGGTCATCACCACTCACCTTGGCATTTCCTTGTGACTTGCAACACCATGGTGAAGTGGATGAAATTTCATCACAGTCGGAAGTGGAGGGAATACAATCATCCTCAATAATGTTGGACACATCATATTTTTCTTGAAGCTTCGTCCATAAATCATGAGCGGATCGGAAAATCAAGATTGCAAGAATATCTGCATTGCCCAAAGCACGAACAAGCACATTAGAATCTTGAGCATTGAGATATAAATTTGTATCATCCTCTAAAGATAGATTTTGGGAACCCATCGGAGGAGAAAAACCTATATCTACAATTATCTCCATATGAGGGTCAATGGCCCGAAAATGAATAAGCATGCAAATTTTCCAAACATCATAATTTGTGCGATCGAATATAAAAGTGTGATCATGCACTAAATCTCTAACCGACATCCTTACTCTCAAGGTGGTGAAGCCTAAAAAAGAGAGACCGGGCTCTGATACCAATTGAAAGGACACAAATGCCGCCTAGAGGGGGGTGAATAGGCGGTTTAAAACTTGTACGAATATGGCTTAACAAATGCGGAATAAAAATAGCGTTTAATTTGTCAAGCACAAAACCTATATAACTAGGGTTCACCTATGTGCACCAACAACTTATGCTAAGCAATTCAAGAAACTATGTGATAGCAAGATATATAACTTCAAGCACGAAGGCTATCACAAATTAAAGTGCATAAGTAAATAGCTCGAGTACAGGAATAACCGAAGTGACACGAAGACAACGATGTATCCTGAAGTTCACACCCTTGCGAGTGTTACTCTCCGTTGGAGCGGTGTGGAGGAAAAGTCACTCAAAATGCACGAATGCCACCGTATTCTCCTCGAGAATTCCCACCAAAAGGGATGTCCTCGATCCACTATGGAACCTTACGGTGGTCACCAAACCCGCACAAAGCTTGGGGCTATCTCCACAATTTAATTGGAGGCTCCCAATAAATCGCCACAAAGGCCTTGCCCTTGAAGAATCTCAACAACTCAATTGGAGTCCCCAAGAACACCACAAAGACCACAAAGACCACTAAGCCGTCTAGGGTCCAAAGACCCAAGAGGAACAAGCCCCCGAAGTGAATATCTCACGAACTTTCACCTCCACGTATCACCGTGGAGAAGTCAAACCGATGCACTAAATGCAATGGCAAGAACACCACAAAGATGCTCAAGTCCTTCTCTCTCAAATGCCAACAAAGCTACAAAACCTATTGGGGGAATAAGAGAGGAAGAACAAATAAGAGGAGGAACACCAAATTTCTCCAAGATCTAGATCTAGTGGATTCCTCTCACAAAGAGAGGGATTTGATTGGTCAAGATATTGATGTAAATCTCCTCTCTCTTTTCCCTCAAATAGGTGCAAAAAACATGGAGGGATTAGAGGGAGAGGAAGCTTCTCAAGGTCTGATACGTCCAAAACGTATCCACTTTCCCGAACACTTTTGCTATTGTTTTGCCTCTAATTTGTGTACTTTGGATACAACTAACACGGATTAACGCTGTTTTCAGCAGAATTGCCCTAGTGTCTTTTTTTGTGCATAAAATCAACTTTCAGGAAAATCCCCAGAAATAATTGCAATGGGCCTATTTTCACAGAAGACTTACAGAGCCAGAAGACGAGACGGAGGGGGGCCACGTGGGGCGCCAACCACATGGCAGCGCGGTGGGCCCCTGGGCCGCGCCGCCCTATGGTGGCACCGCCTCGGCCAGCCCCCGACGCTCCCCTCTGGACTACTTAAAGCCCTTGACCTAAAAACGCATGGGGGTACGACCAATTTGCCAGAAGACATCTAGAACTCCGCCGCCGTCGCGAAACCCAATCTCGGGATCAGAAACTCCGTTCTGGCATCCTGCCGAGACGGGGAATTCGAGGAGATCATCGCCATCATCACCACCGACGCCTCTCCATCGACCATCCATGTTTCCCCCATCCATGTGTGAGTAAATCCCCGCTGTAGGCTGTAGGGGATGGTAGGGATTGGATGAGATTGTTCATGTAATAGCCATAAATTGTTAGGGCATAGTGCCTAGAGTCCGTAGTTGGTACTTTTATGATATTGTTGCAACTTGTTATGCTTAATGCTTGTCACTAGGGCCCGAGTGCCATGATTTCAGATCTGAACATGTTATTGATTCATGATGATATTCATTGTTTTATGATCTTACCTGCAAGTTGTATACACATATTGCTGTCCGGAACCCGAGGCCCCAAAGTGACAGAAATTGGGATAACTGGAGGGGAAGGCTGTGATATGAGGATCACATGTGTTCACGGAGTGTTAATGCTTTGCTCCGGTACTCTATTAAAAGGAGTGCCTTAATTACCAGTAGTTTCCCTAGAGGCCCGGCTGCCACCGGCTGGTAGGACAAAAGATGTTGTGCAAGTTTCTCATTGCGAGCACGTACGACTATATACGGAACACATGCCTATAGTTATTTAGTACTTGGATACTGTTTTTTTATTATCTGCAAATGCCTTGCCTTGATTATTACATGAGTTCTCTTATCCATGCAGCGCCCGTTCATCCATCCCTGTGCCTACAGTATTTTAATCCTGTTGTTTACTATAATCACTACTGCTGTCTCTATTACACTGCTGCTTATATTTCACTACTGCTACTGCTATAAAATTGTTGATACTGATAAACTATTGCGAGCAAGGCTGTTGACAACTCCGTTGTTAAGGCTTACAAATATTCTTTGGCTCCCCTTGTGTCGAATCAATAAATTGGGTTTTACTTCCCTCGAAGACTGTTGCGATCCCCTATACTTGTGGGTCATCAAGACTATTTTCTGGCGCCGTTGCCGGGGAGCATAGCTTTATTTGCAAGTTCACCTGAATTGATATTGTTCGCTGCAAATCCTCCATCATGGGTAAACCGCTGCTGCTTTTGATTCACCATTTGTGATAAGTCAACTTGTTTCACCACCACAAGCTTCATATGCTAGTACTTCTGCTGAATCTGAAAATTCCTCTTATAATCTTGATGATGCTTCTATTGTTCTTGATGATAATGGTTCATTAGGTTCTTTTCTAGATGCTACAATTTCTAGGTCTAGACAAATTGAAAATACTGAAATTCCTAATGAAAATACTGTTACACCTGTTAATTCACCTGAGTCTGTTGAACACTCTAGTGAAGATCTTGATGAAGATTATGTGGAACTTGATGATGATTTTATTGATAAATGTAATGCTACTACTGGTGCAAGTAACATTAAAAAGCTTCTTGCACAACGTGTTGTTAGATATAAACTGTCTCCTGATCCTAAATTTGCCACATCTCCTATAAACATTAAGGATAAGGATTATGATTTTTCTCTTGATTTATCTCATATATCTATTGTTGAGAAAACACCTTTTTGTGGTACTGAAAAAGAAAGTGTTGTAGAGCACATGATTGAGCTTTCTACTTTGAGTAGCTTGTTTTCTGATGATACCAAGAAGCGTACTTATTTTGTTGCTAATTTTTTTCCTTTCTCATTAAAGGATGATGCTAAAACTTGGTATAATAGTTTGCCTCCTGATTCTATTGATAGTCCAAGTGGTTTGCTTGATGTTTTCTTTCGAAAATATTTTCCTGCTAGTGCTCAACATATTGCTTTGCAGAAAATTTATAGTTTTGACCAGGAAGATGGAGAGAAATTGCATGAAGCTTGGGCAAGGTTTTGCTCTCTTCTTAGAGCTCGGCCTGGACATGATTTGGAAAAGCATGACTTACTTGATATATTTTATAGTGGACTAACCATTGAGTCTAGGGCATACCTGGATAGTTGTGCTGGTTGTGTTTTCAGGAAAAGAACTCCAGACGAAGTTGAAGAATTATTGGCTAGAATAGGCCAAAATCATGATGATTGGACTACACCTGAACCAACCCCAACACGAATATTGAAGAAGAGGGGTATTATTGAATTAAATGATGAAGATACGAGGGAAGCCAAGAAATCTCTTAAAGAGAAAGGTATTAAATCTGAAGATGTGAAGAATTTACCCCCCATAGAAGATTTATTTAAGATAACTCCCCCTTCATCCACGATTGAGGTACATTCTCTTCAACGCTTTGATAAAGAAGATATTCCTTACTCAAAACCTCCTGATCAATGTTTAGATGAATTTGATAATTATGTTGTTAAGCAAGATAACTTTAATATGAGAGTAGAGAATCATTTAATGGAAAATTCTCAAGCTATTAGTAAATTGCATGATATTGTGGAGAGAACATCCAATGATGTTAAGATGCTTGTTAAACATTTTCATATGGTTCAAACTCAAATTGATCAACTCACTAAAGTGCAAAATGACTTGTTGAGAAATACTTCTAAAGAAAAACATGCTTATGAAGTAACAACTAGAGGCGGTGTTTCCACTCAGGATCCTCTATATCCTGATGGGCATCCCAAAAGACTTGAACAAGATTCTCAACGAACTAAATAAATTAGCGCTCCTTCTAAGAAAAAGAAGAAGAAACATAAAAATGTTGTAGAATCCTCTGAGCCTGTTAATGATCCTAATAGTATTTCTATTTTTGATGCTGAAACTGAAAGTGGTAATGAACATGATAAAGATAATGATAAGAATGATGTTTCTGATAAATAAGAGGTTGAAGATGAACCTGAAAAGCATGCTAAAAATAAAAAGTACACTAAAGAAGATTTTATTGTTAAGAAACATGGTAATGAAAGAGAACCTTGGGTTCAAAAGCAAATGCCTTTTCCTGTTAAGAAACTAAAATCAAAGGAGGAAGAACACTATAATAAATTTTGTGATTGGATGAAACCATTGTTCCTGCAAATCCCTTTGACTCGATGCTATTAAATTGCCTCCTTATTCAAAGTATATGAAAGATATTGTCTCTAACAAAAGGAAAATTCCTAATGAGGAGATTTCCACTATGCTTGCTAATTACTCTTTCAATGGCAAGGTTCCAAAGAAGCTGGGAGACCCAGGTATACCGACTATCCCTTGTTCCATCAAGAATAATTATGTTAGAACTGCTCTATGTGATTTGGGAGCAGGAGTTAGTGTTATGCCTTTTTCTCTTTATAAGAGACTTTATTTAGATAAGTTGATACCAACTGATATATCTTTGCAAATGGGTGATAAATCTACTGTTGTTCCTGTTGGTATATGTGATGATGTTCCTGTTCAAGTTGCTAATAATTGCTTAATATTAACTGATTTTGTTGTGTTGGAAATGCCTGAAGATGATAATATGTCTATTATTCTTGGAAGACCTTTTCTTAACACTCTGCAGGAGCTGTTATTGATTGCAATAAAGGAAAAGTTACTTTCAATGTTGATGACAAGGAGCATACTTGTTTATTTTCCCAAGAGGATTGATAAAGTATATGGAGTTAATACAATTTCTAATTTGAGAACTATCAAAGTGGGAGTTATTGATTGTCCTATATATGAGCCTAAACAAGGATATCAAAATATTATGATTGGATCCATATCAATACAATATAAGGTAACATGATTGATTTGAGGTTTATTTCTTCTTATGTCATGTAAAATTTATTTGGTGGCAAGACTTGATCAACCTTGTTAACAAGTACATTTATATGCATAGAAGAGCTAAACAACATTTCTTTCTTTCTCCACACTTGTTTACTTTCTGTAGTACTACTTATTTTGCAAGATGTGTTAGTTGTTTAGAAGTTTGAAATTTTTTCTGTCCTGAAATAGTTATTTTAACACCCAGAAATGTGCATTTTTTGAAGTTTCCAAAAATTTACAAAAATTATACCGCTGGTCCTATTTTCCAAAATGCAACCTGGGAGTGCCTGGGGCTGACCAGTGGGGCACCCAGGGCCGCACCCCATGTGCCGGCGCGGCCAAGGAGGGGGGCGCGCCACCCTGTGGTGAGGGCCCCACCTGGCCCTCCACTTACTCCTCCACCTACCACTCCACTCTCTTTCACGGGAAAACACACCACCATTGTTCAAACCCGAGTTTCTTGCTGTTCTTGCTCGAGATTTTCAATCTCCTTGCTCAGCCCATCTTTGCTGCTGAAATTTGGGGCATTTTTTCTCTGGTATGTGACTCCTCCGATTATCCAAATAGAATTTTGTTTGGTCGAGTATATCTTGAGTATTTTGCTGCTGTAGGTGACATGTTAAGTGAGTTTGCATGATTGTTCTAAGTTGTAAAAATTAGTTTTGATGCATGTTTAATACTCTACCAAGTTCCTATAGTAGTTTCCCTCATTTATACGTCTCGAAATCAACTTTTATAATGATTGTTGAAAAATTTCAGAAAAGGAAAATGCATAACCACACCTTTGGAGAAGTGTTCGAGAGGGATACGACAAGAGCGGCAAGGCCTTCAAGGGCAGCCACTCGAGTTAGGCGATCCTATGATGAGGATGTTATTGCACCTAGCTTTGAAGCTGAAGAGGATAATGGGGTTCCTAATGCTTCATCCTTTCCATGCTTTGACTTTTTGCGTAATGCAGGGCTACTTGATGACTTCTTGTTTCTCATCAATAGTGTGGGCTTATCTACCTATATGGAAGATGAGAGCGATCAATTTTATAGGCTAACTAAAATCTTTGTTTAAAGCTTTAAATTCAGCAACTCATCTTTCACACCATCGGTTAAATTTAAGATTTATGACATGCCTATTACTATGAAGTTGAAGGATTTTTGTGCTGCATTGGATATTACTCCTATAGGTACAACAAAGAAGATTGAGAACCGCCCCAAAGCTTTGACGGAACTCTATCGAGAAGTTACCAACGATGATAACCGCACCATTCAGTGTGGCAAGATAAGGAACATTCAGCTCCCTGCCATTAGATATTTCACTTACTATCTTGCTACTAGCATTCTTGGTAGGGAGAACACTAGCAACATTTCTAGTTATCATCTTGCTTTTCTGGTTGCTGCACTTACTGGAAGTACACCTTATCATCTTGGTGCTCTTATTGCTCGTCGCTTAGCTAGTAAGGGACCTATTTATGGAGGAATTATTGCCTCACGTATTGTTGCATATCTAGGTTTTTCTATTGATCCTAGTGATGAGAAATTAACTCCTATTAAGCTTGATATTGCTGCTATGAAGTGTCACCAATTTGTCACAACTGACTCTAATTTAGAAAATATTGTCTATACAATGTTGTTTATTGACGGGGATGAGAGGGAAATCCCTTTGCCGCAGGCCGATTTGTTCAGTGTTCGCAGGAAGCCGTGGCCGCGTTCCAAGGAGGAGGTGGATGCGCAACTGAGGATACTTGGCTTTCACCAGCAGCACGACTCCGAGGACGCCGAGCCCTCCGACGGGTACACTGTCACATATCCCGGTGCATCCTCCAGCATGTACCAAGGACAGGCTCCTTCTTCATCATACTACGGAGGTGCCACCTCATGGGCACCGTGGGATTGATCTCCACTTAGGCCAAAAGCCTAAACTTGGGGGGAGGTATGCCGGCATCACTCATTCATTGCATATTACAATTTCCCGATATTTGTACATACTTGTTTCGCTTCTGATGGTTGCCTCTAATATGAGGAGGATGATATTTGGGGAAGTGCTGTCTAAAAAAAAATATTCTGGAATGATACTAGAAAAATTCCTAAAAATAGCCAGAACGTTATTTTGAGAAGCCAATTTTTGTGCATGTTCCCCAGGTTATTATCTAACTTTCATTAGTTGAGCCCTTTTCGAGTTGAACAGCGGAAGATTTTCTAAAAAAATGATTACTATACTGCTGTCAAGTTTGACGGATTTCAGCCACCTTGTGTTTGTGTGACTCTTTTAGTTTTCATTCTCTTATTTTTGCTTTGTTTCTTTCGTAAAACACAAAAAGACCAAAAATATTTCTGTTGTTTCTCTTTACCATTTGTTTATTTGGTTTCTTGTTCCTATTTTGCTTTATTTACTATCGTTGGTTTGCTATGAGAAAATCCAAAAAGATTTTACTTTCGTTCTTGTTTCCAATTCGAAAACACCAAAAATATTTGTTGTTCTTCTTCGGTTTTGTAAACTCTATTATGGAGTTCAGCGGTCTCCGGTGGTTGGAGCTTGGTTTTCATTCCATATTATTCAAGCCACACAAGTGAAAGGCAATAATGACGATCTACGACAACTCGACTGTGGTGAGAGGCTGGTATGAACTCTATTTGTTTTCATTTTTGTACATATACTCATCCATGTGAGCATGCTTAGTTGGTTCATGTGAGGTATATGTCATTTAATGAAAGTCTAGTAGTTCATGATCTCTCATGTTTAGCTCCAGTTTATTAATATGAGTAGCATGTCATAAATATTTGCTTGCATTGTTTTATTCATAGATAGGTATGACATTGTGGTATACTCCTCTGAATAATTCATTTGAATTGACTTGGCACATGCTCACGCATGCATATGACTGAAAAACAAAAGTCAATTAAGCCTCGATGATTTACCTTGCTTCAGAGTTCTCGTATCACTTTTATGCCTCCATTAATTTTATATTGTCGCAAGCATGATTATGACAGTTATTGCTCTCTTGATTGTCGCTTCCCAGTCTATTGCTAGCCTTCACTTGTACTGAACGGGAATGCTGCTCGTGCTTCCAAACCCCTGAAAACCAAGTTATTCCAAAGTGTACACCATAAATACCTATGCATGGCATTTCAAACCATTCCAAGTAAATTTTCATGTGCTACCTTTAAAGCCTTCAAAGTACTTCTCAATTTGTGTCAATGTTTTATAGCTCATGAGGAAGTATTTGGTGTTTTATCTTTCAACCTTGTCATTTACTCCTGACAGACTTTCACCAATGGACTAGTGGAACATCCGCTTATCCAATAAATTTTGCAAAAAGAGCTGGCAACGGGGTGCCCAGCCCCAATTAATTAACTTTCATCAATAATTCTCTTCACATGTTTTGCCCTGATTTATCAGTAAGCAACTTAATTTGCAAATAGACACTCCTCCATTGTATGTGAATGTTGGAAGGCACCCGAGGATTCGGTTAGCCATGGCTTGTGTAAGCAAAGGTTGGGAGGAGTGTCATCCATAATGAAACTAAAATACATGTGTAAACAAAAGAGAAGAGGGATGATCTACCTTGCTGGTAGAGATAACGTCCTTCATGGGAGCCGCTCTTGAAAGTCTGGTTGACGAGGTAGTTAGACTGCCCACTACCAAATATTTAGATAATATATTTAGTTCATCGGCCAAACTATGTATTCTATTAGCATGCAATTTGCTTTGTTGTACGAACAAGTGTGTACATTTAGCTATAGTCTATAATTACAAACATATTTTACATAAAAAAAACATACCTCTATTTTTTTATATGTATATTTTCTTAATAATCCGCATCCGATCCGAGTCCGGTCCGAATCCGCTCCATATCCGTAATCCGATATAATCCGCAACCGAATCCGCATCCGATCATTATCCGCTCCGATCCGAATCCGTTACAAAAATATGGTAAAGGATATGGTAAGAGCAATATCCGATCCGATCCGATCCGTTTACATCCCTACCAGGGGCCCACCGCGCCACCTGGTGGTGTGGGCGCCTCGTGTCCCCCCTCCGTCTCGTCTTCTGGCTCCGTAGGTCTTTGATACGTCTCCAACGTATCGATAATTTCTTGTGTTCCATGCCACATTATTGATGTTATCTACATGTTTTATGCACACTTTATATCATATTCGTGCATTTTACGGAACTAACCTATTAACAAGATGCCGAAGTGCCGATTCTTTGTTTTACTGCTGTTTTTGGTTTCAGAAATCCTAGTAAAGAAATATTCTCGGAATTGGACGAAATAAAAGCCCGGAGGCCTATTTTCTCACGAAGCTTCCGGAAGTCCGAAGGAGAGACGAAGAGGGGCCACGGGGGCGCCAAACCCTAGGGCGGCGCGGCCCCCTTGGCCGCGCCGGCACTGTGGTGTGGGCCCCCTGTGCCGCCTCTTGACCTGCCCTTCCGCCTACAAATAGCCTCCGTGACGAAACCCCCGGTGCCGAGAGCCACGATACGGAAAACATTGCGAGACGCCGTCGCCGCCGATCCCATCTCGGGGGATCCTGGAGATCGCCTCCGGCACCCTGCCGGAGAGGGGAATCATCTCCCGGAGGACTCTACACCGCCATGGTCGCCTCCGGAGTGATGAGTGAGTAGTCTACCCCTGGACTATGGGTCCATAGCGGTAGCTAGATGGTTGTCTTCTCCCCATTGTGCTATCATTGTCGGATCTTGTGAGCTGCCTATCATGATCAAGATCATCTATATGTAATTCTATATGTTGCGTTTGTTGGGATCCGATGAATAGAGAATACTTGTTATGTTGATTATCAAAGTTATGCTTATGTGTTGTTTAAGATCTTGCATGCTCTCCGTTATTAGTAGATGCTCGGCCAAGTAGATGCTTTTAACTCCAAGAGGGAGTACTTATGCTCGATAGTGGGTTCATGACTGCATTGACACACGGGGAGTGACGAAAGCCCTAAGGTTGTGTTGTGCTTGTTGCCACTAGGGATAAAACATTGATGCTATGTCTAAGGATGTAGTTGTTGATTACATTACGCACCATACTTAATGCAATTGTCCGTTGTTTGCAACTTAATGCTGGAGGGGTTCGGATGATAACCTGAAGGTGGACTTTTTAGGCATAGATGCGGTTGGATGGCGGTCTATGTACTTTGTCGTAATGCCCAATTAAATCTCACTATACTCATCATGATATGTATGTGCATTGTCATGCTCTCTTTATTTGTCAATTGCCCAAGCTGTAATTTGTTCACCCAACATGCTTGTTCGTCTTATGGGAGAGACACCTCTAGTGAACTGTGGACCCCGGTCCAATTCTCTTTCTTGAAATACAATCTACTGCAATACTTGTTTTTCTTGTTTTCTCTGCAAACAATCATCTTCCACACAATACGGTTAATCCTTTGTTACAGCAAGCCGGTGAGATTGACAACCTCACTTGTTTCGTTGGGGCAAAGTAGCTTGGTTGTGTTGTGCGGGTTCCACGTTGGCGCCGGAATCTCCGGTGTTGCGCCGCACTACATCCCGCCGCCATCAACCTTCAACGTGCTTCTTGGCTCCTCCTGGTTCGATAAACCTTGGTTTCTTTACGAGGGAAAACTTGCTGCTGTGCGCATCATACCTTCCTCTTGGGGTTGCCCAACGAACGTGTGAAATACACGCCATCAAGCTCTTTTTACGGCGCCGTTGCCGGGAGATCAAGACACGCTGCAAGGGAGTCTCCACTTCTCAATCTCTTTACTTTGTTTTTGTCTTGCTTTATTTTATTTACTACTTTGTTTGCTGCACTAAATCAAAATACAAAAAAAATTAGTTGCTAGTTTTACTTTATTTGCTATCTTGTTTGCTATATCGAAAACACAAAAAAATTAGTTTACTTGCATTTACTTTATCTAGTTTGCTTTATTTACTATTGCTAAAATGGCCAACGCTGAAAATACTAAGTTGTGTGACTTCACAACCACAAATAATAATGATTTCTTATGCACACCTATTGTTCCACCTGCTACTACAGCAGAATTCTTTGAAATTAAACCTGCTTTACTGAATCTTGTTATGAACCATCAATTTTACAGGTGTTAGTTCGATGATGCTTGCTGCCCATCTCAATAATTTTGTTGAACTATGTGAAATGCAAAAATATAAAGATGTAGATGGTGATATTATTAAACTAAAATTGTTCCCTTTCTCATTAAGAGGAAGAGCTAAAGATTGGTTGCTATCTCTCGCCTAAGAATAGTATTGATTCATGGACTAAATGCAAGGATGCTTTTATTGGTAGATATTATCCCCCTGCTAAAATTATATCTTTGAGGAGTAGCATAATGAATTTTAAACAATTAGATACTGAACATGTTGCTCAAGCTTGGGAAAGAATGAAATCTATGGTTAAAAATTGCCCAACCCATGGACTGACTACTTGGATGATCATCCAAACCTTCTATGCGGGACTAAATTTTTCTTCGCGGAATTTATTGGATTCAGCTGCTGGAGGTACCTTTATGTCCATCACATTGGGGCGGCTACAAAACTTCTTGATGATATGATGATAAATTACTCCGAATGGCACACGGAAAGAGCTCCACAAGGTAAGAAGGTAAATTCAGTCGAAGAATCCTCCTCCTTGAGTGATAAGGTTGATGCTATTATGTCTATGCTTGTGAATGATAGGACTAATATTGATCCTAATAATGTTCCGTTAGCTTCATTGGTTGCACAAGAAGAACATGTTGATGTAAACTTCATTAAAAATAATAATTTCAACAACAATGCTTACCGGAACAATTCTAGTAATAACTATAGGCCATATCCTTATAATAATGGTAACGGTTATGCTAATTCTTATGGGAATTCTTACAACAATAATAGGAATTCACCCCTGGACTTGAAGCCATGCTTAAAGAATTTATTAGTACACAAACTTCTTTTAACAAATCTGTTGAAGAAAAGCTTGGTAAAATTGATATACTTGCTTCTAAAGTCGATAGTCTTGCCTCTGATGTTGATCTTTTGAAATCAAAAGTTTTGCCTAATGAGAATTATCATAATAAAATTGTTACTACAGCAAATGCCATCCAAGTTAGAATTAATGAGAATATAAGATTAATGGCTGAGCTGCGTGCTAGGTGGGATAGAGAAGAAAATGAAAAACTAGCTAAAGAGAAAAATATAGCTAAAGTTTGGACTATTACCACCACTAGTAATGATAATGCTACACATGTTGCTGCACCTCCTACTCATACTAATAAAAGAATTGGTGTTAGCAATGTTTCCACTTCTAATGCAAAGCGCGAAAAGCTGCACTGAAACTGCTAAAGCTGCTGAAACTGCACTGCGATAAAGTCTGCTGAAATTTTTTCCAACATTGGGGATGATGATCCCATTGCTTTAGATTATAATGGTTTGAATTTTGATGATTGCCACATCTCTGAAGTTATAAAGTTCTTGCAAAAACTTGCTAAAAGTCCTAATGCTAGTGCTATAAATTTGGCTTTCACGCATCATATTACAAATGCTCTCATAAAAGCTAGAGAAGAGAAACTAGAGCGCGAAGCCTCTATTCCTAAAAAGCTAGAAGATGGTTGGGAGCCCATCATTAAGATGAAGGTTAAAGATTTTGATTGTAATGCTTTATGTGATCTTGGTGCAAGTATTTCTGTTATGCCGAAGAAAATTTATAATATGCTTGACTTGCCACCGCTGAAAAATTGTTATTTGGATGTTAATCTTGCTGATCATTCTACAAAGAAACCTTTGGGTAAAGTTGATAATGTTCGCATTACCGTTAACAATAACCTTGTTCCCGTTGATTTTGTTGTCTTGGATATTGAATGCAATGCATCTTGTCCAATTATATTGGGAAGACCTTTTCTTCGAACTGTTGGTGCTATTATTGATATGAGGGAAGGAAATATAAAATATCAATTTCCTCTCAAGAAAGGTATGGAACACTTCCCTAGAAAGAGAATGAAGGTACCTTATGATTCTATCATTAGAACAAATTATGATGTTGATGCTTCATCTCTCGATGTTACTTGATACACACTTTACGCGCCTAGCTGAAAGGCGTTAAGAAAAGCGCTTATGGGAGACAACCCATGTTTTTACCTACAGTACTTTGTTTTTATTTTGTGTCTTGGAAGTTGTTTACTACTGTAGCAACCTCTCCTTATCTTAGTTTTGAGTTTTGTTGTGCCAAGTTAAGCCGTTGATAGAAAAGTAAGTACTAGATTTGGATTACTGCGCAGTTCCAGATTTCTTTGCTGTCACGAAATTGAGCCCACTGCCCTGCAGGAAGCTCAGAAAATTATGCCAATTTACGTGCATGATCCTCAGATATGTACGCAACTTTCATTCAATTTGAGCATTTTCATTTGAGCAAGTCTGGTGCCATTTTAAAATTCGTCAATACGAACTGTTCTGTTTTGACAGATTCTGCCTTTTATTTCGCATTGCCTCTTTCGCTATGTTGGATGAATTTCTTTGATCCACTAATGTCCAGTAGCATTATGCAATGTCCAGAAGTGTTAAGAATGATTGTGTCACCTCTGAATATGTCAATTTATATTGTGCACTAACCCTCTAATGAGTTGTTTCGAGTTTGGTGTGGAGGAAGTTTTCAAGGATCAAGAGAGGAGTATGATGCAACATGATCAAGGAGAGTGAAAGCTCTAAGCTTGGGGATGCACCCGGTGGTTCACCCCTGCATATATCAAGAAGACTCAAGCGTCTAAGCTTGGGGATGCCCAAGGCATCCCCTTCTTCATCAACAAAATTATCAGGTTCCTCCCCTGAAACTACATTTTTATTCGGCCACATCTTATGTGCTTTTTCTTGGAGCGTCGTTTTGTTTTTGTTTTTGTTTTGTTTGAATAAAATGGATCCTAGCATTCACTTTATGGGAGAGATACACACTCCGCTGTAGCTTATGGACAAATATGTCCTTGGTTTCTACTCATAGTATTCATGGCGAAGTTTCTCCTTCGTTAAATTGTTATATGGTTGGAATTGGAAAATGATACATGTAGTAATTGCTATAAATGTTTTGGGTAATGTGATACTTGGCAATTGTTGTGCTCATGTTTAAGCTCTTGCATCATATGCTTTGCACCCATTAATGAAGAAATACATAGAGCATGCTAAAATTTGGTTTGCATATTTGGTTTCTCTAAGGTCTAGATAATTTCTAGTTTTGAGTTTGAACAACAAGGAAGACGGTATAGAGTATTATAATGCTTTCAATATGTCTTTTATGTGAGTTTTGCTGTACTAGTTCATCCTTGTGTTTGCCTCAAATAACCTTGCTAGCCTAAACCTTGTATCGAGAGGGAATACTTCTCATGCATCCAAAATACTTGAGCCAACCACTATGCCATTTGTGTCCACCATACCTACCTACTACATGGTATTTTCCCGCCATTCCAAAGTAAATTGCTTGAGTGCTACCTTTAAAATTCCATCATTCACCTTTGCAATATATAGCTCATGGGACAAATAGCTTAAAAACTATTGTGGTATTGAATATGTAATTATGCACTTTATCTCTTATTAAGTTGCTTGTTGTGCGATAACCATGTTTACTTGGGAACGCCATCAACTCATTGTTGAATTTCATGTGAGTTGCTATGCATGTTCGTCTTGTACGAAGTAAGGGCGATCTACACTGAGTTGAATGGTTTGAGCATGCATATTGTGAGAGAAGAACATTGGGCCGCTAACTAAAGCCATGTTCCATGGTGGAAGTTTCAGTTTTGGACAAACATCCTCAAATCTCTAATGAGAAAAGAATTAATTGTTGTTGAATGCTTAAAGCATTAAAAGAGGAGTCCATTATCTGTTGTCTATGTTGTCCCGGTATGGATGTCTAAGTTGAGAATAATCAAAAGCGAGAAATCCAAATGCGAGCTTTCTCCTTAGACCTTTGTACGGGCGGCATAGAGGTACCCCTTTGTGATACTTGGTTAAAGCATATGTATTGCGGTGATAATCCGGGTAGTCCAAGCTAATTAGGACAAGGTGCGAGCACTATTAGTACACTATGCATGAGGCTTGCAACTTATAAGATATAATTTACATGATGCATATGCTTTATTACTACCGTTGACAAAATTGTTTCATGTTTTCAAAATCAAAGCTCTAGCACAAATATAGCAATCGATGCTTTTCCTCTATGAGGACCATTCTTTTTACTTTTATGTTGAGTCAGTTCACCTATTTCTATCCACCTTAAGAAGCAAACACTTGTGTGAACTGTGCATTGATTCTTACATACTTGCTTATTGCACTTATCATATTACTCTATGTTGACAATATCCATGAGATATACATGTTACAAGTTGAAAGCAACCGCTGAAACTTAATCTTCTTTTGTGTTGCTTCAATACCTTTACTTCGAATTATTGCTTTATGAGTTAACTCTTATGCAAGACTTATTGATGCTTGTCTTGAAATGCTATTCATGAAAAGTCTTTGCTTTATGATTCACTTGTTTACTCATGTCATACACATTGTTTTGATCGCTGCATTCTCTACATATGCTTTACAAATAGTATGATCAAGTTTATGATGGCATGTCACTCCAGAAATTATCTTTGTTATCGTTTTACACGCTTCGGGACGAGCGAGAACTAAGCTTGGGGATGCTGATACGTCTCCAACGTATCGATAATTTCTTGTGTTCCATGCCACATTATTGATGTTATCTACATGTTTTATGCACACTTTATATCATATTCGTGCATTTTCCGGAACTAACCTATTAACAAGATGCCGAAGTGCCGATTCTTTGTTTTCTGCTGTTTTTGGTTTCAGAAATCCTAGTAAAGAAATATTCTCGGAATTGGACGAAATAAAAGCCCGGAGGCCTATTTTCTCACGAAGCTTCCGGAAGTCCGAAGGAGAGACGAAGAGGGGCCACGGGGCGCCAAACCCTAGGGCGGCGCGGCCCCCCTTGGCCGCGCCGGCTCTGTGGTGTGGGCCCCCTGTGCCGCCTCTTGACCTGCCCTTCCGCCTACAAATAGCCTCCGTGACGAAACCCCCGATGCCGAGAGCCACGATACGGAAAACATTGCCGAGACGCCGTCGCCGCCGATCCCATCTCGGGGGATCACGGAGATCGCCTCCGGCACCCTGCCGGAGAGGGGAATCATCTCCCGGAGGACTCTACACCGCCATGGTCGCCTCCGGAGTGATGAGTGAGTAGTCTACCCCTGGACTATGGGTCCATAGCGGTAGCTAGATGGTTGTCTTCTCCCCATTGTGCTATCATTGTCGGATCTTGTGAGCTGCCTATCATGATCAAGATCATCTATATGTAATTCTATATGTTGCGTTTGTTGGGATCCGATGAATAGAGAATACTTGTTATGTTGATTATCAAAGTTATGCTTATGTGTTGTTTAAGATCTTGCATGCTCTCCGTTATTAGTAGATGCTCTGGCCAAGTAGATGCTTTTAACTCCAAGAGGGAGTACTTATGCTCGATAGTGGGTTCATGCACGCATTGACACACGGGGAGTGACAGAAACCCCTAAGGTTGTGTTGTCTTGTTGCCACTAGGGATAAAACATTGATGCTATGTCTAAGGATGTAGTTGTTGATTACATTACGCACCATACTTAATGCAATTGTCCGTTGTTTGCAACTTAATACTGGAGGGGTTCGGATGATAACTCTGAAGGTGGACTTTTTAGGCATAGATGCGGTTGGATGGCGGTCTATGTACTTTGTCGTAATGCCCAATTAAATCTCACTATACTCATCATGATATGTATGTGCATTGTCATGCTCTCTTTATTTGTCAATTGCCCAAGCTGTAATTTGTTCACCCAACATGCTGTTCGTCTTATGGGAGAGACACCTCTAGTGAGCTGTGGACCCCGGTCCAATTCTCTTTCTTGAAATACAATCTACTTGCAATACTTGTTTTTACTGTTTTCTCTGCAAACAATCATCTTCCACACAATACGGTTAATCCTTTGTTACAGCAAGCCGGTGAGATTGACAACCTCACTTGTTTCGTTGGGGCAAAGTAGCTTGGTTGTGTTGTGCGGGTTCCACGTTGGCGCCGGAATCTGCGGTGTTGCGCCGCACTACATCCCGCCGCCATCAACCTTCAACGTGCTTCTTGGCTCCTCCTGGTTCGATAAACCTTGGTTTCTTTCGAGGGAAAACTTGCTTGCTGTGCGCATCATACCTTCCTCTTGGGGTTGCCCAACGAACGTGTGAAATACACGCCATCGATCTTACGTGAAAATAGGCCCATTGCAATTATTTCCGGGGATTTTCCCGAAAGTTGAGTTTACGCACAAAAATAAGACACCAGGGCAATTCTGCTGAAAACGGCGTTAGTACGTGTTAGTTGTATCCAAAATACACAAATTAGAGGCAAAACAATAGCAAAAGTGTTCGGGAAAGTAGATACGTTTTGGACGTATCAACTCCCCCAAGCTTAGCTTATTGCTTGTCCTCAAGCAATTCGATTAACAGCTGAGTGCGATAAAAGAACTTTCACGAACACATTTGTTCATATGATGTAAATATTCCATGATATGGACAAGTACTTAGGCAATTCATAATAAGATACATGCAAATAAAGTCATCTAATAGTTATGTCAATCATGAAAAAGATACCAACAAACTAATAATAAGCATCATGAATCATGTCTATCAGTAGGATTGCAATGTTCATAAAAAGATATGATAAGGTGGTATCTCGCTTGCCCGTATTTGTATAAATGCCCAGGCACCTCTGAATTTCATAGAAAGACTATAAGTAAAGATTATCAAAGATAAAAGCATCAAAGTTATACTACAGTTAACCATATTCTGGGACAAGCATATTATACTAAGAATGACAATTATGCTCTCAAGAAGGTGCTCAAAGAAAGGATGGTGACTCAAAATAAAAGTAAAAGATTGACCCTTCGCAGAGGGAAGCAGGGATTAACATGTGCTAGAGCTTTTCATTTTAAAAAACAGAAGTAAAATTGTTTTGAGAGGTGTTTGTTGTTGTCAACGAATGGTAGTGGGCACTCTAAGTACCTCGTCAACCAGACTTTCAAGAGCGGCTCCCATGAAGGACGTTATCTCTACCAACAAGGTAAATCATCCCTCTTCTCTTTTGTTTACACATGTATTTTAGTTTCATTATGGATGACACTCCCCCAACCTTTGCTTACACAAGCCATGGCTAACGGAATCCTCGGGTGCCTTCCAACATTCACATACCATGGAGGAGTGTCTATTTGCAATTTAAGTTGCTTACTCGATGAATCAGGGCAAAACATGTGAAGAGAATTATTGATGAAAGTTAATTAATTGGGGCTGGGCACCCTGTTGCCAGCTCTTTTTGCAAAATTATTGGATAAGCGGATGTGCCACTAGTCCATTGGTGAAAGTCTGTCAGGAGTAAATGACAAGGTTGAAAGATAAAACACCACATACTTCCTCATGAGCTATACAACATCGACACAAATTGAGAAGTACTTTGAAGGTTTAAAGGTAGCACATGAGAATTTACTTGGAATGGTTTGAAATGCCATGCATAGGTATTTATGGTGGACACTTTGGAATAACTTGGTTTTCAGGGGTTTGGAAGCACAAGCAGCATTCCCGCTCGGTACAAGTGAAGGCTAGCAATAGACTGGGAAGCGACAATCAAGAGAGCAATAACTGTCATAATCATGCTTGCGACAAAATAAAATTAACGGAGGCATAAAAGTGATACAAGAACTCTGAGGCAAAGTAAATCATCGAGGCTTAATTGACTTTTGTTTTTCAGTCATATGCATGCGTGAGCATGTGCCAAGTCAATTCAAATGAATTATTCAGAGGAGGATACCGCAATGTCATACCTATCTATGAATAAAACAATGCAAGCAAATATTTATGACATGCTACTCATTATTAATAAATTGGAGCTAAGCATGAGAGATCATGAACTACTAGACTTTCATTAAATGAAATATACCTCACATGAACCAACTAAACATGCTCACATGGATGAGTATATGTACAAAAATGAAAACAAATAGAGTTCATACCAGCTGTCTTATACATAACACATATGATTGTCATTACTACCGTTGACAAAATTGTGTTGCTATGTTTAATCATAGAATGAAAAAGCTCTAGCCACAAAAATAGCTGAACTCCATGCTTCACTCTACAAGCCGAAGAGGCACTATTCTTTTACTTTATGTTGAGTCGAACTTACCTACTTACTTCTATCTTAGAAGCAAACACTCATGTCAAAATCTGTGTGCATTGATTCTTACATGTTCACCTATTGCACTTGTATATAATGCTTTATAGTTGAACAACTATCCATGAGATATACATGTTACAAGTTGAAAGCAGCTTGTTGAATACTTTTAATCATCTTTTGTGTTGCTTGGCAATGCCTTTAACTTTAGAATCTATTGCTATATGAGTTAGACATCTTATGCAAGACTTATTGATGCTTGTCTTGAAAGTACTATTCATGAAAAGTCTTCTGCTATATGATTCAATTAGTTTAGTCATTATCTTTACCATTGCTTTGAATCACTTCATTCATCTCATATGCTTTGCAATAGTATGATCAAGATTATGTAAGTAGCATGTCACTTCGTCAAATTATTCTTGTTATCGTTTACCTACTCGAGGGCGAGTAGGAACTAAGCTTGGGGATGCTTGATACGTCTCCAATGTATCTATAATTTCTGTTGTTCCATGCTAGTTTTATGACAATATCTACATGTTTTGCTCACACTTTATAATGATTTCATGCGTTTTCCGGAACTAACCTATTAACAAGATGCCACAGTGCCAGTTCCTGTTTTCTGCTGTTTTTGGTTCCAGAAAGGCTGTTCGGGCAATATTCTCGGAATTCAACGAAACAGAGACCAAATATCTTATTTTTCCCGGAAGGTTCCAGATTACCGAAGGAGATTCGGAGGCGGGCCAGGGAGGCCCCACACCACACCGGGGCGCGGGCCCAAGCCTGGCCGCGCCACCAGGTGGGGAGGGCGCCCTGGTGCCCCTCTTGCGCCGCCTCTTCGCCCATATAAGCGCTCGTGACCTAAAACTTCGATACCAATTGACGAAACTCCAGAAAGACTCCAGGGACGCCGCCGCCATCGCGAAACTCCGTTTCGGGGGACATAAGTCTCTGTTCCGGCACCCTGCCGGGACGGGGAATTGCCCCGGAGTCATCTCCATCGACACCACCGCCATCTTCATCGCCATCGCCGTCTCCCATGATGAGGAGGGAGTAGTTCTCCCCGAGGCTGAGGGCTCTACCGTAGCTATGTGGTTCATCTCTCTCTCTCCCATGTGATCTTTATGTGATCATGAGCTTTGTATCACTATTACTATGTGCTACTCTAGTGATGTTATTAAAGTAGTCTATTCCTCCTCCATGATGCAATGTTTACAGTGTGTGCATTATGTAGTACTTGGCATAGGTTATGATTGTAATCTCTTGTAGATTATGGAGTTAACTATTACTATGATAGTATTGTTGTGATCTATTTCCCCTTTCATAGCTATTGTTGATAGTGTGTATGCTATGTTAGTACTCGGTCTAAATTGCAACGGTCTATTATGCACTCTAAAGGTTACTTAAATATGAACTCCGGATGTTGTGGAGCTTGTTAACTCCGGCTTGAGGGAGCTCTTGTAGCCCTACACAATGAATGGTGTTTGTTATCCAACAAGAGAGTGTAGAGTAGTTTCAGTTATGTGATCAATGTTGAGAGTGTCCACTAGTGAAAGTAGGATCCCTAGGCCTTATTTCCGAACATCGAATCTCCGTTTACTTACTGTTCTGTTGCATGTTTGCTTGCTGCCATCTTTATTTCAGATTGCTATTACTACTCATAATTATCCATATTACTTGTATTTCACTATCTCTTCGCCGAACTAGTGCACCTATACATCTGACAAGTGTATTAGGTGTGTTGGGGACACAAGAGACTTCTTGTATCGTGATTGCAGGGTTGCTTGAGAGGGATACCTTTGACCTCTACCTCCCTGAGTTCGATAAACCTTGGGTTATTCACTTAAGGGAAACTTGCTGCTGTTCTACAAACCTCTGCTCTTGGAGGCCCAACACTGTCTACAGGAATAGAAGCGTGCGTAGACATCAGCGACCATAAGAAGCGAAACAAGTATGTACAAGTATCCGGCAATTGTAATATGCAATGAATGAGTGATGCCGGCATACCTCCCCCAAGCTTAGGGTTTTGGCCTAAGTGGAGATCAATCCCACGGTGCCCATGAGGTGGCACCTCCGTAGTAAGATGAAGAAGGATCTTGTCCTTGGTACGTGCTGGAAGACGCACCAGGATACGTGACGATGTACCCGTCGGAGGGCTCGGCGTCCTCGGAGTCGTGCTGCTGGTGGAAACCATGTATCCTCGCGTTGCTCATCCACCTCCTCCTTGGAGCGCGACCACGGTCTCCTGCGAACACCGAACAAATCGGCCTCGCGGCAAAGGGATTTCCTCTCATCCCCGTCAATAAACAACATTCTATAGACAATATTTTCTAAACTAGAGTCAGCTTGTGACAAATTGGTGACTCTTCATAGCAGCAATATCAAGCTTAATAGGAGTTAGTTTCTCATCACTAGGATCAATAGAAAACCTAGATACGCAACAATACGTGAGGCAATAATTCCTCCATAAATAGGTCCCTTACTATCTAAGCGACGAGCAATAAGAGCACCAAGATGATAAGGTGTACTTCCGAGTAAGTGCAGCAACCAGAAAAGCAAGATGATAACTAGAAATGTTGCTAGTGTTCTCCCTACCAAGAATGCTAGTAGCAAGATAGTAAGTGAAATATCTAATGGCAGGGAGCTGAATGTTCCTTATCTTGCCGCGCTGAATGGTTCGGCTATCATCGTTGGTAACTTCTCGATAGAGTTCCGTCAAAGCTTTTGGGCGGTTCTCGATCTTCTCCGCCATACCTATAGGAGTAATATCCAATGCAGTACAAAAAATTCTTCAACTTCATTGTGATAGGCATGTCATAAATCCTAAATTTAACTGTTGGTGAGAAGGCTGAGTTGCTGAATTTAAAGCTTTCAACAAAGATTTTAGTTAGCATGTAAAATTGATCACTCTCATCTTCCATATAGGTAGATAATCCCACACTATTGATGAGGAACAAGAAGTCATCAAGTAGCCCTGCATTACACAAAAAGTCAAAGCATGGAAAGGATGAAGCATTAGGAACCCCATTATCCTCTTCAGCTTCAAAGCTAGGTGCAATGACATCCTCATCATAGGATCGCCTAACTCGAGTGGCTGCCCTTGAAGGCCTTGCCTGTCTTGTCGTATCCCTCTCGAACACTTCTCCAAAGGTGTGGTTATGCATTTTCCTTTTCTGAAATTTTTCAACAATCATTATAAAAGTTGATTTTGAGACATATAAATGAGGGAAACTACTATAGGAACTTGGTAGAGTACTAAACATGCATCAAAACTAATTTTTACAACTTAGAACAAGCATGCAAACTCACTTAATATGTCACCTACAACAGCAAAATACTCAAGATATACTCAACCAAGCAAAATTCTATTTGGATAATCGGAGGAGTCACATACCGGAGAACAAATGCCCCAAATTTCAGCAGCAAAGATGGGCTGAGCAAGGAGATCGAAAATCTCGAGCAAGAACAGCAAGAAACTCGGGTTTGAGCAATGGTGATGTGTTTTCCCGTGAAAGAGAGTGGAGTGGTAGGTGGAGGAGTAAGTGGAGGGCCAGGTGGGGCCCTCACCACAGGGTGGCGCGCCCCCCTCCTTGGCCGCGCCGGCACATGGGGGCCAGCCCTGGGGTGCCCCACTGGTCAGCCCCAGGCACTCCCAGGTTGCATTTTGAAAAATAGGACCAACGGTATAATTTTTGTAAATTTTTGAAAACTTCGAAAAATGCACATTTCTGGGTGTTAAAATTACTATTTCAGGACAGAAAAAGATTTTCAAACTTCTAAACAACTAAAGCGTCTTGCAAAACAAGTAGTACTACAGAAAGTAAACAAGTGTGGAGAAAGAAAGAAATGTTGTTTAGCTCTTCCATGCATATAAAATGTACTTGTTAACAAGGTTGATCAAGTCTTGCCACCAAATAAATCTTACATGACATAAGAAGAAATAAACCTCAAATCAATCATGTTACCTTATATTGTATTGATATGGATCCAATCATAATATTTTGATATCCTTGTTTAGGCTCATATATAGGACAATCAATAACTCCCACTTTGATAGTTCTCAAATTAGAAATTGTATTAACTCCACATACTTTATCAATCCTCTTGGGAAAATAAACAGTATGCTCCTTGTCATCAACATTGAAAGTAACTTTTCCTTTATTGCAATCAATAACAGTCCTCGCAAGTGTTAAGAAAAGGTCTTCGAAGAATAATAGACATATTATCATCTTCGAGCATTTCCAACACAACAAAATCAGTTAATATTAAGCAATTATTAGTAACTTGAACAGGAACATCCTCACATATACCAACAGGAACAGCAGTAGATTTATCAGCCATTTGCAAAGATATATCAGTTGGTATCAACTTATCTAAATAAAGTCTCTTGTAAAGAGAAAAAGGCATAACACTAACTCCTGCTCCCAAATCACATAAAGCAGTTCTAACATAATTATTCTTGATGGAAGAAGGGATAGTCGGTATACCTGGGTCTCCCAGCTTCTTTGGAACCTTGCCATTGAAAGAGTAATTAGCAAGCATAGTGGAAATCTCCTCATTAGGAATTTTCCTTTTGTTAGAAACAATATCTTTCATATACTTTGAATAAGGAGGCAATTTAATAGCATCAGTCAAAGGGATTTGCAGGAACAAAGGTTTCATCCAATCACAAAATTTATTATAATGTTCTTCCTCCTTTGATTTTAGTTTCTTAACAGGAAAAGGCATTTGCTTTTGAACCCAAGGTTCTCTTTCATTACCATGTTTCTTAGCAATAAAATCTTCTTTAGTGTACTTTTTATTTTTAGCATGCTTTTCAGGTTCATCTTCAACCTCTTCTTTATCAGAAACGTCATTCTTATCATTATCTTTATCATGTTCATTACCACTTTCAGCTTTCAGCATCAGAAATAGAAATACTATTAGGATCATTAACATGCTCAGAGGATTCTACAACAGTTTTATGTTTCTTCTTATTTTTCTTAGAAGGAGCACTAGTTTCTTTAGTTCGTTGAGAATCTTGTTCAACTCTTTTGGGATGCCCCTCAGGATATAGAGGATCCTAAGTAGAAACACCACCTCTAGTTGTTACTTCATAATCATGTTTCTCTTTAGAAGTATTTTTTAACAAGTCATTTTGCACTTTAGTGAGTTGATCAATTTGAGTTTGAACCATATGAAAATGTTTAACAAGCATCTTAACATCATTGGAGGTTCTCTCCACAATATCATGCAATTTACTAATAGCTTGAGAATTTTCCATTAAATGATTCTCTACTCTCATATTGAAATTATCTTACTTAACAATATAATTATAAAACTCATCTAAACATTGATCAGGAGGTTTTGAGCAAGGAATATCTTCTTTATCAAAGCGTTGAAGAGAATGTACCTCAATCGTGGATGAAGGGGGAGTGATCTTACATAAATCTTCTATGGGGGGGGGGGGTAAATTCTTCACATCTTCAGATTTAATACCTTTCTATTTAAGAGATTTCTTGGCTTCCCTCATATCTTCATCATTTAATTTAATCATACCCCTCTTCTTCAATATTGGTGTTGGGGTTGGTTCAGGTGTAGTCCAATCGTCATGATTTCGGCCTATTCTAGCCAAGAATTCTTCAGCCTTCGTCCGGAGTTCTTTTCCTGAAAACACAACCAGCACAACTATCCAGGTATGCCCTAGACTCAATGGTTAGTCCACTATAAAATATATCAAGTAAGTCATGCTTTTCCAAATCATGTCCAGGCCGAGCTATGATAAGAGAGCAACACCTTGCCCAAGCTTTGGGCAGTTTCTCTCCATCTTCCTGGTCAAAACTATAAATTTTCTGCAAAGCAATATGTTGAGCACTAGCAGGAAAAAAAATTCGAAAGAAAACATCAAGCAAACCACTTGGACTATCAATAGAATCAGGAGGCAAACTATTATACCAATTTTTAGCATCATCCTTTAATGAGAAAGGAAAAAATTTAGCAATAAAATAAGTACGCTTCTTTATATCATCAGAAAACAAGCTACTCAAAGTAGAAAGCTCATTCATGTGCTCTACAGCACTTTCTTTTTCAGTACCACAAAAAGGTGTTTTCTCAACAATAGATATATGAGAAAAATCAAGAGAAAAATCATAATCCTTATCCTTAATGTTTATAGGAAATGTGGCAAATTTAGGATCAGGAGACAGTTTATATCTAACAACATGTTGTGCAAGAAGCTTTTTAATGTTACTTGCACCAGTAGTAGCATTACATTTATCAATAAAATCATCATCAAGTTCCACATAATCTTCATCAAGATCATCACTAGAGTATTCAACAGACTCAAGTGAATTAACAGGTGTAACAGTATTTTCATTAGGAATTTCAGTATTTTCAATTTGTCTAGACCTAGCAATTGTAGCATCTAGAAAAGGACCTAATGAACCATTATCATCAAGCATAGCAGAAGCATCATCAAAATAATAAGAGGAATTTTCAGATTTAGCAGAAGTACCAGCACGTGAAGCTTGTGGTGGTGAAACAAGTTGACTTATCACAGATGGTGAATCAAGAGCAGGAGAGGTACTCAGAGTTGTACCTTTTCTTGTAGTGGATGGTAATATAGCGACTTTAGCATCGCGAGGTTTACCCATGATGGAGGATTTGCAGCGAACAATATCAATTCAGGTGAACTTGCAAATAAAGCTATGCTCCCCGGCAACGGCGCCAGAAAATAGTCTTGATAACCCACAAGTATAGGGGATCGCAACAGTCTTCGAGGGAAGTAAAACCCAATTTATTGATTCGACACAAGGGGAGCCAAAGAATATTTGTAAGCCTTAACAGCGGAGTTGTCAATTCAGGTGCACCTGGAAACAGACTTGCTCGCAAGAGTTTATCAGTAGCAACAGTTTTATAGCAGTAGCAGTAGTGAAATATAAGCAACAGTGTAATAGAGATAGCAGTAGTGATTATAGTAAACAGCAGGATTAAAATACTGTAGGCACAGGGATGGATGAACGAGCGCTGCATGGATAAGAGAACTCATGTAACAATCAAGACAGAGCATTTGCAGATAATAATAAAACAGTATCCAAGTACTAAATAACCATAGGCATGTGTTCCGTATATAGTCGTACGTGCTCGCAATGAGAAACTTGCACAACATCTATTGTCCTACTAGCCGGTGGCAGCCGGGGCTTTAGGGAAACTAATGATAATTAAGGTACTCCTTTTAATAGAGTACCGGAGCAAAGCATTAACACTCCGTGAACACATGTGATCCTCATATCACAGCCTTCCCCTCCGGTTGTCCAAATTTCTGTCACTTTGGGGCCTCGGGTTCCGGACAGCAATATGTGTATACAACTTGCAGGTAAGATCATAAAACAATGAATATCATCATGAATCAATAACATGTTCAGATCTGAAATCATGGTACTCGGGCCCTAGTGACAAGCATTAAGCATAACAAGTTGCAACAATATCATAAAAGTACCAACTACGGATACTAAGCACTATGCCCTAACAATCTTATGCTATTACATGAACAATCTCATCCAATCCCTACCATCCCCTACAGCCTACAGCGGGGATTTACTCACACGTGGATGCGGGAAACATGGATGGTCGATGGAGAGGCGTCGGTGGTGATGATGGCGATGATCTCCTCCGATTCCCCGTCCCGGCAGGGTGCCAGAACGGAGTTTCTGATCCCGAGATTGAGTTTCGCGATGGCGGCGGAGTTCTGGATGTCTTCTAGCAATTTTGTCAAACCCCCCATGCGTTTTTAGGTCAAAGGCTTTAAGTAGTCCAGAGGGGAGCATCGGGGGCTGGCCGAGGCGGCGCCACCATCGGGCGGCGCGGCCCAGGGGCCCACCGCGCCACCTGGTGGTGTGGGCGCCTCGTGGCCCCCCTCTGTCTCGTCTTCTGGCTCCGTAGGTCTTCTGTGAAAATAGGCACATTGCAATTATTTCCGGGGATTTTCCTGAAAGTTGAGTTTCTGCACAAAAATAAGACACCAGGGCAATTCTGCTGAAAACAGCGTTAGTCCGTGTTAGTTGTATCCAAAATACACAAATTAGAGCCAAAACAATAGCAAAAGTGTTCAGAAAAGTAGATACGTTTTGGACGTATCATCCGCCGTCAACCCCATCTCGGGGGGTTCTGAAGATCGCCTCCGGCACCCTGCCGGAGAGGGGAATCATCACCGGAGGGCTCTACATCACCATGCCCGCCTCCGGACTGATGCGTGAGTAGTTCATCCTTGGACTATGGGTCCATAGCAGTAGCTAGATGGTTGTCCTCTCCTCTTGTGCTATCATGTTTAGATCTTGTGAGCTGCCTATCATGATCAAGATCATCTATTTGTAATGCCATGTTGTGTTTGTTGGGATCCGATGAATATGGAATACTATGTCAAGTTGATTATTGATCTATCATATATGTGTTGTTTATGATCTTGCATGCTCTCCGTTGCTAGTGGAGGCTCTGGCCAAGTTGATACTTGTAACTCCAAGAGGGGGTATTTATGCTCGATAGTGGGTTCATGCCTCCATTGAATCTGGGACAATGACAGAAAGTTCTAAGGTTGCGGATGTGCTGTTGCCACTAGGGATAAAACATCAATGCTTTGTCTAAGGATATTTGTATTGTTTACATTACGCACAGTACTTAATGCAATATATTGTCTGTTGTTTGCAACTTAATACTGGAAGGGGTGCGGATGCTAACCCGAAGGTGGACTTTTTAGGCATAGATGCATGCTGGATAACGGTCTATGTTCTTTGTCGTAATGCCCTAAGTAAATCTCATAGTAGTCATCATGATATGTATGTGCATTGTTATGCCCTCTCTATTTTGTCAATTGCCCAACTGTAATTTGTTCACCCAACATGCTATTTATCTTATCGGAGAGACACCACTAGTGAACTGTGGCCTCCGGTCCATTCTTTTACATCTGAAATACAATCTACTGCAATCATTGTTCTCTGCTGTTCTCTGCAAACAAACATGATTCTCCACACCATACGTTTAATCCTTTGTTTACAGCAAGCCGGTGAGATTGACAACCTCACTATTAAGTTGGGGCAAAGTATTTTGATTGTGTTTTGCAGGTTCCACGTTGGCGCCGGAATCCCTGGTGTTGCGCCGCACTACACTCCTTCACCAACAACCTTCACGTGGCCTTCATCTCCTACTGGTTCGATAACCTTGGTTTCTTACTGAGGGAAAACTTGATGCCTTGCGCATCACACCTTCCTCTTGGTGTTCCCAACGGACGTGTGCATCACGCGCCATCAAGACTGTTTTCTGGCGCCGTTGCCGGGGACCTGAAGAAAAGTTACACCACGGAGATTTCTAACTCCCACGTCAACTGCACGCCAGCAACTGTTTTCTGGCGCCGTTGCCGGGGAGATAAGGCACGCTGCAAGGGGAGTCTCTCACACCCAATCTCTTTACTTTGTTTATTGTCTTGCTTTACTTTATTTTCTGTTTTGTTTGCTTTCTTTATATCAAAAACACAAAAAAAATTAGTTACTTGTTTTACTTTACTTAATTTAGTTTGCTTTACTTATTTTTATTATTGTTAAAATGAATACTCCTGAGAACACTAAGTTGTGTGATTTCACTCGCACAAATAATAATGATTTCATATGCACTCATATTGCTCCACCTGCTACTACAGCATAATTTTATGAAATTAAACCTGCTTTACTAAATCTTGTTATGAGAGAGCAATTTTCTGGTGTTAGTACTGACGATGCCGCTGCCCATCTTAATAATTTTGTTGAACTTTGTGAAATGCAAAAGTATAAGGATGTAGATGGAGACATTATAAAACTGAAATTATTTCCTTTCTCTTTAAGAGGAAGAGCCAAAGATTGGTTGCTATCTTTGCCTAAGAATAGTATTGATTCATGGACTAAATGTAAAGATGCTTTCATTGGAAGATATTATCCTCCTGCTAAAATTATATCTTTGAGAAGTAGCATTATGAATTTTAAGCAATTGGATAATGAACATGTCGCCCAAGTATGGGAAAGAATGAAATCTTTGGTAAAGAATTGCCCTACCCATGGACTAACTACTTGGATGATCATCCAAACCTTTTATGCAGGATTAAATTTTTCTTCAAGGAACCTATTGGATTCAGCTACTGGAGGTACTTTTATGTCCATCACTTTGGGTGCCGCAACAAAGCTTCTTGATGATATGATGATCAACTACTCTGAATGGCACACTGAAATGACTTCTCAAGGTAAGAAGGTAAATTCTGTTGAAGAAACCTCTTCCTTGAGTGATAAGATTGATGTTATTATGTCTATGCTTGTTAATGGTAGATCTACTGTTGATCCTAATAATGTTCCTTTAGCTTCATTGGTTGCTCAAGAAGAGCATGTTGATGTGAACTTCATCAAAAATAATAATTTTTCAACAACAATGCTTATAGGAATAATTTTGGTAACAAAAACTATAGGCCATATCCTTCTAATAATGGTAATGGTTATGGTAATTCTTACAACAATATTAGGAGTGTACCCTCTGGTCTTGAAGTCATGCTTAAAGAATTTATTAGTACACAAACTGCTTTTAACAAATCTGTTGAGGAAAAGCTTGGTAAAATTGATATTCTTGCTTCTAAGGTTGATAGTCTTGCTGCTGATGTTGATCTTTTAAAACTGAAAGTTATGCCTAATGAAACTAAAGATATTAAGTCATTTGCTACAGCAAACGCCATCCAAGTTCGAATTAATGACAATATTAGAATGATGGCTGAATTGCATGCTAGGTGGGAAAGAGAAGAAAAACTTGCTAAAGAAAATAATGTAGCTAAAGTTTGGACTATTACCACCACTAGTAATGTTGATGCTTCATATGTTGCTAAACCTCCTACTATCAATGGTAAAATAAATGGTGTTGGCAATGTTTCTACTTCTAATACAAAGCATGCAAAATTGCCTGAAACTGCTGAAACTGTTTGTGATAAAAGTGCTGAAATTTTTCAGAGTATTGGGGACAATGATCCCATTGCTTTAGATCATAATGGTTTTGATTTTGATAATTGTCATATCTCTGAAGTTATTAAGTTCTTGCAAAAACTTGCTAGAAGTTCTAATGCTAGTGCTATAAACTTGGCCTTTACAAAACATATTACAAATGCTCTTATTAAAGCTAGAGAAGAGAAATTAAAACTTGAAACTTCTATTCCTAGGAAGTTGGAAGATGGTTGGGATCCCATCATTATAATGAAGGTCAATGATTTTGATTGTAATGATTTATGTGATCTTGGTGCAAGTATTTCTGTTATGCCTAAGAAACTCTATGATATGCTTGACTTGCCACCATTGAAATATTGTTATTTGGATGTTAATCTTGCTGATAATTCTATAAAGAAACCTTTGGGGAGGATTGACAAGTTCACATTACGGTTAACAATAACCTTGTCCCCGTTGATTTTGTTGTCTTGGATATTGAATGCAATGCATCTTGTCCTATTATTTTGGGAAGACCCTTTCTTCGAACTGTTGGTGCTATTATTGATATGAAAGAAGGAAATATTAAATATCAATTCCCTCTTAAAAAGGTATGGAACACTTCCCTATAAAGAGAATGAAGTTGCCTTTTGATTCAATTATTAGAACAAATTATGATGTTGATGCTTCTTCTCTAGATGTTACTTGATTTACACTTTCTGTGCCTAGCTGAAAGGCGTTAAAAAAAGCGCTTATGGGAGACAACCCATTATTTTATTTCTGCAATTTTTATTTTATATTTGAGTAAAGGTGTTTGTTACTACTGTATCAATACCTTTGTATCTTTACTTTATTGCATTGTTGTGCCAAGTAAAGTCTTTGATAGAGAGTTGATACTAGATTTGGATTTCTGCGCAGAAACAGATTTCTGGCTGTCACGAATTTGAGTAGATCTCTCTGTAGGAGAATCTAAAAAATCTGCAAAAATTCATGAGTGATCCTCAGATATGTACGCAACTTTTATTCAATTTGAGCTTCTTCATCTGAGCATGTTAAGTGCCTCGAAAAAATTCGTATTTACGGACTGTTCTGTTTTGACAGATTCTGCCTTTTATTTCACATTGCCTCCTTTACTGTGTTTGAGTGGATTTCTTTGCTCCATTAAATTTCAGTAGCCTTGGGTAATGTCCAGAAGTGTTGGGAATGATTGTGTCCTCTCTGAACATGTGAATTTTTGATTATGCACTAACTCTCTAATGAGATTGTTTTGAGTTTGGTGTGGAGTAAGTTTTCAAGGATCAAGAGAGGAGGATGATATAATATGATCAAGAAGAGTGAAAAGTCTAAGCTTGGAGATGCCCCCGTGGTTCATCCCTGCATATTTCAAGAAGACTCAAGCATCTAAGCTTGGGGATGCCCAAGGCATCCCCTTCTTCATCAACAACTTATCGAGTCACCTCTAGTGAAACTATATTTTTATTCAGTCACATCTTATGTGCTTTACTTGGAGCATCTGTGTGTTTTTATTTTTGTTTGTGTTTGAATAAATTCGGATCCTAGCATTCCTTGTATGGGAGAAAGACACGCTCCGCTTTTTCATATTGAACACTGGTGTTCTTAGTTTTACTTTTAATGTTCATGGCGAAAGCTTAAAGCCGCTTCATTCATCGCTATTTGGTTGGAAACAGAAAATGCTTCATGTGGTAATTGGTATATGGTCTTGAATAATTTGATACTTGGCAATTGTTTTGAGCTCTCAAGTAGATCATGTTTAAGCTCTTGCATCATGTAGTTTAAACCTATTAGTGGAGAATTACTCTAGAGCTTATTGAAATTTGGTTTGCATGATTGGTCTCTCTAAAGTCTAGATATTTTCTGGTAAAAGTGTTTGAGCAACAAGGAAGACAGTGTAGAGTCTTATAATGCTTGCAATATGTTCTTATGTAAGTTTTGCTGTACCGGTTCATACTTGTGTTTGCTTCAAACAACCTTGCTAGCCAAAGCCTTGTACTGAGAGGGAATGCTTCTCGTGCATCCAAAACCTTGAGCCAAAACTTATGCCATTTTTGTCCACCATAACTACCTATCATGTGGTATTTTTCAGCCATTCCAAAGTAAATTTCTTGCGTGCTACCTTTAAAAATTTCATTCCTTGTCTTTGCAATATATAGCTCATGGGAAAGCAGCTTAAAAACTATTGTGGTAAAGAATATGTCGCTTATGTATCTTATTTCTTATAAGTTGCTTGTTGAGCGGTAACCATGTTTCTGGGGACGCCATCAACCTATCACACCTTTGTTGAATATCATGTGAGTTGCTATGCATGTTCGTCTTGTCTGAAGTAAGGGAGATTTGTCATGATTAAATGGTTTGAGTATGCATATTGTTAGAGAAGAACATTGGGCCGCCAACCAAAACCATGTATCATGGTGGAAGTTTCAGCTTTGGACATTAATCCTCAAATCTCTTATGAGAATATTATCTCGTTGTTGAATGCTTAAAGCATAAAAGAGGAGTCCATTATCCGTTTTCTATGTTGTCCCGGTATGGATGTCCTCAAGTTGAGATCTATCAAAATCGAGAAATCAAATGCGATTTATCTCCTTGGACCTTTGTACAGGTGGCATAGAGGTACCCCTTTGTGACACTTGGTTGAAACCCGAGCTAATTAGGACAAGGTGCGAGCACTATTGGTATTCGATGCATGAGGCTTGCAACTTATAGGAGGTTTTATGCATAACACATATGAATTATTACTACCGTTGACAAAATTGTTTCCATGTTTTCAAAATAAAAGCTCTAGCACATGAGTAATCCCTGCTTCCCTCCGCGAAGGGCCTTTCTTTTACTTTATGTTGAGTCAGCTTTACCTACTTCTTTCTATCTTAGAAGCAAACACTTGTGTCAACTCGTGTGCATTGATTCTTACATACTTGCTTATTTGCACTCATCATATTACTTTGTGTTGACAATTATCCATGAGATATACATGTTGAAAGTTGAAAGCAACTGCTAAAACTTAAATCTTCCTTTGTGTTGCTTCAAAACCTTCTATTAAGAATCTATTGCTTTATGAGTTAACTCTTATGCAAGACTTGTTGATACTTGTCTTGAAAGTACTATTCATGAAAAGTCTTTGCTATATGATTCAGCTTGTTTAGTCATTATCTTTACCATTGCTTTGAATCACTTCATTCATCTCATATGCTTTACAATAGTATTGATCAAGATTATGATAGTAGCATGTCACTTCGAAATTATCCTTGTTATTGTTTACCTACTCGAGGGCGAGTAGGAACTAAGCTTGGGGATGCTTGATACGTCTCAAACGTATCTATAATTTCTTATGTTCCATGCTAGTTTTATGACAATACTCACATGTTTTACATACACTTTATATCATTTTGATGCATTTTTCGGCACTAACCAATTAACAAGATGCCGAAGCGCCAGTCCTGTTTTCTCGCTGTTTTTGGTTTCGAAATCCTACACAGGAAATATTCTCGGAATTGGACGAAACAAAAGCCCACGGTCTTATTTTCCACGGAGCCTTCCAGAAGTCCGAAGAGGAGACGAAGAGGGGCGACGAGCCGGCCACACCATAGAGGGGCGCGGCCCCACCCCTGGCCGCACCGCCTTATGGGGTGGGCCCCTCGAGCGTCCCCCGACTCTGCCCCTTCGCCTATATAATCTCTCCGTCGCGAAAACCCTAGTACCAAGTGCCACGATACGAGAAAAGTTCCAGAGACGCCGCCGCCGTCAACCCCATCTCGGGGGGTTCTGAAGATTGCCTCCGGCACCCTGCCGGAGAGGGGAATCATCACCGGAGGGCTCTACATCACCATGCCCGCCTCCGGACTGATGCGTGAGTAGTTCATCCTTGGACTATGGGTCCATAACAGTAGCTAGATGGTTGTCTTCTCCTCTTGTGCTATCATGTTTAGATCTTGTGAGCTGCCTATCATGATCAAGATCATCTATTTGTAATGCTTTTGTTGGGATCCGATGAATATGGAATACTATGTCAAGTTGATTATTGATCTATCATATATGTGTTGTTTATGATCTTGCATGCTCTCCGTTGCTAGTAGAGGCTCTGGCCAAGTTGATACTTGTAACTCCAAGAGGGGGTATTTATGCTCGATAGTGGGTTCATGCCTCCATTGAATCTGGACAAGTGATGTAAAGTTCTAAGGTTGTGGATGTGTTGTTGCCACTAGGGATAAAACATCAATGCTTTGTCTAAGGATATTTGTATTGTTTACATTACGCACAGTACTTAATGCAATTTTCTGTTGTTTGCAACTTAATACTGGAAGGGGTGCGGATGCTAACCCGAAGGTGGACTTTTTAGGCATAGATGCATACTGGATAGTGGTCTATGTTCTTTGTCGTAATGCCCTAAGTAAATCTCATAGTAGTCATCATGATATGTATGTGCATTGTTATGCCCTCTCTATTTTGTCAATTGCCCAACTGTAATTTGTTCACCCAACATGCTATTTATCTTATCGGAGAGACACCACTAGTGAACTGTGGACCCCGGTCCATTCTTTTACATCTGAAATACAATCTACTGCAATCATTGTTCTCTGTTGTTCTCTGCAAACAAACATAATTCTCCACACAATACGTTTAATCCTTTGTTTACAGCAAGCCGGTGAGATTGACAACCTCACTGTTAAGTTGGGGCAAAGTATTTTGATTGTGTTGTGCAGGTTTCACGTTGGCGCCGGAATACCTGGTGTTGCGCCGCACTACACTCCTTCACCAACAACCTTCACGTGGCCTTCATCTCCTACTGGTTCGATAACCTTGGTTTCTTACTGAGGGAAAACTTTCTGCTGTGCGCATCACACTTTTCCTCTTGGGGTTCCCAACGGACGTGTGCATCACGCGCCATCAGAGATCCAAAAAACAGCTAAGGAGTGCGAGGTTGTTTGGCATCAGAGCCATAGAGATGAAAAGCCTGTCGGACCGTTGCGACATTTCATTAAGGTATGATCACCAACTTTGAATGTAAGCTATTATGTTCGGGTGGCTTTGTAACCATGACTTCCATGACGCAGAACACTGCACAAAAGATGCAGCGGTTAGCCAACTTGCTAGGTTGTCGCGACGCTGAAATCGCTACATCCTCTTCTGAAGAGGCGGAGGTATGGACTATTTTGTTGCTGTCAAACATGTGATTACTAATTTCAACTTTTGTAATATCATGTGTTCATGTTTGTGAAGATTCCTGCCGACGACACCATTCTGAGTCAAAGCATAGTCGAGGCAAGAAGCAAGCCACACGGTCTGCTTACCAGTTGAAGTCAAAGGGCAAGGCTCCAAACCGATACACTCCGGACGATTATGTCAACCGAGGAAAGAAGGTTGTCATTGAGGAGGATGAGGCGCCGCCGCGGAGATCATCATTGAGGAGGATGAGGAACGATGAGCCGTTATCTTCAGAGGAGGAGGAGCAGCAGGAGCAGGAGGAGCAGCAGCAACAAGAGCCACGGCAGCGGACGAAAAGGTTGGCCGTCCGGAAGCAGCCCGTGAGGAGGGGACGTCGCGGAGGATAGATGCATTTGCTACGTGTTGTTGTGAACTCTATCTTCATAAGTATCGTGTTGTGAACTCTATGTCATTTCGAACCATGTCTATTGTTGCTACGTGTTGTTTGAATCTATGTGCTATGATGTGAGCTATGATGTGTTCTATGTGTGTATGAAATTGCTGTTGAAAGTGCTATTGTTGTATTGAAAACTGTTGAAATAAAGTACAAAATTTCATGGATTAGCAAAAGTCATTGTGTGGCGCCGACGTCATGGGCGCCACACATCACAATGTGGCGCCGACGACACGGGCGCCACACAATGCAAGTTATATGTGGAAAACATCCAGGGGCTCCGAAAGTTTAGTCCTTAGCCGTTTTGGCGAGGCTGTTTGTGTGGCGCCCATGGCACCGACGCCACACCTCACTGTGTGGCGCCCATGGCGTCGGCGCCAAACATACAGCCTCGCCAAAACGGCTAAGTCCCAGGAGAATTGTCTTACAGTATGTTTTGACCAATAATAAGTGGATGTGTGGCGTCGCTCCCATCAGCGCCACACATCCTGCCACGTCGGATGGGAGAACAGCTCAGCGTCGAGGCCGCCACGTAGGCTGGGAGAGTGGCGCCGCGGACACGGACGCCACACAGTGAGGTGTGGCGCCCGCTTGAGAGGCGCCACACAAAAGGATTAGATGGGTGAAATAGTTTCGCTGGAGGATCAGTTTGTGCTATAGCAATAAATGATTATTTTTGTGTAAATCGCCGTTCCGCCCCCCTCCCTCATCCGGAAATGGAGAGTGGCTGCACCATTATGGCTGATGGTCAGACTAATAGTATGAAGCTAACACTCGTCAACTTCCTGGTGTATTGTTAGAAAGGTATTATTTTTCTTAAATTTGTAGATGCCACTGCTAATTCCAAAATTGCTGATTTTTTATTCAACGATGTTATGCGCTTTTCTGGATTCAAAAATGTGGTGCATTTTGTGGATGATAATGCCTCAAATATGGTAATAGCTGGAAAGAAATTAGAGTCTAATTTTTCTTCAATTTATTGGTCTCCTAGTGCTGCTCAGTGTTTGAATTTGATCTTGACTGATTTGGAAAAGCTTGAAATAGTGAAATAAGTTGTAGAAGATGCATCTAAAATCACTATGTACTTGTACAACCATTGCAACCCACTTTTTCTTATGCGACCGTCAATAATGGACATGGAATATTTCATCCCAGACCAACTCGCTTTGCTACTAATTTTGTTGCATTATGAAGTATACACAAGCAAAAAGATGTTCTTCATAGCATGGTTATATCAAAAGAGTGGACATGGGCTCCATGTGCAGGAGAAGCAAAATCACGACCCTTTGTTAACCTTGTATTGGATCAACAATTTTGGAAAGATTATGCTTCCATTTGTAACTTCTCGAAACCTTTAGTGAGATATGTATTTGGAGCATTACATTGTGCAATAGAAGAGATTGAGAAGATGTTCCAAAAAAAGAAGAGAGCAATCCAACAACCGGTTCTTAAAGCTATAGAGGAGAGGTGGGATAAGCACATAAATAAAAATCAGCACCCAACCAACCAATACGATGATGAGGTTATGTCAAAGTATCACACCACTACTTCTAGAGCTATAGTGTTATTGAGAGATATGTAGCAAAAAAAATCCAGCTTTGCACAAGGCTTTGACATCAGAGATGATGATTTTCAGAGGTGCAGAGGGTGATTTTGGTCGAGTGCGAGCTATTAATGATAGATGCAATGCTTCATGGTATGCCGCTTTATTTTCGTTTGTTCGTCTATATTAATTTTATAATTAATATGCATCTTTTCATTTCTCTAGATGAATGGTGGTTGACTTATGGATGTAGTGCTCCACGAACTTGCAAAAGCTTGCTATTCACGTCTTAAGAAAAACTTGTAGCGCTTCCGGTTGTGAGAGAAATTGAAGTTTGTCTGAGCGTATTTATTCCAAAATGAGAAATAGAATTGAGCATCAAGTGACGAGCGAGCGCGACTATTACGGATCAATAAAAAAACTAGTGAAACCCTTGATTTTTGCTATTTTCAATTTTACCGATGTATTTTTTTTTACATAGATGCGAGTAAAATGAGGGGTATTTCAGGAAACCGCATTGAACCATTCGACTTAGACCAAACTGTTTGATCGCCGATTCAAGTCAAAACCGACGAGTCGGTGATTTTCCTTGGGTCGACCGGCCTCCGGTTCCTGTTTTTCCGGTTCAACCGTCGGTCCGGTCCGGTCCGGTTTTTTTAAACTCGGCCTCAACGTTCACACCAAGCATCAGTGCTGAACTCAGGTCAATGTCTCCAGTCTCGAGTGTTCCGTCCCCCTCCCTCATCCGGAAATGGAGAAGCCTTGGCAAAAAAAGAAAAATCTCTCTCGCTGGGCTTTCTCCGGTGCCGGTAGGAAGGGCAGCGGAGACGGCGCGCCATGAGGGAGGAGGCCGGAGGCTACGAGAGTTTGGGGGAGTCAACGGAGACAGCGACGGCAAGCGCGGGGATTCTTGGAGCCCGACGAATCCGCCGCCTGGCGATGGCGGGCGCGGGGAATCCGCCGTTCCGCCGGTCGCCTCCAGCCGGAGCAGCGGGGGTCGAGGGCGACGGCGGGCGCTGGGATCCGTGAAGCTGGATGCGGCTCCGACGGCGGGCGCGGAGCAAGGCGTGACGGCGGCGGGCGGCCTGCCCTCCCGGGTGGCGACTGGCGGGCGGCGTGACGGCGGCGTGCGGAAGACACGTCACGCGCGGCATCAGAGCCGTCCGTTCTGATCGAACGGCCGTGGCTGGTCCCTACGACACGTGTCTCGCACGGGCTCATCAGGGCCGTCCGATCCTCCACGTCAGTGGCGGTTAGCGATCGGAGGGCAACGCAGCCTCCGTCGCCTGGCTGGCTGCCAGGCGAGCAGTATATTTGCTGCCGCATGCAGCTCTGCACCACCGCAACAAACTTTTCCCCTCTCTTCTCCTCCGACTCCGAGCAGACGCAGAAGCCAGAAGCAGCGGAGGACCACGGTGAGAGAGGTGATCGTCGTCTCCTTCCCCTCCCCTTCCCGTCTCCTCTCTCGTGAGATCTTCTGCTTCTTCGGTTCGTTCGTGGGCTGCTGATCGACCAGAGGACCACGGTGTGTCGGCATTCTGTTCCGTGGCCATTTTTGTTCCTCCAAGACCGCCATGTTCGTTGATTCGTCTTGCTATCGTTGCTGTTTTCGATTCCAAACCCGTGGGACTCCCTTCTTCTGCTTCTTCTGCGGTTCGTTCGTGGGCTACTCGTCGAGCACAGGAGCGCGGTGCGTCGGCGCGCCTTCTGTGACCGCTTTTGTTCCGAGACGACGGCATGCTCGTCGATTCTTCCTCTTGCTACTGTTGCTATTTTCGATTCGAAACTCGTGGGATTCTTCTGCGTCTTCGGTTCGTGCGCGGGCTACTCGTCCAGCAGAGGAGCGCGGTGCGTCGGCGCGCCTTCTATTGCCGCTTTTGTTCTGAGACACGGCACGTTCGTTGATTCTTCCTCTTGCTATTGCTGCTATTTTCGATCCAAAACTCGTGAGTTTCGTCTGCGTCTTCGGTTCGTGGGATGCTCATCGAGCAGAGGGCCGTACACGTCAGCCTTCGGTGACCACTTTCGTTCTTCGGCGACGCCATGTTTGTTGATTCCTCTTGCTATTGTTGCTTCAAAACTCGTGTCACCTTCTGGATTCTTCTTCCGTGATCGAGCAGAGCACGCCGTGTCAGCGTTCTGTGACCAATTTTGTTCCGAGACGATGCTTGTTGATTCCTCCTGTTATTCTTGCTGTGTCTTGATCGTCTATTAGTGCTTGCTGTTGATGTCGAGTCCTAATAAATGTGCCTTGCCATTAATTAAACCAAGCATCCGCCAAGTCTTACTTCTTGAATGAGATCGTGCACTCTTGCTTACTCTACTCTGTTCGTTTCATACATTTATTACCCAATTCCAGTATGATTTCAGTTCCTGAAGCTTGTATGTACTGTTTCGTGTGGTTTGATTCTTGTGTAGGATCTTCTGTGCAAACCCCTATATTCCGTTAGGAGAATGCAATTTCCTCATACTATATAAGCATCCCAGGATGCAATATGTACATGCAGTAACATGATGGAGCTACTTAACCCTTTCTTAAATGCATATAACGATCTGTAATGCAGTCAGCATCAGTACATTCAGTTTTCTTCAGTTCCTAGTTTTTTTCTTTCTTGAATAACATTTCCTAGTCTACTATACTCATACTTCAATCTTCCAGGAAAGTAAACCCCACAATGGGTCAAGGCCATTCTTATCTAAAGAAGTTCACTGTCAAAGACGAGAATGACAGAATTAACTATGCCACATCAACTATGCAAGGATTGCGCTCGTACATGGAAGATGCTGTGAGTACTGTGGCAACTACTTTGTACAGTTCTTGGGATGTTCTTCACAAATATTTTTTATCGGCTCACAAGTACTTGTCTAAAGCTTGACTCTCGCTCTTATTGTTTTTCAGCATACAACTATCCTAGATCTAGATCATACCGGGTCCACATCATTCTTTGGTGTTTATGATGGCCATGGAGGTTTGATCTTCCTTTCTCATCTTGCTACAACAAATCGAAACATGTCAACTTATTACATCGGTACTGTGCTTGTTGGATAGTGCAGATATAACGTGGATTGTGCAAAAGTAATACCTGCGATGGACCAAACGTTTCATGTGTTGGAGTTGTGATTATTGTACTCTGAAGTGTTGTGATTTGTGAGGAATAATCAAAACTTTATTCTGATCTGTTAATGACAGAGGTGGGGTGTATATTATCACTGTGTTGAGTGTATCACTTCTCTCCAGTGATACCTACTGAATGGATGTTCAGCTGCGGTGTTCATCACATTTTTTCGAATATAAGCTTCTATGCACATTCTATTGATTCCACGTTCCTCTGTTATATGTGTATACTTATATGACAATGCCAGACTTAGCAATATATTATCTGTTTCAGGAGCTAATGTTGCACTGTATTGTGCGAACCGATTTCATACTGAGCTTCTACGAGATGAAGATTACCAGAACAATCTGGATGGTGCAGTGCGGCACGTGTTCTTCAGGTCATTTAACTAAATCTTGTACTCTATATCTCAGGCTCTGTAAGTTTTATCCCTTTTCAGTTGTCAAAGGTGAAAGTGCCAATGTTACACCTATTTTATTCATATGTTACACCTATTTTATTCATAGTTGTCCACTTGCCCTGTTCTCGTAGCAAAGAAGGTTTGGCATGTTGCCTGTGCAAATATGAAATATGTAATCACTGTTCCTCCTTAATTGTTGCAGAATGGATGAGCAGCTGAGAGAATATGATGAATGGAGAGCGTTAGCTAGACCCCGCCGCCGCCGTTTTAGTTTCAATTTGCTAAATTGTCTCAGGGCTATTACTTGTGCTAAGGTTTGGTTTCCTCCAAGTTGATTATCAAGTATTGTGCTTCAGTATCAAGCTTTTGAAGAAGTTAACAAAGATTGTATCTCTTGGATAATATGCATACTATTATCTGTAAAAACGAACTGGAAGGAATCACATGGATTATGGAGGTTCTATTTTACTTTCTGGAGATATGCTTTCGAGTTGGAAGTGGTATATATATAAATCTATTACTCATTTCTCCAATTTTTGAGTTGGAGGTTGGAGTAGTTGTTATATTGATTGGCTGGTTTATTGAGTTGGAGGTCAAATGCTTCTAAGTTGTTCTCCTTGGTCATTCCACCTTGGCTGTTATCACTTGTCATATTCCCAGAATCAAGGTATGACATTAGAAATAACTCTCTTCGTGTGCTCGAATTCATCATTCGTCTGATTGCTTCGTTATCTAAGGGAACACAGAAAAAAATTCCTCCTAGTGACTCTCAATGCTTGTTTATTCCATACAAGAGTTGGAATTTTTTTCGTATAATTTAGTTTGGAAACTTTTTCTTTCAGGGAATCCCTTACTCTGAAGGAAGCACAGCCTCTGTGGCTCTCATTAGAGGAAACCAAATCATTGTTGGAAGTGTTGGTGATTCTCGCTGTGTACTCTCAAGGAATGGTCAGGTATAGTTACTGTTCCCTTATCAAATATCTAGGTGGCACCTAATTGTTCAGCTCTTTTGTCATAATAAGTGCATTCAGTGGGTGCTTTAATGTCCTTTTATCCATTCATCCGAAGGCAATAGATTTATCCACCGATCACAAACCAAACCTTCCGGATGAACGTCGGAGAATTCAAAATGCTGGAGGACGAGTAACCAGGGATACGCGACGTGTTTGGTGTGCAGGACAGGAAAGAGTACAGTTGGGCAGCTATCGTGTTAATGGGCTCCTAGCCATGTCTAGATCTATTGGTACAATCTTATTTGATTTCTTTTTGGTCAGTTGCATACTTCTATTCTATCTATTTCATTATACTTGGCAATTTGCCTACTTGCATTTCAGGTGATTTTATCTTGAAATCGAACGGTTTGTCTGCTACAGAACAGATGGTGACATGTAATCCTGATGTTCGCACTGTAAGTTAATTTAGCTGTGTTAGTGGAGTATAAATTTGTTTACATGGGTGTGTTCTAATGGATATTGCACTTTTTTGCTAGGTGGACATAACTGATGATACTGAGTTTCTTCTTATAGCAAGTGATGGCATCTGGTTAGTCCTCAGTTCAAAATATTTGAAGTGGTTACTTTATTTTACTTCCTTCTAAGTGCAAATTTTCGCCCAGAATAAATCTACTCCGAAATGACGGTTGTGTTGTATGCTTGGGTAGTCTTAGGGCAGAAGAATATATCCAGAGTGGCATTTACATTTTGGTTCAGTTAAATTCGTTGTGGCCTGGGCTGGTAGCTTCTAAGCCCAAGCTACTTAATCGTCTGTGTAGTTCTTTTGTTGTGATTTCTTGTACTGGGGACTTAAAAGTTCAGGAACATGTGCCAATCCTTACCTTAGCTGATTCTTCACTGTGTCCAAATTTTTTTTTAGATTCGATGGTTTTGTGTCTGTTTTACTTAGCTAATTGGAAATGTGTGTTTCATTCATCTTGCAAGAGCTTGCTTAACAATCTTACCACTTGATGAAACATTTGCACCAATAAGAATCATTCTAAGATGTGGAATAATATATCTCCCTAGTATTCTGCTCATCTTGGAGAATGCTAAAACTAATACAAGAATAAACTCAATTACCATATGCCATTTAGCCATTTTTTATGCTTCTGTAAATTCTTTCATATAACATTCCTCTGATTTCCCCCTGTTTCAGGGATATCTTGTCAAGTCAGGGCGCGGTGGATTTTGTACACCAGAAGTTAGCAAGCGTAAGGCTTTTTTTTTACTCATTCTTCCTTGTCATTGAAGTAAAGAACAAAAATTATACCGGAAAGACCATTTAGAATCTATCTGCTCATGTATGTCCCGTGCATGAATGATCTGCTTGGCTATTCGAACAGTTGATTGATACCTAAAGCCTACAATTGATTGGTATCATGTTTTTCCTTCTATGCATTTGTTGATAGAACTGTCACTCATGTAGCACATGTCTGGTGTCACAACACAGGGGACAACAGATCTGCGTACCATTTGTGAGGGGCTTCTTAGCCATTGCTTCAGGTCGAGGGACAACTCAACCGTGATACTGGTTCAGTTCAAGCCTGCCGCCAGGATTCCTCTTGCTCCTCCGGCCAGCGCCGCGCCAGTGGTTAACCCAAGTGCCACTGAAACTTCCAGTGCCGCCAATCCTGAAGCTAGTGCTGAAGCCAAGGCTGACTCCGGCAGAGAGATCGAGGAACTTGAAGGACCGCTCCTGCCTCTGTCAACATTACCTAGCTCCTCGCAGTTGTTGTGAGTTTTGACCGAGAAGAGAGAGCTCCTGGGTCGGGGAAGCGTGCAGTGCTATTTGGTTTCCTATTTTTCAAAGACGACGCGGTGTGGTGCCTTGCCACTGTGTAGGATGATGATACCATGCGTAGGAGTAATAGTCCCACTTACTCGGTGCTTCCTGGGAACTGTTTAGGAGATTTTGCCACTTGGATTTGGATTTACGCACTCGGTTTTGTTTTCTACTACTCCGTACTTCTGATGTTGGACCGACACTCTCTATTGATGCTAAGTGCCTTCAGAATTCTTCTGTGCTATGCAGTATTATGCCTTCAGAAATCTTTTGTCTGATCGTGTTGTATCTTGAAGATGCTTAGTCCAGTAGTGTTCCATCCACGGGTAAAAAATCGGATGGCTGTCAAGTCGTACACTAAAATAAGAACGTTTTTATCATTATATAGCTTTCCCTAATAATTACTGAATTACAGCATCAAATAAGCAATCGCATTTGGGAGTCGGGTGCAGCCGTGCAGGGAGATTAAACTATGCGGCCAGTGCAGTGCATGCAGAAGCTGTTGCTGTGTTCTGAAGCTATACAAGCGGCAGCTCCATGGGGGCATGGGACAGGTCCAGCTCGAGACTGACTCGCCCATCCTCGCCAAGGCACTACAACGTACGAAAATATGGTGGAGCACCCAGGTACCAGCGCACCTGATTTCAAAAAAATCGAAAAACGTGATTTAAATGTTTCAAAAAAAAGTTTAAATAATTTCCTCACGTAAATCTCATATTGACACTTACGTGTGCAAATTTTCAGCAAAAAATACGGCCATATGTGACTCACACAAAAAAGTGAAAATGAAACTTTGGTATACTGCGAATAGTATACGTCTACTCATTATATTATGAACAGTATGTTTTGTTATTTTTGTGTACGATACATACTTTCATATTTTAAGTTGAAACTTGACATGCACATACCTACATACATACTACACACACATGATTTAGGCCGCATTTTTTAATTCAATTTTAGTATTTGTTTTGATTTTTTTGCTCAAATCAGGTGCTGGCGCACCCAGGAGCCAAAAATTCGCGTCCCTACAACGTAGAGAATACGACCGTGCACCTGAAGGAGTTCTCTTCCGTGACATGCGTACCTTCTTACGCTTGAACTTCATTTCTTTTAAAGTGGCACATGTGCCCAGGTCTTGATCCGAAAAGAGTAAAGCTTGTATCATGTCTCCAATATTATGGTGCAAAATAGCAAGAGATTCAGTTCTAACATACCAAGGATGAGAGAACCAAGCTGCTTTCGAGAAAGCGCAAAGAAATAAAATTGTGCATTTCCTCCTCCATAGAGCCACACCTAGAACACTCAGATTTAATATGCCTAGAAAATCTACTAGCTCGTTTACTTGTGGGCAGCACTTTGCGAAGGAGTCTCCAAGCAAAAGTTTGAACACGTGGTGCTATAGTTTTGACCTACCAAACTTGATTAAGAAGTGAAATAATTTGTGGGGCTACAACCTTAGGTTGCTGGTGTTGGCAGAGCAAGGTTGGAAAACCAATGCTTGTGCACTCTTAGAGGTATATTGACCTATTGGGGTTAATTTCCAAACCAAAGTATCTTGGCCATCTGAGTTTATAATATGTGTTTGAATAATGGTATTAGCTGTAGAAGAGCTAAATAGAGAAAGAAATAATTCCACATTCCATGTTTTTTTGCTTTGGTAGCCAAAGATCTTTGACAACAGCAGGATAAACAAAAGTTGAGGACTGAATAATAAGGTTATATCATAAATTGTTTCCTATTAAGAGAACCAAGGAGTGCTTCATATTGAACTACCACCATCAAAAATTTGATAAAAATCAGCACATATCAAGAGAGATCGCCCATTTAGGATTGCAGTCTAAAGAGCAGATTTGGACTTATTTGGCTTGCTCTCCATATTGAAGTGTCATGGTGATACTTTGACTTAAGAATCAATGCAAGATGACTTTGCGGTTCTTTTGCAAGTCTCCATGCCGTTGAGAGAACAAGGCCCTGGTTTACTGTTTGTAAGTTTGTGATAGCTAGTCTACCAATGTTCTTTTTAATGTAATAAATGTCAGCCCATGCCCTACGACACAAGGTTCTAGTAGTCTGATCATGTTGAACACTTGTCCACCAAAAATTTCTTAAAATAGCCGTGAATTTTACAAGGAATTATTTAAAAAAAAGGTATGTTGAACATGTAGTAGACTGGAATGGAAGAGAAAACAGATTTGATGAGAGTTAATCTTGCTGCATGGGAGAGTTGTTGGATAATTAGGCACAATTTCCATGATTAATTCC
>NC_061512.1:74547189-74578285 GCF_022539505.1 Lolium rigidum | reverse complement strand
TCTGAAATCTAGTATGGGCTACCAAATGTGGGGCCAATATTTCAACAAGAGTATGTTAGCTTTATACTCCCTCCAGTCCTTTTTAATTGATCCAAATTTAATATAAAGTTGTACAAATTCGAATTAATTAAAAGAGACCGGAGGAGGTATATGCTAAGCTTAGATTTGAATAAGAGGATGACCTAAATGGACAAACGAACTATCAAACGTTGAAGCCGATCAATGGTCCGGTAGAGCAAAGTGGAGATTTTGCAACGAAGAGGATGCCAACATTCCTAGGTGGGTAGCTAAATCGAGGATTCAGTCGTACCTTCAAAGAGTGCATTATGGAAGATTTGGCCAAGTAGTTGCCCGAGGCAGAAATTTTCAAATAAATTGGCGCTGATCGGTTGCCGGGGAGAGGGATTGGCCACTGACAATTTCTGCATTGCACATTCCAAATTCTAGTGATATCTACAATATAATCCAATTACCATGTATACGAGCTTTAGAGACCAGGCACTTCGTGGTGACGCGTGTTCCGACCACGGTGAGCACCGTAGACGTTACCTCGGCAATTGGCTGACTGGCAATCAGTCTGTCCAGAACCGAGCACAAGCATCGTCGTTAAATATTTCGACTAAATCTAAACCTGAAAACCAAGTTCATAGAGTTGTTTGAAGACTGTGCGACTTAATGGACTAAACTGTTCCCTCATACCAATTTAGGGTGTGTTTGGTAGCCCGAGTCAACTCAGAATATATATCTTTTATCATACATGCTCACCCTAGCTAAGCTATGGTGAGACTCATCACATGTTTAGCAGTCCCGTATGTATTGAGCTATGCTCATATGGGATGGTGTTTGGTACAATTTGTGCTAAGGTGAACAGGTCTCATAGCAGTTTTACAAATGGCCTAGCTTTTTAGCAAAAAGATCTTGAAACAAAGAGAGAGAAAAGCAATCGGGCCCTCAAGATCTCATCTCACGCATGGACGTGCCGGTGGGAGTCTGGGGGTGTGTGGGATGGATGGTTTGGCCACTTTGCGGTATGAGGTCAGCTCGGCCAGGTTGTGAAGCCGGGCTAATTGGGTGAGGAGGCTTTTTGGTATGAGGTGGGCAAAGCACTGACCCGAGTTAACAAACAGATGTATCTCCTAAATTCTCTGTTGAGATGAGACTTTTTGAGTTGGCCCGAGCTACCAAACACACCTTTAGTGGGAACACTGCAATATCTTTTTCAAATGGAACTTAAGAAATATGCCTTCACGGAACTGGGCTTGATCAAAATCGAAAATTACATGCTCTAGCTGAGGTAAGGGCATCTCCAGCGATGCTACCCAAACATATTGAGTGGTTTGTTTTGGTCTGCACGGATAAAATGATGACGTTTTGACTTAGATGGACTAGCAGTGGACCCATGCACTTATGGCCCAAATTTGAACCAGAAATGCGGTCAGGCAGACAGAAGGCATCCGCCCTAGCCACGCGTTGGAGCAACCCATTGCCCCTTGGCTCTTGTATCGCCATTGACACCAACCACTCGCTTCTTGCGTCGTTATTAATTTCACCACGGGATCAGAGGCGGAGGCGGGATAGAAAATCAAGGGGGCCGGTGAGGGTAATTTTTCCATTAGGGGGCAGGACAAGCTAAAGCTTTAGTATCAGACATCATATAAATCAGCAATTTTACCTTGATGCACCCTATCATAGGGGGGGGGGGGCAAGGCCCCTGCAGGTCCCCTAGCTTCGCCACTGCCCGTGTGTCGGTCTTTTTTAATGCCGCCCGGTCGCATCCATATCCTCACACCAGTCCATCACCCACTTACACTTTGAGCCCGTCCCCACGAACCCCTAGTTCCCTCCTTGTCGGCAGCAATGATGACGAAGGGGTGGCTATGGAAAAGGGTGGCCGCAACGACCATGTGGTCGGGTCCTCCTTGGGTCGCTGCCACCTCCACACAACTGTAACTACGTCAGCATGGAGGTGGCACGGGGCCTTCTGGAAGGAAAAGTATCCCATGCCATGGTCAAACGTGCACCTCCCTAGTGGGTGGCACGTGAACTGGACCAAGGTCCCGACGCCTCGCGCTCCTTGAGAAGGGCCAGGGCGCCGCCTTGATATCCACAGCCGGCAGCTGCCGTGAGATTTGCGGCACAACCCCACTTAAGACCCCAACTCGCTCATGTAGGACATGTGGCTTGAGTAGGGGCACAACCTGCGGCGCATCACCTACTTCCTAGGCGACGCACCGCCGACCCTCGAGGACCAGGACCAGGAAGAGTGCGACGACACCGAGGACTATGAGGCCCTCGTCAAGCTCGAGAAAGAGCTAAAGGCAGCAGACGTCAAGCAGGAGGATGAGGAGGAGGTCCTCAAGCTCGCCCTCGAGCAGTTCGACCTAGAGGAGCTGACCAGGTGGGATGGGCTCGGGGAGACCATGCGACAGTCGGTGTTGGAGCAGTAGCGCCCTGCCATGCCTCTGGTGACTCCACCGTGCTAACTAGGCTCAGTCCAACCATCGTCGTTGTGGAGCGCACACGTGGCTCCTGCTCTAGAGCCTACGCCACCGCAGGGTGTGCCCTGGTGGCATGGACCATCATCTGCACCTATGTGGCATGCGCTTGGGCCATCCACGCCAGCACTGAAGCCGCTGATGTAGTGGTCACCCGCTCCTATGCCACCATGGTTGTGGTCGGCGAAGACGGCGCATAGATGACCATGGCGGCGCATACCCTAGGTAGCTAGGGTTTTACTATTCGCAAACAAAGCTAGGGTTTTATCTTTTCATCATGTCCTTTTTTGGTCCTTTGTGTAATTATTTTAATATATGCAGTATTAATGAAAAAAGTGTCCGGCCGCTAGGTTCACTCCCGACTCTAAACGGATAATTGCAGGCCTGTCCACGATCAAACGGATTAAATTGGATAAATTTGGTATATTTGAAATGGTTGGCTAAACTAGTATTCGGAAGGGCGTAACCTTGAACCGAAGGCGGGTTTCTTGTACTAATCCGGTCGTCTTCCCGACTGGCTTCCCCGAGTCTCCGGCCAATTCCATCGTAGAAACAGGCGCCGAGTCCACGGCCACCGCGCGGCCCCATCTCCGGCGAGCCATGTCCGGCGGAGGTTGCAGCGTCCGCGCAGTCTGGATCCTCACGCCGCACGACACGGTCGCGTTCTCCAGGTACGCACGGCCGACTACGGGCCCACCTCACGAACCCTCGCGATGAAATCCGGGGCTTCTTGAGCCAAGATTCATCCCTTTGGGTCCCGGGAACTCACCTCCCCCCTCTCCTATCAGGCGGTTTGCGGTGGTGGAGAAGCGTTGGCGGGTCGCGTGGGAGGCTGAGGGGAAGGGGAAGGGCGCGGAGATGCCGCTGCCGGAGGACTACGAGGTCGCCGCCGCCTTTGCCAACCGCCGGAGAAGGTATTGTGTTTGCTTCATGGCTCTTGGAGTAGCTTGCTTTTGAGAATTTGTGTGGTCTTGTAAAATGCAGATGCTAAATTACTCGTGTGGGAATTAGGTATTACGATTATAATTTAGATGGCAGGGTCATGAACAATGTTATTTCTCTTGAACAAAGGATAAATGAGTCATGTATAGGTGCTCATCTTAGTACTGTAGTTCATTGACTGAAACTATAGCTGCATCAGCACATGTTGTGGCATCTTTCTGATTTTAGAAATAGTGTGATAAACACTTGAATATGAACATTGTGCAGGGAAGGCACGGCACGCGGTTCTGGTATCCGCACAAGCGTATCATCTGTGGGATCCGATTCTTGGGTCGATGATCCAATTGCTCGCCACATTATATCCCTTCAGATCAACAAAGAGGAAGGGTGTGGTTTTATGCTGTGGCCGGTGGTTCTTCAGAAACGTGGAGGTTATTATGTCCTTGTGCTGCCTCTGGTGGATCCACAGTCGTTTAGAGCGTTCGAAAGCTTATTGAAAAGACCTGATTGCGGGAGTTCAGCCAAGGAGAATGGCAATCTTTCTTCCATTCTGCTCAATCTTCCGTGCATAACAGGGTAATGTAAGTTTGCTTACCTGGTATTTATGTGTGTTCTTTCGTGCTTCATTCCTTACACTAGCCCCCATTTTCAACTCATTTATTTTACGGAAGTATTTATGAGTTGTACAATGCCATGAACCAATTAATGACCATTTTCAAATTTTCATTTGGTCCGACTCTTATACTTCACGTTCCATCATAGGGCTTTTATGGTTGCAAATGTTATTGGGGACATAATTACTGGTGATGTTGCTGAACCGGAGGTGATTGTTAGTTCGGGCCCCTCTGTTGGTGGACTTTTAGATTCATTGACTGGAAGTATAGGTATTTCAGCCCGACCAAAACCTATCACTGCACCTGTTGCAGCCCAAGTTGCATCAGTTTCCTCGCCCGTAGGTGCTGCTCAGTCAGACTCTCTAAAAGGTGGCATAAGAACGTTTGACAAAGATTTACTCCGGAACTTCATTATAGGTGCTATGCCTTTTGGTGAGTAACTGAGTACCAATGGAACATCCTGTTATGGAATATAACATTTTGTTTTCTTCTATCATCTAGCTTCATTCATCTGTTTATTGATTAGCCAACTGAGCTAGCAACATATATTTGCAGGCACGCCTCAGGATCTTAATTATGGCAATGTTACTTCAGTTAGAACAACAGGATTTTCAGCTGATCCTCTTCCGACAGACCAGAAGCAACCTGCCTGGAAGCCTTACCTATACAAAGGCAGGCAAAGGACTCTCTTCTCTAGCTTGGAGACTATAAATGCTGCACTCTATGACCGTGATGATGTGCCAGATTTCCTTTCTGTTTCCGGACAAGTGACCTGTAGGGCTGAACTGGAAGGGTTGCCAGATGTTTCTTTGCCACTGACTGGGTTAAAAGCTGCTCGTGTGGAGGTATCATCGTTCCATCACTGTGTTCAAGCTTCAGAGCCCAGTGGTGATAAGCAATCTCTCATATTTCAACCACCAATAGGAAATTTTGTTTTGATGCACTATCAAGCTCCATGCAACAACGATCCACCTGTTAAAGGATTCTACCAGTTGTCTATGGTATCTGAGAACGAAGGTGCTTTTCTATTTAAGCTAAGATTGATGGAGGCTTACAAGTCTCCGTTTCTTATGGAATTTTGCACGGTGACAATGCCATTTCCTCGAAGAAGAGTTGCATCATATGATGGAAATCCATCAGTTGGGATGGTTTCAATGACAGAACATTCAATCGAGTGGAGAATTGTTTCAAGTGGCAGGGGCCTCAGTGGTAGGAGCATTGAGGCCACCTTTTCTGGTACTGTTAGATTTCATTCTAAAACAACCCAGCGAGTAAATTCATTGTTTCAGTCAGTTTCAACCACAGCATATACTGAAGATAGTGATTGTGAGCAAGATAACACTAAGAATAGTTCTAACTTGGATGACTACCTCATGGAAAAAATGAACAAGGACCTTCCAGCAGTTGACTTGGAGGAGCCATTGTCTTGGCATGCTTATAATTATGCTAAGGTTTGTCCTTAACTCCTTATTGAAGCATGATGTTGTTAGTCTGGCTAGAAATCATGTTATGAATATGAGATAGTTGGGAACAATCAACAATCATACATCGTCATTATATTACTGACATGCCTGATTACTCTTGGTCATGTTGTCACGTAAATAACATCTCAGCATAGTAGCTCTCTCAGTTGTTTTGTTCCTTCATATTGGATCATAAAGCAGCTGATTTTCATGGTATTATTTCGTTCGTATAATATTTATATCTGGGACCAGAGTGCATATTCTGGAGCCACCACTGTATCATCTATGTTTTTTCTTTTGTACACCCATGAAGTCTTTTACTAATATCCATACAGCAGCACACTGCACACATCAATTTTGTTCCCGCTCAGACTTGTTTCTTTGAAATATTAATCGGCTATTAAATATTTTCCAGGTTTCTTTTAAGATAGTTGGTGGCACGTTGTCTGGACTTATAATCGATCCAAGATCTGTAAGTAACTTGTAACCTTTCTTGATCGCCTATGATGGTTTATCCTCCTTCCATCTTCAGTCAGTCAGTCAAGTATCTTAACACTGTTATGAGTGTTATCCAATTGTTGTCCTCAGGGTTGTAGCTCAATTTGCTTACACGATGTTTTCCAGTCTCAAGTGGCAAAATGGCAACCAAAGCCTTTTTGTTTTGGTTTCCGTTTCCGTTGGATTCATTTCCAGTATTAGTTATTACCATGTTTAAGAGATTACTTAATAATAACTCCCTTAAATATTTTGACATCCATTATTAATTGGTTATTTGTTCGTGTTGAAGTGGTAGTGCCTGATAGGTGATACATGTTAAACTTTTCTTACAACCATGCTTTGCTCCCTTACATTTCCTGACCTTCATAATTAAGTGGTAATTTTGTTTGTACTGTACTCCGTGTTTCATTCAAATAAATGGATCACAATATACACCATGTTTTTAATACCTTAACGACCTTCTGCAGGTAACCATTTACCCTTCTGTTAAAGCTCCAGTAGAATATTCAATGCAGGTACTTTCTTATTCTCATTGACTCAACTTTTGTTCTTTCAGATAGTCAATGTGCGGAAAACAGGCTTTCACAGCATATCATAATTAGTCTTAAAGAATATCACAAACAACATGAAGAAAGGCACAGAACCTTTTTCGAGAAAACGCAAAAGACTTTTGCGTTTCATTTCATTGAAAAGATAGATAGTTTTACAAGCCTCCTAGGAGGCGGGGTACAGATACAAGGAGTGACTCAGTGCACATCCCAGGTCGTCGGAAGCACTACCCTAATGCCCTTCGTGCCGGCCCTAGCCCAAAGATCAGCCTCTTCGAAGATCTCCTGAACCAAGTCGTGTACCGAGGGCTGTGCTCTGTCAAAGACGCAAGAATTGCGGTGTTTCCAGAGCATCCAAGGCGTCAGCAGGGTGAAGGAGTCCAGCCCTTTGCGCATAGGTTTAGGGGTCATCTGCCTGGCTTTGCGCCACCACTCATCGAGGGAGGCGTCGTTGCTGTCCGGCGGCTGGCAGGTCATGCGGAGGCGAGCCAGCACCTCGTGCCAGACCTGTCGCGAGAAGGGACAGGCGAAGATGAGATGGTGCATGGTCTCAGGCATCTGGTCGCAGAGGAGGCAGCGGGGATGGTGCTGGAGGCCTCGTCTGGCAAGGCGTTGGGCAGTCCAGCAGCGATGTACCTGGAGCAGAACCTGTGTAACAACACTCACAGGCTCCAAACTGTCTTAGGCCTGACCATGTACTGGCTAAGCCACACAGTGTAGCATGCTCTTTGTGTTTTCATACTCGCTTCACACAGAAAGGTTTGCAAGGTGGGACAATCCCAAACATGGGCATATTCTCTAGTGGGCTCAGATGTACCTGGAGCAGGTTGCAGATGCAAACATATGAACTTGGTTTCTTAGTGCTGAACTAGCATTTTGGTCTACTTCTGTTGCATAGAGCTATTGGCTAAGCGGACACATGAGAAACTTAAATGCACTTACAAACTTCAGTCGAAAAACAGTCTCCAAGTAGCTGGAGACAATTTTGAAAGGATTGACGAGAGCATCTGCATCCCTGCTTATTACCTCTTCCACCTAACAACCTGATCTGTTCATCTGTAAAACTCTCGCCTTCAGCTAAAACACAATTGACACTAGAGTAGCATCACACAAGATTGTTCCACGAATAAAATTTTAGCTTTTTATCCAAACATGTAAACTGTACTTGCATTACTATGTTCGTACTAATCTGTTATGACACCTGGGTGCTGAAAGGCGAAATTCAATGGGATAGTCTTTGGTAACATTCTTCTCCTTTAACAGGCCTCTTCTGGAGACTACATATTATGGAATACCTTAGGAAAATGTCCTACCACAGCCTTGCCGAAGGAATCATGATCGCCAGTGTTCATCTCTAGGCACAGTCCTCCATGGTTTTTTGGTCTTACCAGGGCTGTCCTGGAAGTTTTGTTTTAGTTCTTGTTGAGGAAATAGTGCTTCGAGTGGGAAACAACAAATCTGTACATCTTTTTTGTCAGACTGTTTGATAAGCCGAGCTTAGATTTCATGGCTCTATGCGATCTCTGGTCCATGTCTCATTAGCAATATTTTTTCTCTATCTCCTGGAGTATCTTTATTGCATCCAAATTTGTTGCTCGTTGTATCGTTCTTTCTACCATCACTGTTCAATTCGTGGTCTGTTAAGAAGCTGGAGACAGGTTGATCCGAATTTGTTCCTCGTTAAATTATGTTGCCACCGGAAAGACGAGCTCAGACCATCTACTGGTGTGGATGTATAGTGGAGCACGGCATTGTGCAGCGTCTTGTTTCAGGTTCACTGAATAGAGACACAACTTTGTTTTTTCCATGTCATGCATGACGCAATAGATGTTTTATAGTATTGTCTCTTTTCTTTTCTGCCACTGTACTACTAAAGTGGTTTGGATTCGATTTGGTCATATCCACATACTATACTGTATAATCTTTCATGTTTGAGGCTGTTCAAGCAGAGAAAGTGATGGTCACTTTCCAGAGAACAAAGCTAACTCTGCCACTTCTGCAGCCTCTACTTCTATTTTGTTTGGAGGATTCTCAACTTTTACTATTGAACCTTTGATTTGATCAATCGTGGCATCTGATCTGCGTCTTTAAACTCGTCTAAATTTTCAAAAATTTCGAAAAGAAATCATGTAGTAGTAGATAGTGTTGGTTAGAAGAACCAAGTTTAGAAGAGCATCAACATTCCACAAAGCAACAAAATAGTACTCCCTCCATCCACAAAAGGATGTCTCATCTTTGTCTAAATTTGTATGTATTTACACACAAACACTGTATATACATGCATATTTTAATAAAACTGAGACATTCTTTTATGGACAGAAGGAGTATAAATTATTTAATCATCACTACTAGCGAAATTATCTTTTGATTCAGAAAAGAAACCTATAGACTGACGTCTATAACCCTGATAAATAGAAAGCAATTTCTTCTAAGGAGGAAAACTCGAACCCTTGTACCAATAGGCTGAAAAAATAGCGTGCCAACACTATGATATTTTAGCGCGATATAACATGTTATTTTGCAAATAACACCATATCAGTAAAATTTAGTGTGGAATATACAGTTATGTGCTATCACCGAAGAAATAACGCGTTATTTTAAACCTTGGTTAGAACCCTATGCATGTAACTTTCATGACACGATATGACATCTGCGACCCAAGTGAAAATGAGAATGCCACAGTATAAGCTAGTCGTAAAAAGTCAATAATTCTCAAAAATAATTGCATTTGAGTTTCTACTAAATACATGTGTGTGTGTGATTTTAAAAAAAATCAAAACTTATAATTTTTTTTTGTAATATTTAACTCTTCCAATTTTTAAAGTCAGATTCTAAAATTCAGAGGCTGCTAAGTGCTACCCAAGCAGAGAAAGCGATTGGCACACTTTACAGGGACCAAAAGCTGACCCTGTCACTTTCGCGCCGCCCCCTCCATCTTCCTAGAAATCGCAACATCCGCCAACTGTTATATAACTTCCCAGTTCCCACCTCCCAGTGAGGCTTCAAACTGAAAATCTACCACCTCAAACTACCGAGAAATTCTGAACGCACCCCCTCCACTACCGGCGATGAGCACCACCGAGGGAAACCCGTCGCCGGACGCCGCTGCGGTGGAGGAGATGGCGCGGGTGGCGGCGACGTGGTGCGCGATGCACGGGCTCGTCGTCGGGGACCGCGCGGACCCGGTAAGGTTCTTGGCTCCTCGCCTCCTTGGCTCACACACACTTCCACGGAAATCAACCTGAGAAAACATTGCTGCTGTCCTGTCGTCTTGCAGAGATCAGGGACAGTTCCTGGAGTTGGGCTGGTCCATGCTCCAATCTCCCTGCTCCCGTCGCGCCTGCCGGAGTCGTTCTGGGAGCAGGCGTGCGAGCTGGCTCCGATTTTCAACGAGCTTGTGGATCGTGTCAGCTTGGATGGGGATTTCCTGCAGGATTCCTTGTCTAAGTGAGTACCCTTGCCATGATAATCTCTCCACGTTTTCCATCCAGAGCTCTACCTGCAAGTTGACCAAGATAAAGAAGCGTACCAGCTCACAAGATCATGACAATTACTCTTGTTGATAGGCCTTATATTTTTTAGATATCTATGAATCAGATTATTGGTAATTTAGTATAAAAAAAATTAGTGGAACTGTTGGACTGATACAGCGATACTTGTACTTTCAGGACAAGGCAGGTTGATGATTTCACTTCGAGGCTCTTAGATATTCACCGGAAGATGATGGATGCAAACAAGGAGGAGGTGATTCGCCTGAGCTTTACTATTGAGTTAATTTCTACCTAAATATAATAGATCCATCTAGTCTCTTGGTCAATGTTTTGGTGAATGCCATAACTGTACGGTACTAACAAGTGCTGATTCTTTTACCAGAGCATTCGACTGGGATTGCACCGATCAGATTATATGCTGGATTCAGAAACCAATTCTCTTCTTCAAATAGAGCTCAACACTATTTCAGTATCTTTTCCCGGGCTTTGTTCCTTAGTGACTGAGCTTCACAGGTAAATTCCAACCGTGAATATATTTAGTATTTGCACTATTATGCTTAAATGTATCTGCATTATACATTTACTTGAGAAATCTGGTAAGGAAACAGAAACATATTGTGCTCATGGTTCTTATGTCTAAAAAATGATTGCTACACATGTTGCATTGTAGTTGTGATGTTAAAGATATGTTTTATGTGCTTATTTACATATAAGTAAGAATTGCTAAACGCGTAAACTGCACAGCTAGAGTAGTAGGCATTTTCGCTGCCCACTGAATATATTTATTTTTCTTTGGTATTTAAAATGAATGATTGTCCTGATTTAATCAGGCGTCACATTGGTAGAAAAAGTACTAATGTACAGCACCCCTTACTGATATTGTTCAGCAAGTTGCACATTTCTAAAATTAATGAAATAATACTAGGTCTTTATTAGTATCTTCAGCATTCGTTGCTAGTATCTCAGACGATAGAGATGGGCTTCAGGAGAAATACTAAACCATACACTGCCACAGATGAGGGAAGCTTTATTGTTTCCTGATTAATTCATCTTGACACATGCCTGTCACTCTATAGGGATGACTTGGTCCCTACAAAATAACTTCTAACTTAAGGATGCTTATCTCTATTGACTCTAATATATTTATGAGTAATAAACCAAACAAAGGAGACAAATTATTCATCGAATTTCCAACTAATGCTTCACTAGTGGTCCTACATGAATTTGCCTGGCTGCCCCTTACAGACGTGTAGTATTGATGTAAAGGGTTTCCGTTAATTGCTTCAAGTTCTGTCTTGGTGAAATGAAATTGAGAAATAAATTCATAGTATGTGCTGTGAATCCCATTTCTTACCAATGGATATTATGAAATTTTCTACTTCTTTTGTACCTATCAGGCCATTTCTGATTAGAGTTGCTTGGTCATCAATATGAGTAGTATATCAACTGAGAACTAATTGCTGTGCAGGACTTTGATTAATCAGTATGGGAATTTATTGAGTCTAGACGCCAAAAGGGTTCCTGGAAATGAGGCAAGCCGTCAATTTGCTGGAGCATTGGCCAGAGCATGCGATGAGTTTAATGTTGACAGGTTCGGTACACTCTAGTTGAATCATGCATATTACAGATCTAACTAACTGAGTAACTGACACACTTTTATCATGGAATGTTCAGTGCCGTAGTTATGATGATTGTTCAGTCCGAAGAAAGAAATATGTATGACCAATACTGGCTCGTCAACTATTTGAAGGAATCATATCCTTTTATGACTTGCTTTGGTACTTCTCGTAATGACGCGAACTGTGATTTTCTGTATCTTAAGTTTGCCTTCGTTAAAATGTTGCCATATAGCCTAGAGCTCAATCTTGCCATATGACCACCGCTAGTAGTTCCGGTTACCTGCTTGTCTCCAATTCAATGTTTATGATCTTCTTCTCACTTTGTATGCTAAAAAATTGCATCAAGTCTCAACATCAAATTTGTGTTCCCTTGACAATTTGTTACACATGGCATAACAACTATTAGGAAAACCTTGTCAGAGGTGGAGGCTGAAGGCCAGGTTCTTCCTGATGGAACTCTTGTGGTGTATGTATTCTATGTTGGGGCTTATTGATTTGCAGCTTGGCGCTTTGCATTTTAGCAGTATCTGCAACCCTGCAGTATGTTCATTAAAGTTATTGGAAAATGCAGAGATGGCAGGAAGGTCGCTGTGGTGTATTTTAGAGCTGGTTATACACCAAATGATTATCCTTCAGAAAGAGTACGTTTATCCGTTGTTTCCACCTTTCAACACAGCATTTTTTGTGACGATTTGCCTGATTCAAAACAAAATTACCCTAAAAGTGTTCTCTTTGAGCTATATGTTATCATTTTAATCCTTAACATATCGAATACTTCTACATCCTCCAGTTTATGTTGATTTCATTTTTTCGTTAATAGGGTCAACACTGAAGCAAATTTTGAGTATGTGTGGATCTGTAGCAATTGTTTTTGCTGCTAATCCATGGCATCTTTTTTTATTGTAGGAATGGAGTGCAAGGCTTTTGATGGAGCAATCATCTGCTGTAAAGTGTCCTTCAATATCTTACCATTTAGTAGGGACCAAGAAGATTCAACAAGAACTAGCAAAACCTAATGTGCTTGAAAGGTGATTCAGTTTTTCACTACCATTGGGTGGAACGCACTTGAATATACTTGTGATGTGAACTACATATCGCGTTATGGGTCTACCTAAGTTCATGACTAAATGCTAGGTAGCAGACACGTTGTACTGTTGTTGCTATACTGCTTCCATTTGTGATCAGATCAATTATCAGTCTTTGATATACATTAAAAACCCATCTGACCATAATTTGTTCCTTATACAGGTTTCTCGAAAATAAGGAGGAAATTGCCAATCTTCGTCAATGCTTTGCAGGGCTATGGAGCTTGGACGATGAAGATGTAGTCAAATCTGCAATGGAAAACCCTGACTTATTTGTCTTGAAGCCTCAACGTGAAGGCGGAGGTTTGTTTTTAACAGTAATATGCATATAGTTTTTCCTATTTTTCTTAGGAAAATTCTCATTGTTTGTTGATACGCTGTTAATGTATAGGGAACAACATATATGGCCTTGATGTGCGAGAGGCTCTAATCAGACTCAAGAAGGAAGGAGGAGATGCTCTGTCAGCCTACATACTGATGCAAAGAATCTTTCCCAAAGAATCTCTTGCTAATCTGGTCCGAGGTGGTGTTTTCCATGAAGCCCTCACAGTATCTGAGCTTGGGATATATGGAGCCTACTTGCGGTATAATCAGTGTTTGAAACACAAAGTCCGAGCACTAGTGCTCCTCATAAGATGGTGCTTTTTTCCGACAAATGGTTTATAACTTGATTTCTGATTCCAGGAACAAAGATAAGGTGATCATCAATGACAAGTGTGGTTACTTGATGCGAACAAAAGTTTCTTCATCAGATGAAGGTGGTGTTGCTGCAGGTTTCGCTGTTCTGGATAGCTTATACCTGACCGAAAAGGTGATACACACATCAGTTTGACATATTTCATAACAATGAACTGCTCATGTTTGAAGCGTATTAGCTCTAGGTAAATGGTTCTGTGTGATACTTCTTGGAAAATCTTAAAATAAGATAAGAAGGAAACAACCTTTGCTGTCATCCATTCGCTATATCTATTGATAGCATGCGGTCAAGGAAATCTGAATGATAATTTCGAGAGCAACTTAGGAGTAATCAAAACTGAAGCTTCATAAATATCCGGTCTATAATTTTTAGGCTTCTTTGGTACTAAACCTAATTGAACCGTTCATTTGGTTGTTTCTGCAGTGAGAAAACCTCAGGAATACCACCTACAAGTTCCAACCGGTATTGACCTACCATGGTTTTAGCACTATGTTGCATTGGTTGCAACAGCTGATATGTAAAGTAGCTGCACAATTTGCAGCAAGTGGCCATCATCATACACCACACTAGTGAAGAATAATCATATTATGTATGCACGACTTGTGTCTATACTAAATAATAATCTTTCTATAAAAAAACAGATTATGGAACTTATTATCTTTGAATCCCTCCTGGAGCGCAAGGCAGTTTATGTTGTGTGCTGTTAATGTGAGTTTCACGTGTCACCATTTCTCTTTCTTTTTAATCATATATGTAGAAATTATTAAAGCTCCCAAATATCTTTGATCTTGCCCCGGGCCTCTTCACTCGCGCCCCTAGGAAAGCCAGAACGGTGTTGGCTGAGCTCATCTCTGGACCTTTGGTTCACACTTCCAAGCCTTATTATCTTGCTTGTGCCGTTTGGAGCAATAATTATTCCGTCCCCATCACTTGGGACAACCGGGTGTTCTTGTGATCCTTCACTCAATTTTATGGCCATTTTCCGTCAGTTAATGGTTTGTCCAGATATATCTTGCATAAATATATTTTCCAGGGACATTATACACACACTGCCTTATTTTTTTAATTCAGCCATTATTGGTGTTTCTTTAATTGGTTGAAAGTATTTGTCAAATGTAATTTGTCAGGCAAAATGCATGGAAATATAGGTAGGCATACTATCATGCGCATAGCTAATCCAAATATCTATCCGCTAGAAAACCTACTCTCTCTATTTACTATTTTTTTCAACAAAAAGCATATATTAATATCGCAGAGATACCAATTACACCTAGTCTCTGCAACAACACATTGCCCAATTTTTCTTCTTTTATAATTCTTCTCTCTCCGTTTACTATCATAAGAGGACTAGTGCAGGGAGGCATCTTGTAGTACTCCGTAGTATTGTTTTATGCGGTTTGCACCTTGTTAGTGTCGTTGTGCTGAAGGGCGACGGTTCGTCGCCGGAGGTTGTATCAGGTCTTAATGCCGTCACTTTTCATCTTAAGAATTTTGGTGACTAACTCTTTAAGACATTATACTTTACTCTGATCCATATTAACTATCATAAATATGGATGTATATTTTTAGTTCTATATACATCTATATCTTAATTAATATATTGGGGCAAAGCTTTTACCTCCGTTTAAAAAAAAACCAAGTTAGTTCGTCCCTGTTCTTGGGAGACACAGATACTAACCTCGTTTCCTTTGGAAAGCTAGCTAGTAAATGGAATACGGAGTAATATTGAATTGTAGGGAGTATTTTAATTTCACCCTGTAACCTCATTCCTTTGGAAACCTTATGAGATTCTCTATGTTCGAAAACTCCAGAATTTAAATCTACCAAAATAATAGTGGATTATGTACAGAACAATTCGTAATTCAAGTCTAATAATCTTAATAAAAACTAAAGCTAGCTAGTAAATGGAAGTCTAAAGCTCGCGATGGTCATCCTCGTTCTGGCTGCTGCTGGACTTCTGGTAGGCGGCGGCAAAGACAGGGTTGCAGACATCCTCTAGCTCCTGAAGCTTCTCTGCGTAGTCGTCCGCCTCAGCGTCCAAGCCGGCGTTATCGAGCCACTCGCTGACCTCCCTTGCCGCCTCTTCCACCCTCTCCTTATCGCCGCCGTCCATCCTCCGTCCCATCTCGCCATCGACCGTCGTCCGGACATTGTACGCGTACGCCTCCAGCTTGTTCCGCGCGTCCACCTTCTCCATCACCATCTTGTCCTGCTCGGCGAACTCCTCCGCCTCGCGCACCATGCGGTCGATCTCCTCCGGGCTGATGCGGCGGTCGGCGGCACTGACAATCTCGATCTTCTCCGACCTGCCGGTTCCCTTGTCCGCCGCCCGCACGTGGAGGATGCCGTTGACGTCCACCTCGAAGGCCACCTCGATCTGTGCCCTGCCCCTAGGCGCCGGCGCGATCCCGGTAAGGTCAAACTTGCCGAGGAGCCGGTTGTCTTTCGTCATGCTCCGCTCGCCCTCGAACACCATGACCGTCACCGTGGTCTGCCTGTCCTTGTAGGTGGTGAACATCTGCGCCCTCTTGGTCGGCACCGGCGAGTTCCGTGGCAGCACGCTCGCCATCACGCCGCCGGCCGTCTCAATGCCGAGCGTCAGCGGCGTCACGTCGAGCACCAACAAGCCGTCGTTGTCGCCCCGCACGATGCTCGCCTGCACGGCGGCGCCGTATGCCACCGCCTCGTCGGGGTTGACACCCTTGTGGGGCTCCTTGCCTTGGAAGTAGTCTTTGAGGAGCTGCTGGATCTTGGGGATCCTGGTGCTGCCGCCGACGAGCACGACCTCGTCGATGTCGGCCTTGGAGAGCCCGGCGTCCTGCATGGCCTTCTTGACGGGTGCCATGGTCTTGCGAAAGAGGTCGGCGTTGAGCTCCTCGAACCTTGCCCTGGTGAGCGGCTCCGACAGGTCGACGCCGTTGACCAGCGACTCGATCTCGACTCGGACCTGGTGCTGGTTGCTGAGCGCCCGCTTGGCGCGCTCGCACTCGCGGCGGAGCTTGCCGAGCGCGCGGGCGTCGCCGGAAACGTCGACGCCGTGCTTCCGCTTGACGAGCTTGATGAAGTGGTCCATGACGCGCTGGTCGAAGTCCTCGCCCCCGAGGTGTGTGTCGCCGTTGGTGGCGAGGACCTCGAAGACGCCGCCGTCGAGCGCGAGCACGCTGACATCGAAGGTTCCGCCGCCGAGGTCGAAGACGAGCACGGTCTTTTCCTTCTTCTCATCCACCTTGTCAAGTCCATAGGCGAGAGCGGCGGCGGTGGGCTCGTTGATGAGGCGGACGACGTTGAGCCCCGCGATGGCGCCGGCGTCCTTGGTGGCCTGGCGCTGGGCGTCGTTGAAGTAGGCCGGGATGGTGATCACGGCGTCCCGCACCTTCTCGCCGAGGTACGCCTCCGCCGTCTCCTTCATCCGCGTCAGCACCATGGCGCTGACCTCCTCTGGGCTAAACAGCCTGACGTCGCCGCCTTTCACCTCCACCTCCGCGTGCGGCTTTCCGTTTTTCTCCACGACCTTGTACGGTAGCAGCTTCATGTCCCTCTGCACCTCGGCGTCGGAAAACTGGCGGCCGATGAGGCGCTTGGCGTCGTAGACGGTGCGGAGCGGGTTGGCGGCGGCCTGGTTCTTTGCAGCCTCGCCGATGAGCCTCTCGCCGGTGTCGGTGAAAGCAACCCAGGACGGAGTGATCCGGTTCCCCTGGTCGTTGGCGATGATCTCCACGTGCCCGTTCCGGTACACACCCACGCACGAGTACGTCGTGCCCAGGTCGATGCCGATCACCGGCCCGCCGGAACCCTTCGTCGCCGTCGACGCCTGCGCCGCTCCAGCAGAGGGAATCGCCGTGGCCGCGACGAGCAGCACCGCGAGCAACATGCCCCGAACAGCTGCGACGAGCGAGCCATGGCGCCGGCGATCGCGAGCCATGGCGCCGGTGATCGATCGCGAGCCCGTTCGATTGATCTTTTCTCGAAGGTAGCTAGCTGAAGTAGTACATAGCAGGAGGTGGTGGAGGCGCTGCTATTTATGGCGGCAGAACATACCGCGCGCGAGGGCGTCACGTCGTCGAATCGGAGGTTGTCTCCGACGCTGTCTGCTCCTCGGGAGCGTGGCGGCGGGGTGATCTGGGCCGTGGGATGCGATGATCGAGCGGCTGTGAGCCAGGCTGACTACGTGACGTGTTGACGAGCAATTGATTTCATTGTTCGATCCGTTTCCAAAAAGAATCCGTTGTTGGCCGATAAGGTTTAGAACTGGTACCACAGTTGTTCCGGACCTCACCAAAATTTCCGTAATTTCAAAATTTATCACCAATTATATTATGTCTAAATTAATTGGACTCTTTAATTTTGTTTGGCTTGAATCTGGACTGAAATTTTGGGGCGTGACAGTGAGGGCCCGAAGCACCTCACTACAGGAATGGCGACGTACGCCGACGGCCGTGGCGTATGCCGATGGCCAAATGTCGGAACCGTCGGCGTATGGTCTGGCACGGCCAGCCAGCCGTCTGACTCTCGGCGTATCGTTGCCAAATGGGAAGCAAGGCCCCGGAAGCGGATTTCCAATCCGACCCATGGGCGATGGTTTTTTCATTTTCGGGGTATCAAAACGGTTTTTTTTGTGAAGCAGCTACATGGGGCGTATTTTTGTATTGCGCGAGATCTCCGCGTAGTAGTAGGACACCGCCTTCGCACCACATATCACATGCCATATGTGCGCGCCAGCTATCTGGAAATCCCTACGGCTTCCTGCGGTGTCTCGCCGAATCCGCTGGAAACTGACCGGATTTGAACTAGGGGTACACTTTCCGTCGCTCAATAAATTCCGCGAATTTTTTTTTAGGTCTACGACACATCACTTTATGTGCTAATTTTTTTCCGTTTAGCGCGATGGTGAACGGGTGCACCAGCGCGCCCGGTACGACCATACCGCATCTTCGTGGGGCCATTTTGGCCGGATGGCAATTTAAACTAAGTTAGAAAATCCCTTGGAGCCACATGGCGTCATTTCATGTGTCCTAGTAACCACTCTAAAAATTAGAATTAGGGTACATTAATTATTTTGGAAAACCCTTCACAAACAGAGCTATCACGTCCGGAGTTCTATGGCTTTTAGGGCAAATAAGTAGGAAACGGTCTGTGACACCGCATAGTTTGTCGGATCGAGGCCATATTTGGCACGTGTGTGGTACCTAGGATGGGAAGCAAGGCCCCGGGAGCGTATTTCCAATCCGACCCATGTGAGATAGGTTTTTCATTTTCGGGGTGCCAAAACGGTTTTTTTTTGTGAAGCAGCTACATGGACGCATTTTAGTATTGCGCGAGACCTCTGCGTAGTGGTAGGACACCGCCTTCGCACCATACATCACATGCCATATGTGCGCGCTAGCTATCTGGGAATCCATGCGGCTTCCTGCGGTGTCCCGCCGAATCCGCTGGAAACTGGCCGGATTTAAACTAGGGGTACACTTTTCGTCGCTCCATAAATTCCGGGAAAAATATTTTTATGTCTATGATACATCATTTTATGTGCTAAATGTTTTCCGTTTAGCGTGATGGTGAACAGGTGCACCAGCGCGCCTGGTACGGCCATACCGCATCTCCGTGGGGGTCCGTTTTGGCCAAATGACAATTTGAACGAAGTCAGAAAATCCGTTAGAGACGCATGGCATAATTTTATGTGTCCTGGTAACCACTCCAAAAGTCGGAATTATAATACGACAATTATTTTGGAAAACCCTTCACAAACAGGGCTATCATGTCCGGAGTTCTATGGATTTTAGGTCAAATGAGTAGGAAACAGCCCGTGACACCGCATAGTTTGTCGGAACGAGGCCATATTTGGCACGTGTGTGGTCCCTGGGATGGGAAGCAAGACCCCGGAAGCGGATTTCCAATCCGACCCATGGGCGATGATTTTTTCATTTTCGGGGTGCCAAAACGAGTTTTTTTGTGAAGCAGCTACATGGGGTGTATTTTAGTATTGCGCGAGACCTCCGCGTAGTGGTGGGACTGTTGGAGATATGCCCAAGAGGCAATAATAAAGTGGTTATTACATATGTTCATGTTTATGATAAATGTTTACATACCATGCTATAATTGTATTAACCGAAACATTGATACATGTGTGTTATGTGAACAACAAGGAGTCCCTAGTAAGCCTCTTGTATAACTAGCTTGTTGATTAATAGATGATCATCGTTTCGTGATCATGAACATTGGATGTTATTAATAACAAGGTTATGTCATTGATGAATGATGTAATGGACACACCCAATTAAGCGTAGCATAAGATCACGTTATTAAGTTCATTTGCTATAAGCTTTCAATACATAGTTACCTAGTCCTTCGACCATGAGATTATGTAAATCACTTATACCGGAAGGGTACCTTGATTACATCAAACGCCACTGCGTAAATGGGTGGTTATAAAGGTGGGATTAAGTATTCAGAAAGTATGAGTTGAAGCATATGGATCAAAGAGTGAGATTTGTCCATCCCGATGATGGATAGATATACTCTGGGCCCTCTCGGTGGAATGTCGTCTAATTAGCTTGCAAGCATATGAATGGTTCATAAGAGACCACATACCACGGTACGAGTAAAGAGTTGTCGTTGCCTAATCGACGGTACCTCGGAGGAGGGATCCTCACGAGGGGGAGAAGAAGAAGGGGCCATAAGAAGGAGTGCACACGGGACGGTGGTACGCGATTTACCCAGCTTCGGAACACCTGCACGATGACAGGGCCTACTGCTGCTTGTCTGGAATTATCTGGGCGCTTTCGCGTTGTTACAATGAGTTGTGGTTCTGCCTCTAGGGCTCCCGGGATCCGGCTTATAAAGGCGCACGGATCTAGGGTTTACATGGAGAGTCCTAGCCGGATTACAGGTTTGCCTAACTACGGTACTACTTCTTGCCGTGTACGTCAAGGATCCGCCTCCCTCCATACGTGTGCCCGGATCCGGGTTCCTGCTGGGCCTTCATGAATCCGGGTTCCTCCAAAGGTCGGTCGGATCCGGCTCCCTTCTCCTGGGCCGGACTTCATCCTTCAGGATCAACGACAGAATCGGGCCGCCCGATGGGCCACATGCCTCATCACCATCTATGGGCCACCCGGGCTTGCCGGATCTAGGCACCGTCGATGGTACACCCATGAAGTATACCCACAACGGTAGCCCCCAGAGTTCTCCGAGTTTCACCTTCTGTTTCTGCCTTGCTAGCGCCTTATGGTCTCCGGCAATGTTGGTAACGCGGAGAAACTTGAAGAACTCCAACTTCACATTTTCTTCTTTCCCAACTTTTAGTTGGAAAATCTTCTCATCCTGCGGGACTTCATCCATCGACAGTGCAAAATACGTCTCCGGGTTTCTCCCCTGCTTGCGAACGAGAACTGCTTATCATCGCGCTGTTTACCCGGAATCTTAAGAGACTCAAACGGTTCCGCCAATTCTGGCGCCATTTTCGCGCAATTTGAGCGGTAACTTATCCTTAGCCATTTTTACCGTTTAGGGTTTGGACACGTGTCACGCATCCAACGGTGCGACGCTTGCGTTCCGACCACAGGATTCCTCCTCTCGGCCTATAAATATCCACCGTCTACGCCTAAACCTCTCATTCACCCCCCTTTCTACCTCTCTGCGAAGCGCCGCCCTGGAGCTCCTCCTCCGCCGTGCCGGAGTCTGCCGGAAAACCCGCCGGAGTCTCGCCGGAGCTGCTGCGCCACCGCACAGTTCATCGTGTTCTTAACATCAGCGAGCCACCGTGCAAAATCCTCGTCGCCGGCGACTTCCGACCACCGCGGAATCCATCACGGTGAGTTCTCGAGCTTCGGTCTTTCGCCGTAGTTGGAAGAGATGATGCTTAGGAAGACGATGTGGATCCGACTAACATTACGTTTTCCGCCACCGCTTCTTTTTCTTCAGATGTCTTCTGTGACTCCGCCTCCAACCTCCGAGCCCATCATGGCAACTCCTATCTCTTCCGCCCCTCCACCCTTCACCCCGGTCCATCTGGATCCCATCAAGGACTCCGGTAAGGACACCGAAGGAACCTCTGCTAACCCGGAGAAAGCCTCCGGGGAGGAACAGGCAGAACAGAAGGCGGAAGAGATTGCCGCCAAGAAATCCAAGGCTCGTCAGCGAGACTCCGAAGCCAAAGGGAAATGGTGGCCCTGCACCACCACTGAAACGGAGCTGCAGAACCTTGAGGCGGAAGGTTTCTTGCGTCCTGGAAGCTGGCGAACAGTTCCGGGCTCCCTAGCTCCTGCCCCTCATGATGGCGAGATGGTGGTGACCAAGGCGCTGGTGGAGCGAGGTTTCTCTTTTCCGCCATCGGATTTCTTCTCGGAAATCCTGAAGGCGTACGGGCTCCAGCCCCACAACATATCGCCAAACAGCGTCCCGGCGATCGAGCAACCACGTTACCCTCTGCGAGGGCCACCTCCGGGTAACTCCCGAACTTCCTCTTTTCCAATATTATTTCTCCGTCAAGAAGGAGAAGATCCGCCAAACCTCTGAGTTGGCGACTTGCGGATCCATCACCTTCATGCTCCGCCCCGGCCGCGTCTACCCCCATACCGACCGCCACGAATCCGCGCGGTACTGGTCCGGAGGCTTCTTCTATCTGAAGGACGTCTCCGACCCGGCAAGCAACAAGAAACTACCATTATTCAAGAACAGCCCCGCCAGCGAAACTCCGGCATGGACGCAGTGCCCTCACCTCTCCGAGTCGCCTCAACTGACCCGCGCAGTTAGGCGGATCTGCAAGCTCACGGAGGAGGGTCTGTCGGGGAAAGACCTTACCATGTCCTGGTTCACCAAGCGGATCCAGCCACTTCAGCATCGGGACCGCTTGATGTTCCACTACACGGGGCGCGACGATCCGATGCGCGCCACGAAAGATAATCTCTCCGCCGACGCCATCGACAAGAGGATCCGGCTCCTCATCAAGATTCCGCGTGAACTTCACGTTCACGTGTGTAACAAAGACATCCACACCAACGGTTCCGGGACCGCGGTACGTTATCCTGACGTGCCTGTCAATTCCTCCATGCCTTAAATTTTGTCTAAGTCTTGGTTTGGTAACAAAGCTCGAAGCCCTCGAGGAAGGCGAGCTCGGAACTCTCCTCCGGGCCCCGCAAACCGGCAATACCGACCCGGAAGCCGCGTCTGAAGCGGAAGCTCCCGAAGCTCCGCGTCCTTCCAAGAGGAAGAAAGCTGCTCCCTCCAGCCCTGCAGCCAAACGTGCCCGCGAAGCACCTAGCATCGCGGCTACCCGTAAGGCGGAGACGGAGAAGAAACGCCTCAAGCTTATTGATACCAGCAACCGCGCTCAACCCAACATCCAGCAATTTTTTATACCAACTGGGTAAGCATTTGGTTTCCGTAACAAGCTCTTGTTGCTGCTGTGAGTTAACATACATTAACTTGTTTATGCTTCTTATTCTTTTATTGCAGCAAAAGCTCCGAAAGCCAAGCCCCCAAGATCACCAAGAAGAGGGTCAAGCCGTCTCCGGCTTCTATTCCAGTTACCCCAGAAGTGGAGGTTCCGCCTAAAGCCTCATCCGCCGCCAAGTCGGATCCCAAGGACGTCATCAACGTTGATGACCTTCCGGAGGATCCAATTGTCGAATCTGACAAGGGAGATTCCGGCAAGGGCGCCTCCTCCTCTGCACCTCCACCTGAGCAGCCCACGGCTACCTCAACTGACGTTCCGGCTGACAAAGTCGAGAGAAAACTCCTCTTGAGCGGCGCCACTGGAACGCCTCAAACTCATCCCCACTTCTTCCCAATTCTGCAAAAGGTCCCCCTTTCACAGCGCCACAAGGAAATTTCCGACATGATGGAGCAAGTGTGGGGGCCTGCGAACACGGAGGAGCAGGAGCTGAATGAGCTTGAAGGCGGCATCAAGGCTTTTTTCGCCAAGCACAAGAATGTGCGTCAGGTAACACCAGCCCCCAGGCATTGGTTAATGCATTCTTTCCGAGTAACATGTATGAGCCAATGTCTTAAACTTGTAGATTGTAGCGGAAAATCAAAATTTTCACATGCTAAAGATTTGAACTTCCGTCCAGCCCCCAAGAATTTGAATTTCCGTCTAATCATTAAAACTGCTCTCACAGAACACGCGGAAACTGCACGAAGATTTGCGCACCCATGTGCTGGAGCAGAGACAAGAAATTGAACTGCTTCAAACCAGGGACGCGGATAATCAGAAGGCCATTGCACTGCTGGAGACCCGTATCAAGGGTTTTGAAGGTAATAACTCCGACTGAGCCCCCAGTATTGTCAATGTGACTATATTAACCTTGTTGTTGAAATTCCGAGTTCCAGATGAAGTTGCCAAACGCCCCTCACTCGACTCCCTTTCCGCCAAGATCGAAGTTCTTGAGGCGGAGAATGAATCTCTCAAGAAATTCCTAAAGGAATGCTCCGAGGGGGAGACCAAGAAGAAAAAAGAACTCTTGGAGAAGCATGCCCGAGAACTGTCGGATCTCGCTGAGAAGCTCAAAAAGAGTCAGCAGAGAATCCAGACCTTGGCCGCCAAAAACAAGAGCTACGAGGCGGAGGCGGAGGCAATTGACAAGATTATCTTCCGTAAGGACCTCTTTTTTCCTTTCTTTGTGACTCCGACCCCTTCAAACTTGTGCTTCTGTTCGCAGAAAACTGATCGTATTTTGCGAAGCGAGTCTCGGTTTTGAGTGGACGAAGGATGCCACCCTGAAGAGGACAGAAGCGTATGAGGAGGCGCAGAGCTCTATTGACAACCTCTTCGAGGCATGTCACGGAGTCGCCAGGTCGCTATCGCTGAAGAGAGACGGAACTACGGTGATTGACACCATGACCAAACTTATCAAGCAGGTGCCGGAACTCATCAAGGATTGGCAGGAATCTTCCGCCCGCGGAGTTGCTTCCCTTGTGTTGGCGACGTGTGATACGTCTCCAACGTATCGATAATTTCTTGTGTTCCATGCCACATTATTGATGTTATCTACATGTTTTATGCACACTTTATATCATATTCGTGCATTTTCTGGAACTAACCTATTAACAAGATGCCGAAGTGCCGCTTGCTGTTTTCTGCTGTTTTTGGTTTCGTAAATCCTAGTAAAGAAATATTCTCGGAATTGGACGAAATAAAAGCCCGGAGGCCTATTTTCTCACGAAGCTTCCGGAAGTCCGAAGGAGAGACGAAGAGGGGCCACAGGGGCGCCAAACCCTAGGGCGGCGCGGCCCCCTTGGCCGCGCCGGCCTGTGGTGTGGGCCCCCTGTGCCGCCTCTTGACCTGCCCTTCCGCCTACAAATAGCCTCCGTGACGAAACCCCCAGCATCGAGAGCCACGATACGGAAAACATTACCGAGACGCCGTCGCCGCCGATCCCATCTCGGGGGATCCTGGAGATCGCCTCCGGCACCCTGCCGGAGAGGGGAATCATCTCCCGGAGGACTCTACACCGCCATGGTCGCCTCCGGAGTGATGAGTGAGTAGTCTACCCCTGGACTATGGGTCCATAGCAGTAGCTAGATGGTTGTCTTCTCCCCATTGTGCTATCATTGTCGGATCTTGTGAGCTGCCTATCATGATCAAGATCATCTATATGTAATTCTATATGTTGCGTTTGTTGGGATCCGATGAATAGAGAATACTTGTTATGTTGATTATCAAAGTTATGCTTATGTGTTGTTTATGATCTTGCATGCTCTCCGTTATTAGTAGATGCTCCGGCCAAGTAGATGCTTTTAACTCCAAGAGGGAGTACTTATGCTCGATAGTGGGTTCATGCCTGCATTGACACTCGGGGGAGTGACGAAACCCCTAAGGTTGTGTTGTGCTGTTGCCACTAGGGATAAAACATTGATGCTATGTCTAAGGATGTAGTTGTTGATTACATTACGCACCATACTTAATGCAATTGTCTCGTTGTTTGCAACTTAATACCGGAGGGGTTCGGATGATAACCTCGAAGGTGGACTTTTTAGGCATAGATGCAGCTTGGATGGCGGTCTATGTACTTTGTCGTAATGCCCAATTAAATCTCACTATACTCATCATGATATGTATGTGCATTGTCATGCTCTCTTTATTTGTCAATTGCCCAACCGTAATTTGTTCACCCAACATGCTGTTCGTCTTATGGGAGAGACACCTCTAGTGAACTGTGGACCCCGGTCCAATTCTCTTTACTCGAAATACAATCCATCGCAATACTTGTTTCTACCGTTTTCTCTGCAAACAATCATCTTCCACACAATACGGTTAATCCTTTGTTACAGCAAGCCGGTGAGATTGACAACCTCACTGTTTCGTTGGGGCAAAGTAGCTTGGTTGTGTTGTGCAGGTTCCACGTTGGCGCCGGAATCTCTGGTGTTGCGCCGCACTACATCCCGCCGCCATCAACCTTCAACGTGCTTCTTGGCTCCTCCTGGTTCGATAAACCTTGGTTTCTTTCCGAGGGAAAACTTGCTGCTGTGCGCATCATACCTTCCTCTTGGGGTTGCCCAACGAACGTGTGAAATACACGCCATCAAGCTCTTTTCTCGGCGCCGTTGCCGGGGAGATCAAGACACGCTCGCAAGGGGAGTCTCCACTTCTCAATCTCTTTACTTTGTTTTTGTCTTGCTTTATTTTATTTACTACTTTGTTTGCTGCACTAAATCAAAACACAAAAAAATTAGTTGCTAGTTTTACTTTATTTGCTATCTTGTTTGCTATATCAAAAACACAAAAAAAATTAGTTTACCTGCATTCACTTTACTCAATTCATCATGTTTCCTTTTAATTTTACCACAAAGAACATACCGGTAGGACATGGGTCTATAGTCGGGAGAAATAATATAGAAGAATTCTTCAACCATGTTAGTACCATTGAAAATTTTGAAGATAGACACTTGATAGATCTTGCGCCTACTTATGAAATTGCTGCTGCGCATTTAGTTCGCTTGTTGGAAACTAAATTTGTTAATCTTAATCCTATAATCCAACACATGTTTTTCACGCTTGGTGATATGGAAGAAGGGGAAAAGAAAGATTTTGTATTAGAAACCCTTCTTAGAGAATTTGGTGGTCTAGCAAGAGAAGCTAGAAAGGTGTTTGCTAAATTTAATATGCTTGGTTCTCCTACTAATTTTGTTAGTCTCCTTGAAAAGATGGATATGGATAGAATAAGATACACTAATAATATTGATGATGGAGGGGAGATCAAAGCACCAATACCATGTAAGCTCCTAGCTATGAATGATGCACTAGAAAATAACTATGCTTGGCTTGTTCCTGAAAATTTGTTTGATGAGAGTAGCACACCTAAGACTAATGAAAAGGGAGATGCTAAAACTTATGTATCTAATATAATATGCCTAGTTGATAAAACTCCACACCTCGCTGAGAATGCACCACCCTTCGATAATACTTGATACACACTTTCTGCGCCTAGCCGAAAGGCGTTAAAGAAAAGCGCTTATGGGAGACAACCCATGTTTTTACCTACAGTACTTTGTTTTTATTTTGTGTCTTGGAAGTTGTTTACTACTGTAGCAACCTCTCCTTATCTTAGTTTTGAGTTTTGTTGTGCCAAGTTAAGCCGTTGATAGAAAAGTAAGTACTAGATTTGGATTACTGCGCAGTTCCAGATTTCTTTGCTGTCACGAATCTGAGCCCACTGCCCTGCAGGAAGCTCAGAAAATTATGCCAATTTACGTGCATGATCCTCAGATATGTACGCAACTTTCATTCAATTTGAGCATTTTCATTTGAGCAAGTCTGGTGCCATTTTAAAATTCGTCAATACGAACTGTTCTGTTTTGACAGATTCTGCCTTTTATTTCGCATTGCCTCTTTCGCTATGTTGGATGAATTTCTTTGATCCACTAATGTCCAGTAGCATTATGCAATGTCCAGAAGTGTTAAGAATGAGTGTGTCACCTCTGAATATGTCAATTTATATTGTGCACTAACCCTCTAATGAGTTGTTTCGAGTTTGGTGTGGAGGAAGTTTTCAAGGATCAAGAGAGGAGTATGATGCAACATGATCAAGGAGAGTGAAAGCTCTAAGCTTGGGGATGCACCCGGTGGTTCACCCCTGCATATATCAAGAAGACTCAAGCGTCTAAGCTTGGGGATGCCCAAGGCATCCCCTTCTTCATCAACAAATTATCAGGTTCCTCCCCTGAAACTACATTTTTATTCGGCCACATCTTATGTGCTTTTTCTTGGAGCGTCGTTTTGTTTTTGTTTTTGTTTTGTTTGAATAAAATGGATCCTAGCATTCACTTTATGGGAGAGATACACACTCCGCTGTAGCTTATGGACAAATATGTCCTTGGTTTCTACTCATAGTATTCATGGCGAAGTTTCTCCTTCGTTAAATTGTTATATGGTTGGAATTGGAAAATGATACATGTAGTAATTGTTATAAATGTTTTGGGTAATGTGATACTTGGCAATTGTTGTGCTCATGTTTAAGCTCTTGCATCATATGCTTTGCACCCATTAATGAAGAAATACATAGAGCATGCTAAAATTTGGTTTGCATATTTGGTTTCTCTAAGGTCTAGATAATTTCTAGTTTTGAGTTTGAACAACAAGGAAGACGGTATAGAGTATTATAATGCTTTCAATATGTCTTTTATGTGAGTTTTGCTGTACTAGTTCATCCTTGTGTTTGCCTCAAACAACCTTGCTAGCCTAAACCTTGTATCGAGAGGGAATACTTCTCATGCATCCAAAATACTTGAGCCAACCACTATGCCATTTGTGTCCACCATACCTACCTACTACATGGTATTTTCCCGCCATTCCAAAGTAAATTGCTTGAGTGCTACCTTTAAAATTCCATCATTCACCTTTGCAATATATAGCTCATGGGACAAATAGCTTAAAAACTATTGTGGTATTGAATATGTAATTATGCACTTTATCTCTTATTAAGTTGCTTGTTGTGCGATAACCATGTTTATCGGGGAACGCCATCAACTCATTGTTGAATTTCATGTGAGTTGCTATGCATGTTCGTCTTGTCGGAAGTAAGGGCGATCTACACTGAGTTGAATGGTTTGAGCATGCATATTGTGAGAGAAGAACATTGGGCCGCTAACTAAAGCCATGTTCCATGGTGGAAGTTTCAGTTTTGGACAAACATCCTCAAATCTCTAATGAGAAAAGAATTAATTGTTGTTGAATGCTTAAAGCATTAAAAGAGGAGTCCATTATCCGTTGTCTATGTTGTCCCGGTATGGATGTCTAAGTTGAGAATAATCAAAAGCGAGAAATCCAAATGCGAGCTTTCTCCTTAGACCTTTGTACAGGCGGCATAGAGGTACCCCTTTGTGATACTTGGTTAAAGCATATGTATTGCGGTGATAATCCAGGTAGTCCAAGCTAATTAGGACAAGGTGCGGGCACTATTAGTACACTATGCATGAGGCTTGCAACTTATAAGATATAATTTACATGATGCATATGCTTTATTACTACCGTTGACAAAATTGTTTCATGTTTCAAAATCAAAGCTCTAGCACAAATATAGCAATCGATGCTTTTCCTCTATGAGGACCATTCTTTTTACTTTTATGTTGAGTCAGTTCACCTATTTCTCTCCACCTCAAGAAGCAAACACTTGTGTGAACTGTGCATTGATTCTTACATACTTGCTTATTGCACTTATTATATTACTCTATGTTGACAATATCCATGAGATATACATGTTACAAGTTGAAAGCAACCGCTGAAACTTAATCTTCTTTTGTGTTGCTTCAATACCTTTACTTGAATTATTGCTTTATGAGTTAACTCTTATGCAAGACTTATTGATGCTTGTCTTGAAGTACTATTCATGAAAAGTCTTTGCTTTATGATTCACTTGTTTACTCATGTCATACACATTGTTTTGATCGCTGCATTCTCTACATATGCTTTACAAATAGTATGATCAAGTTTATGATGGCATGTCACTCCAGAAATTATCTTTGTTATCGTTTTACCTCCTCGGGACGAGCAGAACTAAGCTTGGGGATGCTGATACGTCTCCAACGTATCGATAATTTCTTGTGTTCCATGCCACATTATTGATGTTATCTACATGTTTTATGCACACTTTATATCATATTCGTGCATTTTCCGGAACTAACCTATTAACAAGATGCCGAAGTGCCGATTCGTTGTTTCTGCTGTTTTTGGTTTCGAAATCCTAGTAAAGAAATATTCTCGGAATTGGACGAAATAAAAGCCCGGAGGCCTATTTTCTCACGAAGCTTCCGGAAGTCCGAAGGAGAGACGAAGAGGGGCCACAGGGCGCCAAACCCTAGGGCGGCGCGGCCCCCCTTGGCCGCGCCGGCCTGTGGTGTGGGCCCCCTGTGCCGCCTCTTGACCTGCCCTTCCGCCTACAAATAGCCTCCGTGACGAAACCCCCGCACCGAGAGCCACGATACGGAAAACATTACCGAGACGCCGTCGCCGCCGATCCCATCTCGGGGGATCCTGGAGATCGCCTCCGGCACCTCGCCGGAGAGGGGAATCATCTCCCGGAGGACTCTACACCGCCATGGTCGCCTCCGGAGTGATGAGTGAGTAGTCTACCCCTGGACTATGGGTCCATAGCAGTAGCTAGATGGTTGTCTTCTCCCCATTGTGCTATCATTGTCGGATCTTGTGAGCTGCCTATCATGATCAAGATCATCTATATGTAATTCTATATGTTGCGTTTGTTGGGATCCGATGAATAGAGAATACTTGTTATGTTGATTATCAAAGTTATGCTTATGTGTTGTTTATGATCTTGCATGCTCTCCGTTATTAGTAGATGCTCTGGCCAAGTAGATGCTTTTAACTCCAAGAGGGAGTACTTATGCTCGATAGTGGGTTCATGCCTGCATTGACACCTGGAGGAGTGACAGAAACCCCTAAGGTTGTGTTGTGCTGTTGCCACTAGGGATAAAACATTGATGCTATGTCTAAGGATGTAGTTGTTGATTACATTACGCACCATACTTAATGCAATTGTCCGTTGTTTGCAACTTAATACCGGAGGGGTTCGGATGATAACCTCGAAGGTGGACTTTTTAGGCATAGATGCAGTTGGATGGCGGTCTATGTACTTTGTCGTAATGCCCAATTAAATCTCACTATACTCATCATGATATGTATGTGCATTGTCATGCTCTCTTTATTTGTCAATTGCCCAACCGTAATTTGTTCACCCAACATGCTGTTCGTCTTATGGGAGAGACACCTCTAGTGAACTGTGGACCCCGGTCCAATTCTCTTTACTCGAAATACAATCTACCGCAATACTTGTTTCTACTCGTTTTCTCTCGCAAACAATCATCTTCCACACAATACGGTTAATCCTTTGTTACAGCAAGCCGGTGAGATTGACAACCTCACTGTTTCGTTGGGGCAAAGTAGCTTGGTTGTGTTGTGCAGGTTCCACGTTGGCGCCGGAATCTCTGGTGTTACGCCGCACTACATCCCGCCGCCATCAACCTTCAACGTGCTTCTTGGCTCCTCCTGGTTCGATAAACCTTGGTTTCTTTCTGAGGGAAAACTTGCTGCTGTGCGCATCATACCTTCCTCTTGGGGTTGCCCAACGAACGTGTGAAATACACGCCATCAACGTGCAAGGCGCACTTCCCAACCATGAACTTTGCTGATGTCGCA
>NC_061512.1:74498297-74547089 GCF_022539505.1 Lolium rigidum | reverse complement strand
TGTTGCGGTCAGAAACCCACCGGCGGGCGGCGGCGGAGCAGCACCGTAAGCCGGGAGTCTCCCGGGACTGCGGGCGGCCTGGTCACTCCGACGACGGCCCGCCAAAGCCCAGCACGCCGCCGTCAGGTGGCTTGTCACAGGGTGCCACCCCAGCCTATCTTCTGGCAGAGGTTGGGTGATGCCTCATAGTTTCACCGCGGCCGTCAGCGTTCAAATACAGCCTCGACCGGCATACAGACATCCTGTGAATCGGCACAGGTAAATCCCACCATAATCAGCCTGAGGCTGACTCCAGTGGTGGCTCTTGCTTGATCAGAAAGCTGCAGACGACCTGCGATGCAGGGTTTCACCGCATAATCGGAACATCCTACTCGTGATTGGGCCTCGCTCGCGTACGGTGATCGTAAGCCCGATCCTAGACGAGCGACGGCCCGCAAAGCCTTCCGCACGCACGTCCGATGCTGTCGCAAGGGCGTGCCACCTGACCTATACCGGCCAGGAAGGTGTTAGATGATGCCTCGCTTAGTTTCCTGCATGGCATACACGTAAACGTTAAATACGAGCCTCGATCGGCTCTCAGGTTATCCTGTGAATCGGCTCAAAGAGCCGATCCACCCATGATACGTACGAGGTGTACGATCCGATGGTGGTCCTGCTTGATCAAGAGAAAGCTGAAGCGACCTACTACGATCTGGGGTTTTCACCGCATAATCGGAACATCCTACTCGTGATTGGGCCTCGCGCTCGCGTACGGTGATCGTAAGCCGATCCTAGACAGGGCCTAAAAACCAACACGAGGTTGATCCTCGGAACGTCCCGTCTAGGGCTAGCAAACTACACCCTACACGCCGCTGGATCCTCCAACCGTTTGTAAGGCCTAACTATTGCAGATATTAAACTAATCCTTGAAGAACAAGGAGCAACCGTAACGGATCGGATCTACTAAACAATGATCAAGCGGGGTGCCGCCCCTACACCTAAGATAGGTGTAAGGGCGGCTAGATGTATAAGGGTTGCACTACGACAGACATATGATACGAAGAACAATGCTAACCCTAACACATCTAAGATAACTACGTTGCTCGCCATCAAAAAGGCTTCGATACGAGCAACGCATGAACAACATAATAAGCTTGTCCGCCTAGATCGCAAGATGCGATCTAGGCAGCATGATGCTTACCGAAGAAACCCTCGAGACGAAGGAGTTGGCGATGCGCCGAGATTGATTTGTGTTGAACGTTGGTTGTTGTTTATTTCATAAACCCTAGATACATATTTATAGTCCGGGGACTTTCTAATTCAGGCGTGCACCTAACCGTGCACGGGTAAAACTCTAACTCCCGACCGACACGTATCCTACTATGGTACAGATACACGGGCCAACTAGCCCAAACTTTGCATAACAGGCCGATTCACGTATTTCTTCCATGTATATTCTTCAAATCCATCTTGATCGCGGCCCACCTCTAACTCGGTCAAATTCTGGTGATAACACATGCCCCCCTGGTTTTGGTAATGATAATTTCAAAACCACTCTGCTTTTCCTTCGAAGGGTCATGTCGTGGCAGGTCAGAACCGTCGCAGTATTCTTCATGATGATTTGCCTTCTCAACTTCTCTGCACGATTTGACAACTTTGGGTCCACCTCCTCGGAAACTGCTCGAGCAATAAATCTCTTTTCCATCCCCTTTTATTTATATCATCGAACAGTTCACCTCTTCATCCTTCTGCTCCAGACTAGCCGTCTGCCAAAAAACCCTCTCCTTTCATAGCCATGTCGTCCTCTTCCTCCTCTTCCGTTTCCCTCCAATCCTCCTCCTCAAGCGAGTCGATTCCAGAGCACAACCAGATGGAGGCGTACAACCGGCGCGCTCCCAAGCATTGGGACAAGCGGGAGTGGGACTTCAATTTCGTGCCAGAGGGCGAGGACCTCGTCTGGTCATATGGGGCCATGCCCCTAACTGACGGGGAGGATGACCTCCGATTCCTGATCGACGGAGCACTGGAGGCGGAGAGCGACAACGACGACCCTCCCTTCCTGTGACGCCCCGGAACCGGTACCATGAGGATTCCAGCAATCCCGCCGAAATCCTCACGATATCGATTCAGAGACGCCCTCCGACACGACGTGCGCTACGAATCACACACGTGATGCCAGAGGAATTAACACGAGCGGTAACATTACAACAGGATTACAATAGAGCCCACAAGGAACATATATTACAACAACGACTCCAACGAGTCAAGATACAAATATACAATACAAAGATCCGAATCATACAGAAGATCAAATACGTCTGAGTACGGACAAGATACAAATTGGACTAAGAGTCCTGAAGATAACCAGTGGCGTCCATAACCCCGCCTGTGCCAAGCCGGAAGGGTAACCTTGCTAACGTCGTCATCTTGTACCTGTCGAAGTCGGGCCATCGGTTGCCGACAAAAGAGAGGAAGCAAAAGAGAAAGGGAAAAGGCGAGAGTAAGTACCAAGGAACGAACTCCGGCACGTACTTAGCGAGACTAGAAATGGCTATGCTCGCCGGGCGAGTATATATATATATCGTCTGGGGCTATATGGTAGGTTTAGCGGCGGCAAAACTATAACCAATAGAGACACACTACAATATCCGTCTACTCAGATAAGATAAGAGAGCGCACAAGGTAAAAGATAAATACTACACAAACATAACCCAGCCGATTACACATATCCCCTTCAACAAAACGAAGAGGCAATGAAAAAGGCACTCAACGGTGGACAAGTTTTATTAGGTATCGGTTATAGTAATGCTATATTACTACGCGAGTTATTAGCAGATTATTAGCAACAAGATAACGGTGTAAGTTGTTCTATGATCAAGCCATACAATTCCAAGTCGTCCATAACCGCGGACACGGCTTATTGATAAGATGTACACCCTGCAGGGGTTGCCCAAATGTAACTATACGCATGCTCGAACCCACTTACTACAGGTGGAGTCTCACATCAAGACCGTTCCCAGTGCAAGAGAAAGTTTAAGGGGAGCCACCCCACTAAGCTACCCGTGACGAAGTTCGGCCGTACTCCGATACGGACCCAGAGGTTTGTGCCAACGGCTAAGCTAAGTGTGAACAACTCCGTCGTCGCTAATCGTTCCACGATATGAGTACAATACATAATATAAACACCCGAAGGCAACAGGAAGTAAATCGTGCATCGTGCATATGGGCAAATAAAACCAAGGTTGTGGCTCCCAATAAACAGACTCGAGGAAAGGTAGTGGGTGATGGGGGTCCCACTCCCCCACGTACGGGTAGAGCGCTCAATCTCGGAACGGATAACAAGAACTCGGGTCCTAGGGGACATTAGCAAGTCAAAGTTCCGATGCTTTCGCAAAGGGGCTCACGGATGCCTCTCGCTTACAATTTTAGTTGTTAACAGTTAAGTAAAGCATGTGTATCTCCAACAACTGATATAGCATGTGATAACCTCCCAACAGCCCAACATATCCCGATAACAGATCGAGATAAACAACAGAGCCTAAACACGCCTACGACTCGCAAGGCTCAAACATCAAGCAACGGCTAAGGGTAAGGAATGATACATATAGGATTATTATGGTAACAAGTGGAATAGGACACGTGACTCGATAAAGAATCGCAACATAAGGATAGCAAGTGCGAGGGAGAGAGTAAAATAGGTGAAGAGAGAGGGCTCGCCCGTGAAAAGCACGTAGAAGAACTTGTCGGAGAACTCGTCGTATCTCACATCACCACTTCGTGATCCTATCCGGGAAGAAGCAAATGCTGGACAAACAACGCATGCAAGTCTTACTACTACGGATAAAGAAGATCCAGCATGATCGAGATGGTATGCATGGCATGGCAAATATGGTGCAATGCAATTATCCATATTAATCGGAGTCGGAACCCCGGACAAGCAAATTAGGTTGGAGTTGCATTTCTACCGACAAGTTTAAGTGTTGATTAGCATGGCAAGACATGGCAGAGGTGCGCTACATCAAAATTAAACGGAGCGGGGAAATCATAGTTGGGATATCCGAAATACTCCGCATATATGTTAGGTGATATGCACGAACTATCACGTCGCGACATGATGCAAGATGCAAACAGATGAATGGATGGCATATTAATGTTCCTTGCATTTTTCTGATCAAAATTGATATAGAACACTTTTTATTTCGAGTCACGGTTTAGTAGATATGATTTTTGCAAGATAAAAGCATTTGCAGCAATTTTCAGAAAAACAGGGAAAAGGAAAAACTGTTTTATACCGAAGAGAGGCTAGCCACAGAGGATGACGCGTGGGTCCGCGCGACACGTCAGCGCCAGCACGGCGAAGGCCAAAAAGAAGGTGTTTTATCTCGCGCGCCAGGGAAATCGAACCAAGGCATGAGCGGGAGAGTATCAGGATGGTTGCCAGTGTGCTGCTGTATCGAGTTTGATACAACACAGGTTGCTTAGAAGGTAAAGTGCATCCCTGGAAGTTAACTGAACTTTGTGACAGCTGAAACTGAAGACAGACACTTGGTGGCATGAACTTTTGACGAAGATGGCGAGAGAACGGGAGGCCCTACTGCAAGGATCTCGACTAGTTGAGCAAGGGGAAAGTGCCATGCAGGGGCGGACCTATGTTGAAGCAAAACCGGGCCATGGCCCGCTCTTCCCAGCCCAAAACAATGAAGAATGAGTGCTAAAATAGTCTGTCAAAAAATTAATATATAGGATTTTCTTTGGGCTGGCCCGCCCAACATTTTCTGCCAAGATCCGCTAGTGGTGCCATGATTCAAAAGGTGCCGAATGGGTTGGAAACGGAGCAGGGAGTCGACGTGGAGAGTCGTCGGAAAACGGAGTGGCGAAACAGCGAACTGAATCTGAAATCTAAAACAGTTTCTGGAGCCAACTTTGGAAGATGATATCTTCGCCGATTCTGCACCGTTTTGGATGATTCAAAAACCAGTAGATAGCTGGTGATGTTGTGCATCTAGCGAAACAAGAAACTCGTGCTGGGGTGACCTGTACCGGCGAGGATCTACACCGAAAGATGACACCTCGAAACAGCAAAACTGGAACTTTCTGTTTTTGTTCGTTTTCGATTCTATCTCGTTCTCCCGTCGTTTCTGTCTCGATCCAAGGGTGCTGTGGCATGCAGGGGTGGGAGGAAGGTGATGTGCTCACCCTGGGGTGGTCGAAGACGAGGAGGAGGGCTGCCGGCGACGAGGACGAAGGGGAGGCCGGGAGGTAGATGAGGCAGAAGGTGGCCGGCACATGCAGATCTTGGCGTAGCCTGCTCCGTGAAGACGTCCAGGACGAAGAGGGAGAGGTGGGGGTTTGATTCCCACGCTCAGGTCGCGTCGACGACAACCATGGCGTCGGCGGCGGGAGGTAGACGGCGGTGGTGCTGTTTCTCGGGTAGGTTTTGGGGAGGAGAAAAGAGATGGTGGCGGCGGCGGTTTTGGGAAGGAACACGAGCTAGGGTTGGGGAGAGCTGCTGCTGTGTGCTTATAAGAGGAAGAGGGAGGCTGGAGGATGGAGGGGGAAGGGGACGTGGCGAGCAAAGAGGTCGCCATTGCCTGATATGGTTGCCTTCTCCTACGTGGAAAGGAAGACAGCGAGAGGGAGGCTTACCCCTTCGGGAGAGAGGGGTTGGGCCGACCACTTGGTGGGCTGCACGTGAAAGAGAGAGGAAGGGGGCAGCTGGGCTGCCGGCCAAGCTTGGGTGTAGGTAGGGCTTGTCATGAAGGAAGAGAGATGGGCCAAAAGGGAAGAAAGAAAATAGACAAAGAGGCTCCCGGGAAAAAGATTGAAAACATTGTTTGAGCATGTTTAATTTTATTTGTTAAAACTCCAATTTGAATTTGAAAGAGAGAACAAGAAATTATGAAACTAGGTGAGATAAAGAAACGAAATAATTAGAGTTTATAAAGTAATTTATTTAACAAGAACATGGATGATATGATGCATGATGTCATGATGATGCACACAAGAAAAACACAAACATATCTATTAGGGGTGCTACCCTGGGCCGTTACAATCGACACCACTAACAAGGGATCGCGCCTCGAGATCCCACCTCAAGGTACGGGGGAGAGAGGTGAACTATCGGATCTTCTGGCGCATGTCAATCTCCTCGACACCACTAACAAGAGTTCTTGCTCCACGTAGATCGGCAACACCACTAACAAGAAGTCGTTGTTCCGCTGTTGATGATGCGCTTTCGTCGGGATCCTCCGAAGATCGGACCTAATAGGTGAGGGGCAAGGATCGTCCAACCCACGTCGGAACCTAAGACTCAGAGAACTGAGATAAGAGAGAAGACCCAAAACTCGCAAAGGTAAGAGGAGAAAGAATATAGGTAAGAAGAAAAATAGAGCTAGTCAGATCTATCCAACGAATTTCAGAAAGTAGTTTTGACACTCTAAACTTATCGACCGTTGGCATGGTTATCCTACGAGCTCGGACTAGTGGGGTACCGTCAACCCGAGCTCGATACCAACTTGTGACGCCCTCTGAACCGGTACCATGAGGATTCCAGCGATCCCGCCGAAATCCGCACGATATCGATTCGAGACGCCCTCCGACACGACGTGCGCTACGAATCACACACGTGATGCCAGAGGAATTAACACGAGCGGTAACATTACAACAGGATTACAATAGAGCCCACAAGGAACATATATTACAACAACGACTCCAACGAGTCAAGATACAAATATACAATACAAAGATCCGAATCATACGTAAGATCAAATACGTCCGAGTACGGACAAGATACAAATTGGACTAAGAGTCCCGAAGATAACCAAGTGGCGTCCATAACCCCGCCCAGGACAAGCCGGAAGGGTAACCTTGCTAACGTCGTCATCTTGTACTCGTCGAAGTCGGGCCACTCGGTTGCCGACAAAAGAGAGGAAGCAAAAGAGAAAGGAAAAGGCGAGAGTAAGTACCAAGGAACGAACTCCGGCACGTACTTAGCGAGACTAGAAATGGCTATGCTCGCCGGGCGAGTATATATATATATATCGTCTGGGGCTATATGGTAGGTTTAGCGGCAGCAAAACTATAACCAATAGAGACACACTACAATATCCGTCTACTCAGATAAGATAAGAGAGCGCACAAGGTAACAGATAAATACTACACAAACATAACCCAGCCGATTACACATATCCCCTTCAACAAAACGAAGAGGCAATGAAAAAGGCACTCAACGGTGGACAAGTTTTATTAGGTATCGGTTATAGTAATGCTATATTACTACGCGAGTTATTAGCAACAAGATAACGGTGTAAGTTGTTCTATGATCAAGCCATACAATTCCAAGTCGTCCATAACCGCGGACACGGCTTATCGATAAGATGTACACCCTGCAGGGGTTGCCCAAATGTAACCATACGCATGCTCGAACCCACTTACTACAGGTGGAGTCTCACATCAAGACCGTTCCCAATGCAAGAGAAAGTTTAAGGGGAGCCACCCCACTAAGCTACCCGTGACGAAGTTCGGCCGTACTCCGATACGGACCCAGAGGTTTGTGCCAACGGCTAAGCTAAGTGTGAACAACTCGTTGTCGCTAATCGTTCCACGATATGAGTACAGTACATAATATAAACACCCGAAGGCAACAGGAAGTAAATCGTGCATCGTGCATATGGGCAAATAAAACCAAGGTTGTGGCTCCCAATAAACAGACTCGAGGAAAGGTAGTGGGTGATGGGGGTCCCACTCCCCCACGTACGGGTAGAGCGCTCAATCTCGGAACGGATAACAAGAACTCGGGTCCTAGGGGACATTAGCAAGTCAAAGTTCCGATGCTTTCGCAAGGGGCTCACGGATGCCTCTGCTTACAATTTTAGTTGTTAACAGTTAAGTAAAGCATGTGTATCTCCAACAACCGATATAGCATGTGATAACCTCCCAACAGCCCAACATATCCCGATAACGGATCGAGATAAACAACGAGCCTAAACACGCCTACGACTCGCAAGGCTCAAACATCAAGCAACTGGCTAAGGGTAAGGAATGATACATATAGGATTATTATGGTAACAAGTGGAATAGGACACGTGACTCGATAAAGAATCGCAACATAAGGATAGCAGTGCGAGGGAGAGAGTAAAATAGGTGAAGAGAGAGGGCTCGCCTGTGAAAAGCCGCAGAAGAACTTGTCGGAGAACTCGTCGTATCTCACATCAACACTTCGTGATCCTATCCGGGAAGAAGAAAATGCTGGACAAACAACGGGTGCAAGTCTTACTACTACGGATAAAGAAGATCCAAGCATGATCGAGATGGTATGCATGGCATGGCAAATATGGTGCAATGCAATTATCCATATTAATCTGAGTCTGAACCCCGACAAGCAAATTAGGTTGGAGTTGCATTTCTACCGACAAGTTTAAGTGTTGATTAGCATGGCAAGACATGGCAGAGGTGCGCTACATCAAAATTAAACGGAGCGGGGAAATCATAGTTGGGATATCCGAAATACTCCGCATATATGTTAAGGTGATATGCACGAACTATCACGTCGCGACATGATGCAAGATGCAAACAGATGAATGGATGGCATATTAATGTTCCTTGCATTTTTCTGATCAAAATTGATATAGAACACTTTTTATTTCGAGTCACGGTTTAGTAGATATGATTTTTGCAAGATAAAAGCATTTGCAGCAATTTTCAGAAAAACAGGGAAAAGGAAAAACTGTTTATACCGAAGAGAGGCTAGCCACAGAGGATGACGCGTGGGTCCGCGCGACACGTCAGCGCCAGCACGGCGAAGGCCAAAAAGAAGTTGTTTTATCTCGCGCGCCAGGGAAATCGAACCAAGGCATGAGCGGGAGAGTATCAGGATGGTTGCCAGTGTGCTCCTGTATCGAGTTTGATACAACACAGGTTGCTTAGAGGGTAAAGTGTATCCCTGGAAGTTAACTGAACTTTGTGACAGCTGAAACTGAAGACAGACACTTGGTGGCATGAACTTTTGACGAAGATGGCGAGAGAACGGGAGGCCCTACTGCAAGGATCTCGACTAGTTGAGCAAGGGGAAAGTGCCATGATTCAAAAGGTGCCGAATGGGTTGGAAACGGAGCAGGGAGTCGACGTGGAGAGTCGTCGGAAAACGGAGTGGCGAAACAGCGAACTGAATCTGAAATCTAAAACAGTTTCTGGAGCCAACTTTGGAAGATGATATCTTCGCCGATTCTGCACCGTTTTGGATGATTCAAAAACCAGTAGATAGCTGGTGATGTTGTGCATCTAGCGAAACAAGAAACTCGTGCTGGGGTGACCTGTACCGGCGAGGATCTACACCGAAAGATGACACCTCGAAACAGCAAAACTGGAACTTTCTGTTTTTGTTCGTTTTCGATTCTATCTCGTTCTCCCGTCGTTTCTGTCTCGATCCAAGGGTGCTGTGGCATGCAGGGGTGGGAGGAAGGTGATGTGCTCACCCTGGGGTGGTCGAAGACGAGGAGGAGGGCTGCCGGCGACGAGGACGAAGGGGAGGCCGGGAGGTAGATGAGGCGAAGGTGGCCGGCACATGCAGATCTTGGCGTAGCCTGCTCCGTGAAGACGTCCAGGACGAAGAGGGAGAGGTGGGGGTTTGATTCCCACGCTCAGGTCGCGTCGACGACAACCATGGCGTCGGCGGCGGGAGGTAGACGGCGGTGGTGCTGTTTCTCGGGTAGGTTTTGGGGAGGAGAAAAGAGATGGTGGCGGCGGCGGTTTTGGGAAGGAACACGAGCTAGGGTTGGGGAGAGCTGCTGCTGTGTGCTTATAAGAGGAAGAGGGAGGCTGGAGGATGGAGGGGGAAGGGGACGTGGCGAGCAAAGAGGTCGCCATTGCCTGATATGGTTGCCTTCTCCTACGTGGAAAGGAAGACAGCGAGAGGGAGGCTTACCCCTTCGGGAGAGAGGGGTTGGGCCGACCACTTGGTGGGCTGCACGTGAAAGAGAGAGGAAGGGGGCAGCTGGGCTGCCGGCCAAGCTTGGGTGTAGGTAGGGCTTGTCATGAAGGAAGAGAGATGGGCCAAAAGGGAAGAAAGAAAATAGACAAAGAGGCTCCCGGGAAAAAGATTGAAAACATTGTTTGAGCATGTTTAATTTTATTTGTTAAAACTCCAATTTGAATTTGAAAGAGAGAACAAGAAATTATGAAACTAGGTGAGATAAAGAAACGAAATAATTAGAGTTTATAAAGTAATTTATTTAACAAGAACATGGATGATATGATGCATGATGTCATGATGATGCACACAAGAAAAACACAAACAGATCTATTAGGGGTGCTACCCTGGGCCGTTACACTTCCGGGGTAAATTCACCTCCATCACCAAAGAAGAAGAGGATGACGAAGACGAAGACATCTCCTCCGACACGAAGAAGGAACAGGAGGACGACACCTCCTCCGACGAACCGCCGCCAAAGCGCATCCGTGGCTGGGCTTGGTCAGATGAGGATGATGACGATGACGAGGAAGAAGCCTCCGCTGAAGGTTACAGTAGCAGCAATGAGGAAGTCGCCGACAGCAGCAATGACGACGGCTACCCCAGCGACGGCGAAGACAGCAACAGCCCTTAGAGTAGGGATCTACTAGCATAGGATTAGCTGTAGTAATCTGTTTCCTTTGTTGAACAATCGGCTCCTCTTTGTAAGAAATCTTATTATCAATGAAAAAACTTCCTTTGATTTTGCCGATGTCCTTTATGCTGATTTAGCCGATTTTTCCTCATCTGACTTTGTCGATTGTTAGCCTAACCAATGCTCAATGTCCGATGGCAACGCATTAGCTTCTCACGATAATCTGCGAGACAGGCCAATTCGGTCATCCCTCCAAGTTAGCCGGCTCCGCCGATGACGATAGCACTTGGCACGACTAATTGCAGCAGGCCGGCGATTTGGTCTTGAGCGGGCGCCCGGAACCGTTGCGGAATCGGCTTGGATGCTAAAACTGATATCTCCGTAAACAAAAGCACCACTCCTCGTAACAGCTTGCGATGTAGAGCCAACCGATTCCAACCAAATCGGCTCCCGCAGCCAAGAACCTTTGGGCGAGTTGCCCCCAAGCCCCATCCAAGACGAGAACAGTAATGAATCAGCCAAATGTGTCACCATCGGCTTCCAAGTTACAATGCAGAACCAGCCGATTTCAACAAAATCGGCTCCCCAGAGCAGAGAACCTTCAGGGTGAGCTGCCCCCCGAGCTTTTCCAGTCCACTTCCTGCGCCATTGAGCCTCTGCTTATAACAGTTGTACCTCTTGAGTCAATGGTCATGCATCGGCTTTCTATCCTTAAGTCGATGTCTGCGCATCGGCTGTGCTTAAAAAAATTTCAATTTTTTACGGCCGATTTATGTATCGGCCCCCATACTTCAATACCCATCATCAAAGAATATCTTGGGCTGCTGGGCATTTGAAAGACACTTCTACTTCCTATCCTCGTGTTTTATCCACCTAGGTGGCCCCCCCGAGCCAATTCTTTCAAGGGATTTGATGGTATCGGCTCTTCAGGTATTCCCTATTGGATCAAATGCTGAACCCAGGCAGAATGTATGGTGAGGATAATTTTGGCCGATTGCTGGAATCGGCCTCCATGTTGCTTGCTCAATGAAGGTTTTGCAATGTTCCTCCATAAATCCTTGGGGCCGATCACCTGGATCGGCGTCGCCATGTTTGCCCATCGATGTTGCTTTTGTTACACGGTCAGACCGGTAGATAAAACCAGCCTAACCCCGTCCTTTGTCACATCAATGCTCTCTCGTGGCTTCTCAAAGGTGACCGGCCGTGGGCCGCCGTCAAGTTGTGCCACAGGTGCTTCGTCTAATCCTGGAGCGCTAAACTCCGTTGGAAGGATGAAGACCATGTTTGTGCCAGCCGATGTCTCATCATCGGCTGTCTTTTGTCTGGGACGCCACTCTTTCCTTTGTGGCCGACCTTCTTCGTCCAGGGTTCGCTGAATTTTGGCGGCCAGATCAGGCCGCGCCTTCCTCAACGTGTGCAAGTACAACCTTTCAGGTTCCTCCAACCCACGTAGACGCTGAACCCTTCGCTTTTGGGAACGGCTGAGCCCATCAGGGCACCACCTTGGCCGATGATACTTGTCTTCTTCTCCATCATCGTCCTCTAGTTCCTCGAGATCTTCCACCCGAGCAGACTCAAGCATGCTTGTTCCGAGGCGGGAGAGGCCCTAGACGTTTGAACACGGACACGTTAGCCGCATCCTTCTTCTTTTGTTTACATTCGGGCGCTTGCCGATTGTGGGCAATCGGCTCATTCCTCGAATCCCAGCAGATGTCTGAAGAAGGGGCAGTCCCAGTGCCTATCCACGTCGTCTTGCTCTCTCGACTTTTCCTTGGCGTGGCGCTCATATCGCTCCTCGTCGCGATCATGCCGACGACGTCTCCTATCGTCCCTAGCCAGACGATCTTTTTCATCATCGTCGTTGTATCGCCGGCGTTGGTCGTATTGACCCTCATACTTGTTGAGGAGGTGATCAGAGAGAGGTCGCTGATATCTTACGTTTCTCACTTCTCCCTCTGTGATGTAGCGCTTGCCATCGTGACGGAGCCGATCGCGTGGAGCGGCTTCCTCTGTGTCCTTGCTATGAGAGCAGGTGCCCTCATCTCCGTCCTTACCAGAGTGGTGCCTAGGTCCTACCATGTTGATATTGCACGAGAAATCTGGCTGGCACCCTCCATGGTAAGTATACTCCACCATGTTAACGGCGGGGAAGGGATGTGTGTCGACCTTCATGGCGTATCGGCTGAAAATTAGCCGCCCTTGTTCTATCGCCATTTGGACCCGTTGACGCCACACCCTGCGGCCGTTGGTGGCGTGGGTGAACGTGTTATGCCATTTGCGGTATGGCTTTCCGTTCAGCTCCTCGCACCGTGGGGATCTTGTGGCCTTCGGGTAACTTTAGCCGCTTCTCCTTGAGTAAGAGGTCGAAAATCCGCTCGGCTTTGGTCCCGTCGAAGTCAAATCCTTTTGGAGGACCTTGTGGCTTAACCCACTTACGGGACACGGGCTTGCCCCCCGAGTCCATTCAGCCACTCGCTACCTCTTGATCTCCCGCAAGCACCTTCATCTTCATCCGCCTCAACCAGGACCACCGCGCGCTTGAATTTATCCCGGTAAACATCCGGGTGGCGCTATTCATATGCCGACAGCCTTCGCACCATGTGCGCCAATGAAGGGTAGTCCGCTTGGGAGGCCACGTCCTTGATCGATGATGAGAGACCCACCACCGCCAACTCGATCGCTTCTTTTCACTTACGTGAACCGAATAGCATCGGTTCCTAACGGTCCCGAAGCGCTGGATGTATTCGACACCGTTTCCCCGCGCTTCGTCGTACTTGTGCTAGATCGGCAATGCCAGCCTCGGAAGCCTCCGAGTGATACCGTATGTGGAACTCGCTCTTCCAACCGCTTCCAAGTCCGGATCGAGTTTGGTGGCAGCGATGTGTACCACCCGAAAGCCGATCCCGTGAGGGACCGTGCGAAGAACCTCACACGCAGCTCGTCCGATGCCGAGATCGTGCCCAGCTGTGCCAAATATCGGCTCACATGCTCGATGGAGCTGGAACCATCTCGATCCGCTAAACTTTGTGAAGTCGTGGAGCCGATATTTGGGTGGTAGCGGGATCAATTCGTACTCGTTGGGGTACGGCTTGGTATAGCCGATTGTCCTCCTTTTCGGCATCATGCCGAACCGGTCTTTCGAATTGTACAGATTTGATCCGCGGTGATGGACTGCGAGCGTCGAACTCGAAGATTCGCCGGGGTGGCATACTTAGCCAGCCATGCTTGCTTTTCCACCTCTGAGCCAACTGCAGGAGCTGAGCTCTGGAGGTTTGTCGGAGTGGCGTACTTAGCTAGCCACGTCTGCTTCTCAAGATCTGTTGCCAACGTTCCTCCTGCTGTTCCAGAAGTCCCTGCCGTCGCAGCCTGGTTCGAGAGTGCCCAGTTGCTGCAGTCTGGCATGTATGCGCACGTGTATCCGTGCGGGATCTCCTTGGGCGCCTCATGTAAGAATTGGTAGTCACTAGGGTCACCACCAATCTTGTAGACGACGTATGCCGATGAATTCGGCACTTCGGTGCCGCCAACGCGAACGGCAGCGGTGGACGGGACCGGAGTGGCATCTCTCCTTGGTAAGTCCCCGAGCTGGTCCCGACGGAGAATACCGATGGCTCATGATTTCCCGGATCACGCGCGAGCGACACGCTCCAAAGTGTTCACCAGGCTCTCGTAGTGGCGGTGCAGCGAATGAGCCACCATGAAGTTGATCTCCCGACGCAGCCGACCCGGTGCGTTCTTCCGACGGGGAGGACAGGTCCACTCCATCGAGCGCGCCTCGGTGAGAACCCTTTCCACCCGATGCCATGGGAGCGGGTTCTGTGAAAAGAGCCGATGAGGTCGGCTTCGAGGACTGCCTTGATCTCGTCATGCTTCTTCTTGAGCTCCTCAGTCAGATCCTCGTACTTGACCGGAGTGCCTTCCGCCATCTCGGATGTAGATGGCGATGCGGTGGATGCCGAAGATTGTCCCACCGGGCGTGCTAGAATGTGTTGCGGTCAGAAACCCACCAGCGGGCAGCGACGGGCAACACCGTAGAGCCGGGAATCTCCCAGGACTGCGGCTGGCCCTGGTCCATCCGAGCGACGGCCCGCAAAGCCTTCTGCACGCACGTCCGATGCTGTCGCAAGGGCGTGCCACCCGACCTATACCTGGTCGGAAGGTGTTAGATGATGCCTCGCTTAGTTTCCTCGCATGGCATACACGTAAACGTTAAATACGAGCCTCGATCGGCTCTCGAGTTATCCCGTGAATCGGCTCAAAGAGCCGATCCACCCATGATACGTACGAGGTGTACGATCCGATGGTGGTCCTGCTTTATCAAGAGAAAGCTGAAGCGACCTACTACGATCTGGGGTTTTCACCGCATAATCGGAACATCCTACTCGTGATTGGGCCTCGCGCTCGCGTACGGTGATCGTAAGCCGATCCTAGACAGGGCCTAAAAACCAACACGAGGTTGATCCTCGAACGTCCCGTCTAGGGCTAGCAAACTACACCCTACACGCCGCCGGATCCTCCAACCCTTTGTAAGGCCTAACTATTGCAGATATTAAACTAATCCTTGAAGAACAAGGAGCAACCTTAACGGATCGGATCTACTAAACAATGATCAAGCGGGGTGCCGCCCCTACACCTAAGATAGGTGTAAGGGCGGCTAGATGTATAAGGGTTGCACTACGACAAGCATATGATACGAAGAACAATGCTAACCCTAACACATCTAAGATAACTACGTTGCTCGCCATCAAAAAGGCTTCAAGCACGAGCAACGCATGAACAACATAATAAGCTTAGGCCGCCTAGATCGCAAGATGCGATCTAGGCAGCATGATGCTTACCGTAAGAAACCCTCGAGACGAAGGAGTTGGCGATGCGCCGAGATTGATTTGTGTTGAACGTTGGTTGTTGTTTATTTCATAAACCCTAGATACATATTTATAGTCCGGGGGACTTTCTAATTCAGGCGTGCACCTAACCGTGCACGGGTAAAACTCTAACTCCTGACCGACACGTATCCTACTATGGTACAGATACACGGGCCAACTAGCCCAAACTTTGCATAACAGGCCGATTCACGTATTTCTTCCATGTATATTCTTCAAATCCATCTTGATCGCGGCCCACCTCTGACTCGGTCAAATTCTGGTGATAACACCTTCTGCGTTCCGAGGATCCAGTTCGCGATTCGTCATCGTGATGGCGATTGTCGTAGGCGTCCTTCTGCGCAGTGGAGACACAATGTTCCGGGTTGGATTCCAACCTGCGCGAAGTGTCTGCCTTGCTCGCCGCTTCATTGCCGAGGCAACGAGCGTACGGACGTATTCGATGTCGATCTCCTCGGTCTTTTTCTTCAAGATCTCCGCAGCCTTTTTCATGTTATCCTTTGGAGTTGCGAGTGGTCGTTTCTCGCTGGGGGTCGCGAAGGTGATCTTGCGAGGAGGTATAGCATCCCGCCTGATTTTATCGGCCTCCCGCCGAAGCTCGGTGACCTTGTCCTTCCAGTGTTGCTGGAGTTCCTTGACTTTTACCAGTTGTTCGTCAACCTCAAGCTCTCGCTGGTGGAAATTTTCCACGAAGTGCGCGGCCTCTTTCCTCTCATCCAACATTGTTGCTGCGGTTTTGGCGAACTTTTGGGCTGTTGCCAGCATCTCCTGTCTTGTTGCTTCTAGAGCCTCCGGATTTGCGGCATCGTCAGGGGTTATTGGTTTGTTGAGAATAGCCGAGTGTGCGATTGCCTCCATGCCTCGCTTGTTCAACCAGCCTCTTCGGGGACAGCACTTCCTTGTGCGGACGCTCCCGTGATAGCGGAGATCCTGCACGGGACGGCTGCGGGTCGGAATATGTGTTGTCATCCTCTGATTCGCGTTGGTCCAGCGCCGCCAAGGTTGCAAGGACCTGTTTAGGCTGGGCGGATTCAACTTCGGGCTGATCACCGTATCCGTATTCCTTCACCTTGCGGTCGAACTCTTCGGCATCCATGGAGGGGGCATCTCCGGAAATTGGGCTTAGGTTACCCGTGAATCGACTCTTCAACCGGAGTTCCGCTTTCTCCGACAGCCTCATGCTGCTCCGGAGCAACGTTGTTTTCCGGTACCACGACCTGCGCGGGATCAGCTCCGGCTTCTTGAGGGGCGGTTCCGGCGGTATGGGCTAAGAAGTGCACGAAGTGACACCTTTGCTTTTCTAACACCTGGGAGACCCAGGCGGATCTGCATTGGTCTTCCACCTTTATTTCCTGCTCAGGGGCGGATTGGGTGGGCTTTGATTTTTCCAGATCTAAGGCGGAATTTTCCCTGGGAAGTTCATGTGTCTCAGATCGGATCTTCGCGACTGCGTCCCGCTCAGCGGCGGTCGCGTCAGCGCTACTTACCAGTGGATTTCCGTCGGAATCGACGGTTTCCCCGATGAAGATGTGTATGCCGCCAACTGGGACGATGGAGAGCTTGACGGGGTCAGTCTTAGCCGGAATCCAGCACTCATCCGGAGGGACGATCGGCAGATTTCCGGCGTAAAGGGCGCGCCCCACTGCGATGGTGTCGTCGAAGCTTCCCACGGCGGAACCCTCCCGGTTCCGGCCTCCAGACGCCGCAGGCCCCACGGTAGGCGCCAACTGTCGTTGCCTAATCGACGGTACCTCGGAGGAGGGATCCTCACGAGGGGGAGAAGAAGAAGGGGCCATAAGGCGGAGTGCACACGGGACGGTGGTACGCGATTTACCCAGCTTCGGAACACCTGCACGATGACAAGGCCTACTGCTGCTTGTCTGGAATTATCTGGGCGCTTTCGCGTTGTTACAATGAGTTGTGGTTCTGCCTCTAGGGCTCCCGGGATCCGGCTTATAAAGGCGCATAGATCTAGGGTTTACATGGAGAGTCCTAGCCGGATTACAGGTTTGCATAACTACGGTACTACTTCTTGCCGTGTACGTCAACGATCCGCCTCCCTCCATACGTGTGCCCGGATCCGGGTTCCTGCTGGGCCTTCATGAATCCAGGTTCCTCCAAAGGTCGGTCGGATCCGGCTCCCTTCTCCTGGGCCGGACTTCATCCTTCAGGATCAACAGCAACTGGGCCGCCCGATGGGCCACATGCCTCATCACCATCTATGGGCCACCCGGGCTTGCCGGATCTAGGCACTGTCGATGGTACACCCATGAAGTATACCCACAACAAGAGTACTTATCAGGAGACGAGGTTGAACAAGGTATAGAGATACCGATGATCAAACCTCGGACAAGTAAAATATCGCGTGACAAAAGGAATTAGTATCGTATGTAAATGGTTCATTCGATCACTAAGTCATCGTTGAATATGTGGGAGCCATTATGGATCTCCAGATCCCGCTATTGGTTATTGGTCGGAGAGAAGTCTCAACCATGTCTGCATAGTTCGCGAATCGTAGGGTGACACACTTAAGGTTTGATGTCGTTTTAAGTAGATATGGAATATGGAATGGAGTTCGAATTTTGTTCGGAGTCTCGGATGGGATCCAGGACATCACGAAGAGGTCCGGAATGGTCCGGAGAATAAGATTCATATATAGGAAGTCATATTCCAAGTTTGGAAATAATCCGGTGCATTTATGGAAGGTTCCAGAAGGTTCTAGAGAAGTCCGAAAAAAATCACCATGGAAAGTGGAGTCCCGGAGGGACTCCACCTTGCATGGCCGGCCAACCCTAAGGGGAAGGAGTCCCAGGTGGACTCCCCAAAGGTGGCCGGCCAACCCCCCCCCCCAAGGAAGGGGTGGGAGTCCCACCTTCGCAGGATTCCCCCTTGGGTAGGTTTTGTCCCTTTGGTAGGTTTTGGTTTCGGGTCTTATTCGAAGACTTGGATACCAACACTTGGGGATTTCCACCTATATAATGAGGAGCAAGGGGAGGGGGCCGGCCACTTCAAGCCACAACCTTGGCCGCCCCCTTTGTGGCCGGCGCCCAAGCCCCCCTCTCCCCAAACCCTAGCCTCTCCTCCTCCACATAATACTCCCGCAGCGCATAGGCGAAGCCCTGCCGGAGTTCTCCACCACCACCGCCACCACGCCGTCGTGCTGTCAGGATTTCGAGGAGGATCTACTACTTCCGCTGCCCGCTGGAACGGGGAGGAGGACGTTGTCTTCATCAACACCGTACGTGTGACCGAGTACGGAGGTGCTGCCCGATTGTGGCACCGTCAAGATCTTCTACGCGCTTTTGAAAGCGGCAAGTGATCATCTTCTGCAACAACGAGATCTAATCTCGTAGGCTTTGGAAATCTTCAAGGGTTAGTCTCGTGATCCCCTCGTTGCTACCGTCTTCTAGATTAGATCTTGGCTTGTGTTTTCGTTCTTGCGGTAGGAAAATTTTTGTTTTCTATGCTACGAATCCCATCAGTGGTATCAGAGCCGTGTCTATGCATAGATTGGTTGCACGAGTAGAACACAATGGTTTTGTGGGCGTTGATGCTTTGTTGTCTTTAGTTCGTGTACTTTGCATCTTGCGGCATGGTGGGATGAAGCGGCTCGGGCTAACTTTACATGACCGCGTTCATGAGATTTGCTCCACGCTCGACATGCAACTTGTATTGCATAAGTGGCTTTGCGGGTGTCTGTCTCTCCCACCATAGTGAAGATTCAATTTACTATTTCTATTGACAACACTAGTATCACCGTTGTGGTTCATGTTCGTAGGTAAATTGGATCTTACTCGAAAACCCTAAACCACGTGAAATATGCAAACCAAATTAGAGGCGTCTAACTTGTTTTTGCAGGGTTTGGTGATGTGATATGGCCATGATGTGATGATGAATATGTATGAGATGATCATTATTGTATTGTGGCAACCGGCAGGAGCCTTATGGTTGTCTTTATATTTCATGTTGTAATATTATATCAAAGTAGTTGTAATAGTTGCTACATGAGGTGAACAACCATGAAGACGGCGCCATGGACCTTGACGCTACGCCGACAATGATGGAGATCATTCCCGATGATGATGGAGATCATGTCCATGCTTTGGAGATGAAGATCGAGGGCGCACAGACTAAAGGGCCATATCATATCACATATGAATTGCATGTGATGTTAATTCATTATGCATCTTATCTTGCTTAGATCGCGACGGTAGCATTATAAGATGATCCCTCACATTAATATCAAGATAATAAAGTGTTCTCCCCTCGTATGCACCGTTGCTACAGTTCGTCGTTTCGAAGCATCTCGTGATGATCGGATGTGATAGACTCTGTGTTCACATACAACGGGTATAAGCCATGTTGCACATGCGGAATACTTGGGTTTGCTTGACGAGCCTAGCATGTACAGACATGGCCTCGGGACAACGGAAACCAAAAGGTTGAACACGAGTCATATGGATGATATGATCAACATGTTGATATTCACCATTGAAGCTACATCATCTCACGTGATGATCGGTTTTGGTGTAGTGGATGTGGATCGTGTGCCACTTAACAACTACGAGGGATGTTGTATTAAGTGGGATTCATTAGTAATTAGATTAAAATATGAACTGATTATCATGAACATAGTCTGAGTAGTATTTTGAATTAATTTTGTAGTATTGGCATCTGTTATCTACCATGCGCTAGTCTTGTTATTGAGATAGAAATACTGTTAAATCTGACTAGAAACTTTACGGATTGGTACCGTATTGTTAAAGAATCAAGAAATAATTAAGTCCTATTGCAAACTTTTAGTAAACCTCACATTGCTGATTCAAACAACAATGGTTTCAATTAGTACCTAGAATCATCTTGTCGCCGTGAAACTTGAAGTTCAAATCTGTTTGAAAAGTAAGGAGCTAAAAATTTAGTTTTCAGAAATAAGCAAGGTATGAGATATATGTGATATCTAAGACCTTATTGCAAGGTGATAGAATATAATTTGGTGAGACTACATAAACTCATAAGTTTTATGGGAATGCATGAAGGTTGAAGACGCCAGGCGTCCCAATCCTCCAACTTTTGGGGCACTAACGATATTCGCATATCCATGAAGTGATCGTCCTTAGTATGTGATCACGCGTGAAGCACACGTCCGTTGGGAACCCCAAGAGGAATGTGTGATGCGTACAGCAGCAAGTTTTCCCTCAGTAAGAAACCAAGGTTATCGAACCAGTAGGAGATGAAGGCCACGTGAAGGTTGTTGGTGAAGGAGTGTAGTGCGGCGCAACACCAGGGATTCCGGCGCCAACGTGGAACCCGCACAACACAATCAAAATACTTTGCCCCAACTTAACAAAGTGAGGTTGTCAATCTCACCGGTTTGTCGTAAACAAAGGGTTAAACGTATGGTGTGGAGAATGATGTTTGCTTGTGAAGAACAAGAGAGAACAATGATTGCGTAGATTGTATTTCAGATGTAAAAGAATGGACCGGGGTCCACAGTTCACTAGTGGTGTCTCTCCAATAAGATAAATAGCATGTTGGGTGAACAAATTACAGTTGGGCAATTGACAAATAGAGAGGGCATAACAATGCACATACATATCATGATGACTAATACGAGATTTGCTTAGGGCATTACGACAAAGAACATAGACCGCTATCCAACTGCATCTATGCCTAAAAAGTCCACCTTCGGGTTAGCATCCGCACCCCTTCCAAGTATTAAGTTGCAAACAACGAGACAATTGCATTAAGTACTGTGCGTAATGTAATCAACACAAATATCCTTAGACAAAGCATTGATGTTTTATCCCTAGTGGCAACAGCACATCCATAACCTTAGAACTTTCTGTCACTGTCCCACATTCAATGGAGGCATGAACCACTATCGAGCATAAATACTCCCTCTTAGAGTTACAAGTATCAACTTGGCCAGAGCCTCTACTAGCAACGGAGAGCATGCAAGATCATAAACAACACATATATGATAGATCAATAATCAACTTGACATAGTATTCCATATTCATCGAATCCCAACAAACACAACATGTAGCATTACAAATAGACGATCTTGATCATGTTAGGTGATGCGTGCAGTCGACACGTCCGTTGGGAACCCCAAGAGGAAGGTGTGATGCATACAGTAGCAAGTTTTCCCTCAGAAAGAAACCAAGGTTTATCGAACCAGGAGGAGCCAAGAAGCACGTTGAAGGTTGATGGCGGAGGAGTGTAGTGCGGCGCAACACCAGTGGATTCCGGCGCCAACGTGGAACCCGCACAACACAATCACGTAACTTTGCCCCAACGTAACAGCTGAGGTTGTCAATCTCACCGGCTTGCCGTAAACAAAGGATTAGATGTATAGTGTGGATGATGATGGTTGTTTGCGTAGAACAAGTAAAGAACAATTGCAAGCAGATTGTATTTCGGATGTACGTAATAGGACCGGGGTCCACAGCTCACTAGTGGTGTCTCTCCCATAAGATAAGCGGATGTTGGGTGAACAAATTACAGTTGGGCAATTGACAAATAAAGAAGGCATAACAATGCACATACATATATCATGATGAGTACTATGAGATTTAATCAGTGGCATTACGACAAAGTACATAGACCGCTATCCAAACATGCATCTATGCCTAAAAAGTCCACCTTCAGGTTATCATCCGAACCCCTTCCAGCATTAAGTTGTAAACAACAGACAATTGCATTAAGTATGGTGCGTAATGTAATCAACACAAATATCCTTAGACAAAGCATCGATGTTTTATCCCTAGTGGCAACAAGACATCCACAACCTTAGAACTTTCTCGTCACCGTCCCGCATTTAATGGAGGCATGAACCCACTATCGAGCATAAATACCCCTCTTGGAGTCACAAGTATCAACTTGGCTAGAGCCTCTACTAGCAACGGAGAGCATGCAAGAACATAAATAACATATATGATAGATCGATAATCAACTTGACATAGTATTCAATATTCATCGGATCCCAACAAACACAACATGTAGGATTACAAATAGATGATCTTGATCATGATAGGCAGCTCACAAGATCTAACATGATAGCACAATGAGGAGAAGACAACCATCTAGCTACCGCTATGGACCCATAGTCCAGGGGTGAACTACTCACACATCGATCCGGAGGCGATCATGGCGATGAAGAGACCTCCGGGAGATGATTCCCCTCTCCGGCAGGTGCCGGAGGCGATCTCCCCGAATCCCCCAAGATGGGATTGGCGGCGGCGTCTCCGGAAGGTTTTCTCGTATCGTGGCTCTCGGTACCGGGGGTTTCGCGACGGAGGCTTTAAGTAGGCGGAAGGGCGGAGTCGGGAGAGTCACGGGGCCCCACACGCTAGGGCCGCGCGGCCCCCTCTAGGCCGCGCCGCCCTAGTGTGGCGGCGCCCGTGGCCCCACTTCGTCTCTCCTCCGGTCTTCCGGAAGCTTCGTGGAAAAATAGGCCCCCGGGCGTTGATTTCGTCCAATTCCGAGAATATTTCCTTACTAGGATTTCTGAAACCAAAAACAACGAAAACAAGCAACTTGCTCTTCGGCATCTCGTCAATAGGTTAGTGCCGGAAAATGCATAATAATGACATATAATGTGTATAAAACATGTGAGTATCATCATAAAAGTAGCATGGAACATAAGAAATTATAGATACGTTTGGGACGTATCAAGCATCCCTCAAGCTTAGTTCCTACTCGCCCTCGAGTAGGTAAACGATAACAAAGATAATTTATGAAGTGACATGCTATCATAATCTTGATCATACTATTGTAAGCATATGAGATGAATGCAGCGATTCGAAACAATGATGAAGATAATGAGTAAACTAATGAATCATATAACAAAGACTTTTCATGAATAATACTTTCAAGACAAGCATCAATAAGACTTGCATAAGAGTTACTCATAAAGCAATAAATTCAAAGTAAAGGTATTGAAGCAACACAAAGGAAGATTAAGTTTCAGCGGTTGCTTTCAACTTCAACATATATATCTCATGGATAATTGTCAACACAAAGCAATATAACAAGTGCAATAAGTAAACATGTAAGAATCAATGCACACAGCTTGATACAAGTGTTTGCTTCCGGGATAGAAAGAATAGGCAAACCGACTCAACAATAAAGTAGAAGATAGGCCCTTCGCAGAGGGAAGCATTGATTACTATATTTGTGCTAGAGCTTTTCATTTTGAAAACAAGAAACAATTTTGTCAACGGTAGTAATAAAGCATATGTGTTATGTATAAGATATCCTATAAGTTGCAAGCCTCATGCATAGTATACTAATAGTGCTCGCACCTTGTCCTAATTAGCTTGGATTAACACCGATTATCATTGCATAGCATATGTTTCAACCAAGTGTCACAAAGGGGTACCTCTATGCCGCCCGTACAGAGGTCTAAGGAGAAAGCTCGCATTGGATTTCTCGCTTTTGATTATTCTCAACTTAGACATCCATACCGGGACAACATAGACAACGAGATAATGGACTCCTCTTTAATGCATAAGCATTCAACAACAATTAATATTCTCATAAGAGATTGAGGATTAATTGTCCACACCGAAACTTCCACCTTGAATCATGGCTTTAGTTAGCGGCCCAATGTTCTTCTCTAACAGTATGCATACTCAAACCATTTGATTGTGAAAACCGCCCTTACTTCAGACAAGACGAACATGCATAGCAACTCACATGATTTTCAACAAAGGTAAAAGAGTTGATGGCATCCCCAGAAATATGGTTACCGCTCAACAAGCAACTTATTAAGAAATAAGACACATAAGTACATATTCTTCACCACGATAGTTTTTAAGCTATTTGTCCCATGAGCTATATATTGCAAAGGTAAAGAATAGAAATTTTAAAGGTAGCACTCAAGTAATTTACTTTGGAATGGCGGAGAAATACCATGTGGTAGGTAGGTATGGTGGACACAAATGGCATGGTTATTGGCTCAAGGATTTGGATGCACGAGAAGAATTCCTCTCAATACAAGGCTAGGCTAGCAAGGTTGTTTGAAGCAAACTCAAGTATAAAAGGTGCAGCAAAGCTCACATATGAACATATTGTAGCTATTATAAGACTTTACATTGTCTCCTTGTTGTTCAAACTCAATACTAGAAATTATCTAGACTTAAGAGATCAATCATGCAAACCAAATTTTAACAAGCTCTATGTAGTTATTCATTAATGAGTACAAGGTACATGATGCAAGAGCTTAAACAAGATCTATATGAGCACAACAATTGCCAAGTATCACATTATTCAAGACATTAAACCATTTACCACATGCGGCATTTTCCGTTTCCAACCATATAACAATGAATGAAATAGTTCAAATTTCGCAATGAACATTAAAGATAAAGCTAAGAACATATGTGTTCATACGAAATAGCGGAGCGTGTCTCTCTCCCAAACAAAGAATGCTAGGATCCGATTTATTCAAACAAAAACAAAAACAAAAACAAACAGCCGCTCCAAGTAAAGCACATAAGATGTGACGGAATAAAAATATAGTTTCACTAGAGGAACCTGATAAGTTGCCGATGAAGAAGGGATGCCTTGGGCATACCCAAGCTTAGACGCTTGAGTCTTCTTAAAATATGCAGGGATGAACCACGGGGGCATCCCCAAGCTTTGACTTTTCACTCTTCTTGATCATATTGTATCATCCTCCTCTCTTGACCCTTGAAAACTTCCTCCACACCAAACTCGAAACAAACTCATTAGAGGGTCAGTGCATAATTCATATATTCAGAGGTGACATAATCATTCTTAACACTTCTGGACATTGCACAAAGCTACTGAAAGTTAATGGAACAAAGAAATCCATCAAACATAGCAAAACAGGCAATGCGAAATAAAAGGCAGAATCTGTCAAAACAGAACAGTCCGTAAAGACGAATTTTAAAGTGGCACCAGACTTGCTCATATGAAAATGCCCAAATTGAATGAAAGTTGCGTACATATCTGAGGATCACGCACGTAAATTGGCAGATTTTTTTGATTTTTCTACAGGGACTACTGCTCAAATTCGTGACAGCAAGAAATCTGTTCCCGTGCAAGTAATCCAAATCTAGTATTGGCTTTACTATCAAAGACTTTACTTGGCACAACAACGCAATAAAATAAAGATAAGGAGAGGTTGCTACAGTAGTAAACAACTTCCAAGACTCCAATATAAAATAAAGTGCAGAAGTAAAATAATGGGTTGTCTCCCATAAGCGCTTTTCTTTAACACCTTTCAGCCTAGGCGCGAAAGTGTGAATCAAGTAACATCAAGAGACGAAGCATCAACATCATAATTTGTTCTAATAATAGAATCATAAGATAACTTCATTCTCTTTCTAGGGAAGTTTTCCATACCTTTCTTGAGAGGAAATTGATATTTAATATTACCTTCCTTCATACAATGGTGGCACCAACAGTTCGAAGAAAAGGTCTTCCCAATATAATGGGACAAGATGCATTGCATTCAATATCCAAGACAACAAAATCAACGGGGACAAGGTTATTTTTAACCATAATACGAACATTATCAATCCTCCCCAAAGGTTTCTTTATAGCATTATCAACAAGATTAACATCCAAATAACAATTCTTCAATGGTGGCAAGTCAAGCATATCATAAATTTTCTTAGGCATAACAGTAAATACTTGCACCAAGATCACATAAAGCATTACAATCAAAATCATTGACCCTCATCTTAATGATGGGCTCCCAACCATCTTCTAACTTTCTAGGAATAGAGGTTTCAAGTTTTAGTTTCTCTTCTCTAGCTTTTATGAGAGCATTTGTAATATGTTTTGTAAAGGCCAAATTTATAGCACTAGCATTGGGACTTTTAGCAATCTTTTGTAAGAACTTTATAACTTCAGAGATGTGACAATCATCAAAGTCTAAACCATTATGATCTACAGCAATGGGATCATTATCCCCAATATTTTGAAAAATTTCAGCAGCTTTATCAATTTCAGCTAGCTTTAGCAGCTTCAGTGCAATTTTGCACGCTTTGCACTAGGAGTAGTAACATTGCCAACACCAATTATTTTACCATTGATAGTAGGAGGTGTAGAAACATGTGAATCATTAACATTACTAGTGGTGGTAATAGTCCAAACTTTAGCTACATTATTCTCTTTAGCTAGTTTTTCGTTTTCTTCTCTTTCCCACCTAGCATGCAATTCGGCCATCAATCTAATATTCTCATTAATTCGAACTTGGATGGAATTTGCTGTAGTAACAATCTTATTATCAATATCCTTATTAGGCATAACTTTCAATTTTAAAAGATCAACATCGAGGCAAGACTATCAACCTTAGAAGAAAGAATATCAATTTTATCGAGCTTTTCCTCAACAGATTTGTTAAAAGCAGCTTGTGTACTAATAAATTCTTTAAGCATGGCTTCAAGACCAGGGGGTACACTCCTATTATTGTTGTAAGAATTCCCATAAGAATTACCATAACTATTACCATTAGCGTAAGGATATGGCCTATAGTTGTTACCGAATTATTCCTATAAGCATTGTTGTTGAAATTATTATTTTTAATGAAATTCACATCAACATGTTCTTCTTGGGCAACCAATGAAGCTAAAGGAACATTATTAGGATCAACATTAGATCTACCATTCACAAGCATAGACATAATAGCATCGATCTTATCACTCAAGGAGGAGGTTTCTTCAACAGAATTTACCTTCTTACCTTGTGGAACTCTTTCCGTGTGCCATTCAGAGTAATTTGTCATCATATCATCAAGAAGCTTTGTTGCCGCCCCCAAAGTGATGGACATAAAGGTACCTCCAGCAGCTGAATCCAATAGGTTCCGCGAAGAAAAATTCAATCTTGCATAAAAGGTTTGGATGATCATCCAAGTAGTCAGTCCATGGGTTGGGCAATTCTTTACCAAAGATTTCATTCTCTCCCATGCTTGAGCAACATGTTCATTATCTAATTACTTAAAATTCATTGTGCTACTTCTCAAAGATATAATTTTAGCGGGAGGATAATATCTACCAATAAAAGCATCCTTACATTTAGTCCATGAATCAATACTATTTCTAGGCAGAGATAGCAACCAATCTTTAGCTCTTCCTCTTAAAGAGAAAGGAAACAATTTTAATTTTATAATGTCACCATCTACATCCTTATACTTTTGCATTTCACATAGTTCAACAAAATTATTAAGATGCGCAGCAAGATCATCGTAACTAACACCGTAAAATTGCTCTCTCATAACAAGATTCAAGTAAAGCGTGTTTAATTTCAAAGAATTCTGTTGTAGTAGCAGGTGGAGCAATAGGTGTGCATAGGAAATCATTATTATTTGTGCTAGTGAAGTCACACAACTTAGTATTCTCAACAGTACCCATTTTAGCAGTAGTAAATAAAATAAACTAGATAAAGTAAATGCAAGTAACTATTTTTTTTGTGTTTTTGATATAGAGAACAAGACAGTAAATAAAGTAAAGCTAGCAACTAATTTTTTTGTGTTTTGTTTAAGTGCAGCAAACAAAGTAGTAAATAAAGTAAAGCAAGACAAAAACAAAGTAAAGAGATTGGAAGTGGAGACTCCCCTTGCAGCGTGTCTTGATCTCCCCAGCAACGGCGCCAGAAAAAGAGCTTGATGCGTGCAGTCGACACGTCCGTTGGGAACCCCAAGAGGAAGGTGTGATGCGTACAGTAGCAAGTTTTCCCTCAGAAAGAAACCAAGGTTTATCGAACTAGGAGGAGCCAAGAAGCACGTTGAAGGTTGATGGCGGAGGAGTGTAGTGCGGCGCAACACCAGGGATTCCGGCGCCAACGTGGAACCTGCACAACACAATCACGTAACTTTGCCCCAGCGTAACAAACGAGGTTGTCAATCTCATCGGCTTGCCGTAAACAAAGGATTAGATGTATAGTGTGGATGATGATGGTTGTTTGCGTAGAACAAGAAAGAACAATTGCAAGCAGATTGTATTTCAGATGTAAAGAATAGGACCGGGGTCCACAGCTCACTAGTGGTGTCTCTCCCATAAGATAAGCAGATGTTGGGTGAACAAATTACGCTTGGGCAATTGACAAATAAAGAAGGCATAACAATGCACATACATATATCATGATGAGTACTATGAGATTTAATCGTGGCATTACGACAAAGTACATAGACCGCTATCCAAAGATGCATCTATGCCTAAAAAGTCCACTTTCGAGTTATCATCCGAACCCCTTCCAGCATTAAGTTGTAAACAACGGACAATTGCATTAAGTATGGTGCGTAATGTAATCAACACAAATATCCTTAGACAAAGCATCGATGTTTTATCCCTAGTGGCAACGGCACATCCACAACCTTAGAACTTTCTCATCATCGTCCCGCATTTAATGGAGGCATGAACCCACTATCGAGCATAAATACCCCCTCTTGGAGTCACAAGTATCAACTTGGCCAGAGCCTCTACTAGCAACGGAGAGCATGCAAGAACATAAATAACATATATGATAGATTGATAATCAACTTGACATAGTATTCAATATTCATCGGATCCCAACAAACACAACATGTAGGATTACAAATAGATGAGCTTGATCATGATAGGCAGCTCACAAGATCTAACATGATAGCACAATGAGGAGAAGACAACCATCTAGCTACTGCTATGGACCCATAGTCCAGGGGTGAACTACTCACACATCGATCCGGAGGCGATCATGGCGATGAAGAGACCTCCGGGAGATGATTCCCCTCTCCGGCAGGGTGCCGGAGGCGATCTCCTGAATCCCCGAGATGGGATTGGCGGCGGCGGCGTCTCTGGAAGGTTTTCCGTATCGTGGCTCTCGGTACTGGGGGTTTCGCGACGGAGGCTTTAAGTAGGCGGAAGGGCGGAGTCGGGAGAGTCACGGGGGCCCCACATGCTAGGGCCGCGCGGGCCCCCTCTAGGCCGCGCCGCCCTAGTGTGGCGGCGCCCCGTGGCCCCACTTCGTCTCTCCTCCGGTCTTCTGGAAGCTTCGTGGAAAAATAGGCCCCTGTGCGTTGATTTCGTCCAATTCCGAGAATATTTCCTTACTAGGATTTCTGAAACCAAAAACAGCAGAAAACAACAACTGGCTCTTCGGCATCTCGTCAATAGGTTAGTGCCGGAAAATGCATAATAATGACATATAATGTGTATAAAACATGTGAGTATCATCATAAAAGTAGCATAGAACATAAGAAATTATAGATACGTTTGGGACTTATCATTAGGCAGCTCACAAGATCTAAACATGATAGCACAAGAGGAGAAGACAACCATCTATCTACTGCTATGGACCCATAGTCCAAGTATGAACTACTCACGCATCAATCCGGAGGCGGGCATGATGATGTAGAGTCCTCCGGTGATGATTCCCCTCTCCGGTAGGGTGCCGGAGGCGATCTCCTGAATCCCCCGAGATGGGATTGGCGGCGACGGTGCCACAGTATGTTTTCTCTTATCGTGGCTCTCGGTATTAGGGTTTTCGCGACGGAGAGAATAAATAGGCGAAGGGGCAGAGTCGGGGGGCGGTCGAGGGGCCCACCCCATAGGCCGGCGCGCCCCCCCTCCTGGTCGCGCCGCCCTAGGGTGTGGGGCCTCCTTGGCCCCTCTCCGTCTCTCCTTCGGTGTTCTGGAGGCTCCGTGCAAAATAAGTCCGTGGGCTTTTGTTTCGTCCAATTCCGAGAATATTTCCTGTGTAAGATTTCTGAAACCAAAAACAGCAGAAAACAGGAACTGGCGCTTCGGCATCTTGTTAATAGGTTAGTGCCGTAAAATGCATCAAAATGATGTAAAGTGTATATAAAACATGTGAGTATTGTCATAAAACTAGCATGGAACATAAGAAATTATAGATACGTTTGAGACGTATCAAGCATCCCCAAGCTTAGTTCCTACTCGCCCTCGAGTAGGTAAACGATAACAAGGATAATTTCTGAAGTGACATGCTACTATCATAATCTTGATCAATACTATTGTAAAGCATATGAGATGAATGAAGTGATTCAAAGCAATGGTAAAGATAATGACTAAACAACTCGAATCATATAGCAAAGACTTTTCATGAATAGTACTTTCAGACAAGCATCAATAAGTCTTGCATAAGAGTTAACTCATAAAGCAATAGATTCTTAATAGAAGGTTTTGAAGCAACACAAAGGAAGATATAAGTTTCAACAATTGCTTTCAACTTCAACATGTATATCTCATGGATAATTGTCAACACAAAGTAATATGATGAATGCAAATAAGCAAGTATGTAAGAATCAATGCACACAGTTGACACAAGTGTTTGCTTCTAAGATAGAAAGAAGTAGGTAAACTGACTCAACATAAAGTAAAAGAAAGGGCCCTTCGCAGAGGGAAGCAGGGATTACTATTGTGCTAGAGATTTTTATTTTGGAAACATAGAAACAATTTTGTCAACGGTAGTAATAATTCATATGTGTTATGCATAAAACATCCTATAAGTTGCAAGCCTCATGCATCGAATACCAATAGTGCATGGATTATCATTGCATTACATATGTTTCAACCAAGTGTCACAAAGGGGTACCTCTATGTCACCTGTACAAGGGTCCAAGGAGATAAATCGCATTTGATTTCTCGATTTTGATAGATCTCACCTTAAGGACATCCATATCGGGACAACATAGAAAACAGATAATGGACTCCTCTTTAATGCTTAAGCATTCAACATATAATATTCTCATAAGAGATTGAGGATTAATGTCCAAACTGAAACTTCCACCATGATACATGGCTTTGGTTGGCGGCCCAATGTTCTTCTCTAACAATATGCATACTCAAACCATTTAATCATGATAAATCACCCTTACTTCAGACAAGACGAACATGCATAGCAACTCACATGATATTCAACAAAGGTGTAATAGTTGATGGCGTCCCCAGAAACATGGTTACCGCTCAACAAGCAACTTATAAGAAATAAGATACATAAGCAACATATTCAATAACACAATAGTTTTTAAGCTATTTTCCCATGAGCTATGTATTGCAAAGACAAGGAATGAAATTTTTTTAAAGGTAGCACGCAAGCAATTTACTTGGAATGGCAGAAAAATACCACATAGTAGGTAGTTATGGTGGACACAAATGGCATAGGTTTTGGCTCAAGGTTTTGGATGCACGAGAAGCATTCCCTCTCCGTACAAGGCTTTGGCTAGCAAGGTTGTTTGAAGCAAACACAAGTATGAACCGGTACAGCAAAACTTACATAAGAACATATTGCAAGCATTATAAGACTCTACACTGTCTCCTTGTTGTTCAAACACCTTTACCAGAAAATATCTAGACTTTTAGAGAGACCAATCATGCAAACCAAATTTCAACAAGCTCTATGGTAGTTCTCCACTAATAGGTTTAAACTACATGATGCAAGAGCTTAAACATGATCTACTTGAGAGCTCAAAACAATTGCCAAGTATCAAATTATTCAAGACAATATACCAATTACCACATGGAGCATTTTCTTTTTCCAACCAAATAGCAATGAACGAAGCAGTTTTCAACCTTCGCCATGAACATTAAAAGTAAAGCTAAGAACACCGAGTGTTCATATGAAACAACGGAGCGTGTCTTTCTCCCACACAAAGAATGCTAGGATCCGAATTTATTCAAACAAAAACAAAAATAAAAGCATACAGACGCTCCAAGTAAAGCACATAAGATGTGACGGAATAAAAATATAGTTTCACTAGAGGTGACCTGATAAGTTGTCGATGAAGAAGGGGATGCCTTGGGCATCCCCAAGCTTAGATGCTTGAGTCTTCTTGAAATATGCAGGGATGAACCATGGGGGCATCCCCAAGCTTAGACTTTTCACTCTTCTTGATCATATTATATCATCCTCCTCTCTTGACCCTTGAAAACTTCCTCCACACCAAACTCAAAACAACTCATTAGAGGGTTAGTGCATAATCAAAAATTCACATGTTCAGAGAGGACACAACCATTCCTAACACTTCTGGACATTACCCAAAGCTACTGAAAGTTAATGGAGCAAATAAATCCACTCAACACAGTAAAAGAGGCAATGTGAAATAAAAGGCAGAATCTGTCAAAACAGAACAGTCCGTAAAGACGAATTTTTTAGAGGCACTTAACATGCTCAGATGAAGAAGCTCAAATTGAATGAAAGTTGCGTACATATCTGTGGATCACTCATGAATTGTCGCAGATTTTTCTGAGTTTCCTACAGAGAGTTGTACTCAAATTCGTGACAGCTAGAAATCTGTTTCTGCGCATAAATCCAAATCCAGTATCAACCTTACTATCAAAGACTTTACTTTGCACAACAATGCAATAAAATAAAGATAAGGAGATGTTGCTACAGTAGTAACAACTTCCAAGACACAAATATAAAACAAAAATTGCAGAAATAAAATAATGGGTTGTCTCCCATAAGCGTTTTTCTTTAACGCCTTTCAGCTAGGCGCAGAAAGTGTAACTCAAGTAACATCAAGAGATGAAGCATCAACATCATAATTTGTTCTAATAATAGAATCAAAAGGTAACTTCATTCTCTTTCTAGGGAAGTGTTCCATACCTTTCTTAAGAGGGAATTGATACTTAATATTTCCTTCCTTCATATCAATAATAGCACAAACAATTCGAATAAAGGGTCTTCCCAAAATAATAGGACAAGATGCATTGCATTCAATATCCAAGACAACAAAATCAACGGGGACAAGGTTATTATTAACCGTAATGTGAACATTATCAATCATCCCCAAAGGTTTCTTTATAGAATTATCAGCGAGATTAACATCCAAATAACAATTTTTCAATGGTGGCAAGTCAAGCATATCATAGAGTTTCTTAGGCATAACAGAAATACTTGCACCAAGATCACATAAAGCATTACAATCAAAATCATTGACCTTCATTTTAATGATGGGCTCCCAACCATCTTCCAACTTCCTAGGAATAGAAGTTTCAAGTTTTAATTTCTCTTCTCTAGCTTTAATGAGAGCATTTGTAATATATTTTGTAAAGGCCAAGTTTATAGCACTAGCATTAGGACTTCTAGCAAGTTTTTGCAAGAACTTAATAATTTCAGAGATATGACAATTATCAAAATCTAAACCATTATGATCTAAAGCAATGGGATCGATGTCCCCAATACTCTGAAAATTTCAGCACTTTTATCACAAACAGTTTCAGCAGTTTCAGGCAATTTTGCACGCTTTGCACTAGGAGTAGAAACATTGCCAACACCAATTATTTTACCATTGATAGTAGGAGGTTTAGCAACATGTGAAGCATCATCATTACTAGTGGTGGTAATAGTCCAAACTTTAGCTACATTATTCTCTTTAGCTAGTTTTTCTTCTCTTTCCCACCTATCATGCAATTCAGCCATCAATCTAATATTGTCATTAATTCGAACTTGAATAGCGTTTGCTGTAGCAAATGACTTAATATCTTTATCTTCATTAGGCATAACTTTCAATTTTAAAAGATCAACATCAGCAGCAAGTCTATCAACCTTAGAAGTAAGAATATCAATTTTACCAAGCTTTTCTTCAACGGATTTGTTAAAAGCAGTTTGTGTACTAATGAATTCTTTAAGCATGACTTCAAGACCAGAGGGTACACTCCTACTATTGTTGTAAGAATTACCATAAGAATTACCATAACCATTACTATTATTAGAAGGATATGGCCTATAGTTGTTACCAAAATTATTCCTATAAGCATTGTTGTTGAAATTATTACTTTTAATGAAGTTCACATCAACATGCTCTTCTTGAGCAACCAATGAAGCTAAAGGAACATTATTAGGATCAACATTAGATCTACCATTAACAAGCATAGACATAATAACATCAATCTTATCACTCAAGGAGGAGGTTTCTTCAACAGAATTTATCTTCTTACCTTGCGGAGTCCTTTCAGTGTGCCATTTAGAGTAGTTGATCATCATATCATCAAGAAGCTTTGTTGCGGCACCCAAAGTGATGGACATAAAAGTACCTCCAGCAGCTGAATCCAATAGGTTCCTCGAAGAAAATTTTAATCCTGCATAGAAGGTTTGGATGATCATCCAAGTAGTTAGTCCATGGGTAGGGCAATTCTTAACCAAAGATTTCATTCTTTCCCATGCTTGGGCAACATGTTCATTATCCAATTGCTTAAAATTTTAGCAGGAGGATAATATCTACCAATGAAAGCATCTTTACATTTAGTCCATGAATCAATACTATTCTTAGGCAAAGATAGCAACCAATCTTTAGCTCTTCCTCAAAGATATAATTTTAGCAGGAGGATAATATCTACCAATGAAAGCATCTTTACATTTAGTCCATGAATCAATACTATTCTTAGGCAAAGATAGCAACCAATCTTTAGCTCTTCCTCTTAAGGAGAAAGGAAACAATTTCAGTTTTATAATGTCCCCATCTACATCTTTATACTTTTGCATTTCACAAAGTTCAACAAAATTATTAAGATGGGCAGCAGCATTATCAGAACTAAGACCAGAAAATTGCTCTCTCATAACAAGATTTAGTAAAGCAGGTTTAATTTCATAAAATTCTGCTGTAGTAGCAGGTGGAGCAATAGGAGTACATATAAAATCATTATTATTAGTGCTAGTGAAATCACACAACTTAGTGTTCTCAGGAGTATTCATTTTAACAGTAATAAAAATAAACTAAGCAGAACAGAATTAAATAAAGTAAAACTAGTAACTATTTTTTTTTGTGTTTTTGATATAGAGAAAGCAAACAAAACAGAAAATAAAATAAAGTAAAGCAAGACAATAAAAAAGTAAAGATATTGGATGTGAGAGACTCCCCTTGCAGCGTGTCTTGATCTCCCCGGCAACAGCGCCAGAAAAAGAGCTTGATCACGCGTGAAGCACACGTCCGTTGGGAACCCCAAGAGGAAGGTGTGATGCGTACAGCAGCAAGTTTTCCCTCAGTAAGAAACCAAGGTTCTCGAACCAGTAGGAGATGAAGGCCACGTGAAGGTTGTTGGTGAAGGAGTGTAGTGCGGCGCAACACCAGGGATTCCGACGCCAACGTGGAACCTGCACAACACAATCAAAATATTTTGCCCCAACTTAACAGTGAGGTTGTCAATCTCACCAGCTTGCTGTAAACAAAGGATTAAACGTATGGTGTGGAGAATGATGTTTGCTTGTGAAGAACAATAGAGAACAATGATTGCAGTAGATTGTATTTTAGATGTAAAAGAATGGACCGGGGTCCACAGTTCACTAGTGGTGTCTCTCCAATAAGATAAATAGCATGTTGGGTGAACAAATTACAGTTGGGCAATTTACAAATAGAGAGGGCATAACAATGCACATACATATCATGATGACTAATATGAGATTTACTTAGGGCATTACGACAAAGAACATAGACCGCTATCCAAGCATGCATCTATGCCTAAAAAGTCCACCTTCGGGTTAGCATCCGCAGCCCTTCCAAGTATTAAGTTGCAAACAACAGATAATTGCATTAAGTACTGTGCGTAATGTAATCAACACAAATATCCTTAGACAAAGCATTGATGTTTTATCCCTAGTGGCAACAGCACATCCATAACCTTAGAACTTTCTGTCACTGTCCCATATTCAATGGAGGCATGAACCCACTATCGAGCATAAATACTCCCTCTTGGAGTTACAAGTATCAACTTGGCCAGAGCCTCTACTAGCAACGGAGAGCATGCAAGATCATAAACAACACATATATGATAGATCAATAATCAACTTGACATAGTATTCCATATTCATCGGATCCCAACAAACACAATATGTAGCATTACAAATAGACGATCTTGATCATGTTAGGCAGCTCACAAGATCTAAACATGATAGCACAAGAGGAGAAGACAACCATCTAGCTACTGCTATGGACCCATAGTCCAAGGATGAACTACTCGGGCATCAATCCGGAGGCGGGCATGATGATGTAGAGTCCTCCGGTGATGATTCCCCTCTCCGGCAGGGTGCCGGAGGCGATCTCCTGAATCCCCCGAGATGGGATTGGCGGCGATGGCGTCACAGTATGTTTTCTCGTATCGTGGCTCTCGGTACTAGGGTTTTCGCGACGGAGAGAATAAATAGGCGAAGAGGCAGAGTCGGGGGGCGGCCGAGGGGCCCACCCCATAGGCCGGCGCGCCCCCCTCCTAGCCGCGCCGCCCTAGGGTGTGGGGCCTCCTTGGCCCCTCTCCGTCTCTCCTTCGGTGTTCTGGAAGGCTCCGTGCAAAATAAGACCGTGGGATTTTGTTTCGTCCAATTCCGAGAATATTTCCTGTGTAAGATTTCTGAAACCAAAAACAGCAGAAAACAGGAACTGGCGCTTTGGCATCTTGTTAATAGGTTAGTGCCGGAAAATACATCAAAATGATGTAAAGTGTATATAAAACATGTGAATATTGTCATAAAACTAGCATGGAACATAAGAAATTATAGATACGTTTGAGACGTATCAGTATGCACCGTTGCTAAGACTCGTCGTTTCGAAGCATCACGTGATGATCGGGTGTTATAGATTCTACGTGTGCATACAACGGGTGCAAGCCAGATTTGCACATGCGAATACTGAGGTTAAACTTTACGAGCCTAGCATGTACAGACATGGTCTCAGAAAGTCGTCATGATATAATGGATAAAATTATGAGTGAAATTGTTCATCATATCACAAAGTTACTAATAGTGAAATCTGGAACACTTGTCATATGATGATCAACTTCAAAGTAAGAACCTCAAGGTTATTGGTATTTGACCAACAAACCTAGAAGTTAACGATGTTGAAGAGTTTTTCTGAATAATGAGGAAAGCTAAGAGAGAAACTACAAAAGATATTTTGGCAGAAAGAAAAGAAAATACTAGAAAGTCTAGCCCAGGTGTATATAAATGATATACATGTTATTGTTATATTCCTAGTTTGGTCACACAATAAAATTCTTGGGTATTTGTACCATATTGGTTGGTATGAAGTGTCATACAAAACAACGCAATACAAGAATACAATGGCCTAAGTGACTGACAAGGAATATGATAGGAATGCACGTCTGGAACAAAAATAAAGTGTTATTATGTTCGTCGTTGGCATTCTATCTAGCCCTTAGAATTTATAATAAAGAACTTAATAATTGTTATTTTGCTCTGGTCAAATGAAAACAATGAGTTGTTCAAATTATGACATTAATCCATGTACGATGGATAAGTTATTATAAATCTTAATGGTGGAACACACATACATAACACTGACGCTAAAATGCCATAAGGCAAATGATTTGAATTCCACTTATTTGTGGAACCGCCATTTAGGTCATGTTAGAGAGGAACGCATGAAGGAACTCCATGAAATGGATTTTTGGAGTCATTTGATTTTTGAATCATTTGGCGCTTGCAAATCTTGTCTAAAGAGAATGACTGAAATATCGTTCACAGGCCAAGAGTTGAACGGGCAACTAACTTAGTGGAAACATACATGATGATATATGTGGTTCACTGGGCATAGTTGTGTGCGGGAGATTCTTCTACTTCATGAAAACTTCCAACAATGAATTGAGTATATATATGTGGACATATTCGATAAGGAAGAAGTTTGAAACATTTGAAAGGATTCAAATAAATTTCAGCATGAACTGGAAATCATCGTAATAGAAAAGTAAAATATCTATGATTGGATCATGGTGGAAATATTTGAATTACGAGTTTTAGCGAACATCTAAGAGAGTTATGAAATTGTTCTACAACTCGCGTTTCTTGGAGTATCATAGTGATCATGGAGTATCCGAGAGATGTATCCAAATCTTGTTGGATTAATGATGATATAAAATAAATAGACGCTATTATATTTTTGTGGATTATGCTTTAGAGACTACCGCTTTTACACTAAATAGAGCATCATCATAATCCGTTGAAATGACACCATACGAGTTATGGCATGGGTATGAACCCTAATAGTCATTTCTTAAATTTTGGTATGCATAGCATAAGTAAATAAGTTTACAACCAAAATCGGATGAATGTATTTGTTGGTTATCCCAGAGATTTGATTGGGAATTCTTCCCACTGTGGAGACAAAGACAAAAGTGTTTGTCAATGTTTCTTACTTATTTCCAAGAAATTGTTTCTAGCAAAGTATTTGAATGGGAGGAAAATAGAACTTGATAAGGTTGAAGAACCTGAGCATGATGATCAGAGTAGCACAGCATCAGAAATGGTTCTGGAAGCGGCCACAAAGATCATAGCTCCCATGTCTACAAAGTGTTATAGTCATGGAGATCAAAGTACCTATTGAACCTTGTAGGTATGGTTTACTTTGTGATCAAATAAATGATTTGTGGACAAAGGATTGATTTTGAACAATAATAAACCAACTACAAACAAAGAAGTTATGATGGGCCCTGACTCCGTTAAAATGGCTATACGCCATGAAATCCAAGATAGATAAATACTTTTTAAAATAAAAAAGGATCTATAAAATTGATGGACTTGGATGGAATATCCTTGAATAAGCTCGACTTGTCGAAAAATTGTTTACGACAAAGTTCAAAGAGTTGACTACGATAAGATTAGATCTTCCGTAGCGATACTTATAGTCTATGTGGATTCTTCTAGTAATCACTACATATTTCTTTTATGAAGTAGTGCTAGTGGGATGGCAAAATACATTACTTAACCGAAGTATGCATCCAAGGTGTATACAAGATACAACCAAGAGTTTTGCTGGTTCGTGAAATACTAGATAGGTATACAAACTTCAATTGGATGAAGTGAGTATCGCGGAGTTGGAATCTTCACCGGATGAAATAGTCAAAGAGTTTTTGATTTCATCAGAAATGATGAAGATGCTTGCATTTGCAAGAAATTAAGTGGGAGCGCTGAGACATATTTGTAATACTTTATGTAGATGACATATCGTTGGTTATAAATGATGTAATTATATACTTGATTAAAAAGGTTTCATTGAGAATTAACTTCAATGAAAGGATATGAACTAAAACATATTTAGTGTCAAGATCTATGAAGATAGATTGAAACACATAATAAGTTTAAGTTAAAAGTACATAGAATGAATATTGAAGTAGTTCAATATAAAATATTAAGAATGTGTTCTTTTCATGTGAAGGTTTAAAAAAGACTTGAGTGTATCTGATACTCAATGAGGAAAAAACACATGAGTGATTATAGATCACGAATAATATGTACTCAATCAGATGTCCTGTGCTCTAAAGTGTTATGAGCATATACCAGAATGATTCATGTGATGATCATTGGACAACAGTAAGAATATCCTTGAGTATTTTAGAAGAACCAAGGATATATATAGTTTTGTATGGAGAAATGACAAACAAATCGCTGTAAGGTGTTGCACCGATATTAGTTTTGTTACATATAAAAATAAAATTTCAATCTCAAATTAGACTAAGTGTTGTTTAAAAGGTAGCACAATGAGCTAAGAGTTGTCTATGCTAGATTTAGATGAGTTCTAAATATTGTGACGGATTCTACAAACGAAGGCAGAGTATGTCATTTTTTGACAATGACTGAGGATGTTTAAGTCGAAGAGTTCTTTGAGAACTTGGTGTACTTCCGATAGTGTCAGAACTTTGAAGCTATATTGTGTATGACAATATTAGTGACATATTTCAAACTGCGGAATTAAGGTTCCACCAGAAGACTGAACATATATGATTATGCCGACTCATTTGGAAAATGAGTGATGCGTTGAGACGCAGATGAATTGCAAAATACATGTGTTTCTGAGCGTGTCAGATCCGTTAACTAAAACCTCTCCCGTGAGCAAAACATGATAAAGCACCGGAAGGCCAAGGTGTTATATCTTTACAATTGTAAACTAGATTATTGACTCTAGTGCAAGTGGGAGACTGTTGGAGATATGCCCAAGAGGCAATAATAAAGTGGTTATTATATATCTTCATGTTTACGATAAATGTTTACATACCATGCTATAATTGTATTAACCGAAACATTGATACATGTGTGTTATGTGAACAATAAGGAGTCCCTAGTAAGCCTCTTGTATAACTAGCTTGTTGATTAATAGATGATCATCGGTTCGTGATCATGAACATTGGATGTTATTAATAACAAGGTTATGTCATTGATGAATGATGTAATGGACACACCCAATTAAGCGTAGCATAAGATCACGTTATTAAGTTCATTTGCTATAAGCTTTCAATACATAGTTACCTAGTCCTTCGACCATGAGATTATGTAAATCACTTATACCGGAAGGGTACTTTGATTACATCAAACGCCACTGCGTAAATGGGTGGTTATAAAGGTGGGATTAAGTATTCAGAACGTATGAGTTGAGGCATATGGATCAACAGTGGGATTTGTCCATCCCGATGACGGATAGATATACTCTGGGCCCTCTCGGTGGAATATCGTCTAATTAGCTTGCAAGCATATGAATGGTTCATAAGAGACCACATACCACGGTACGAGTAAAGAGTACTTGTCAGGAGACGAGGTAGAACAAGGTATAGAGACACCGATGATCAAACCTCGGACAAGTAAAATATCGCGTGACAAAAGGAATTGGTATCGTATGTAAATGGTTCATTCGATCACTAAGTCATCGTTGAATATGTGGGAGCCATTATGGATCTCCAGATCCTGCTATTGGTTATTGGTCGGAGAGAAGTATCAACCATGTCTGCATAGTTCGCGAACCGTAGGGTGACACACTTAAGGTTTGATGTCGTTTTAAGTAGATATGGAATATGGAATGAAGTTCGAATTTTGTTCAGAGTCTCGGATGGGATCCAGGACATCACGAGGAGGTCCGGAATGGTCCGGAGAATAAGATTCATATATAGGAAGTCATATTCCAAGTTTGGAAATGATCCGGTGCATTTATGGAAGGTTCTAGAAGGTTCTAGAAAAGTCCGGAAGAAATCACCATGGAAAGTGGAGTCCCGGAGGGACTCCACCTTGCATGGCCGGCCAACCCTAAGGGGAAGGAGTCCCAGGTGGACTCCCCAAAGGTGGCCGGCCAACCCCCCCAAGGAAGGGGTGGGAGTCCCACCTTGAGTAGGATTCCCCCCTTGGGTAGGTTTTGTCCCTTTGGTAGGTTTTGGTTTCGGGTCTTATTCGAAGACTTGGATACCAACACTTGGGGATTTCCACCTATATAATGAGGAGCAAGGGGAGGGGGCCGGCCACTTCAAGCCACAACTTTGGCCGCCCCCTTTGTGGCCGGCGCCCAAGCCCCCCTCTCCCCAAACCCTAGCCTCTCCTCCTCCACATAATACTTCCGCAGCGCATAGGCGAAGCCCTGCCGGAGTTCTCCACCACCACCGCCACCACGCCGTCGTGCTGCCGGGATTCCGAGGAGGATCTACTACTTCCGCTGCCCGCTGGAACGGGGAGGAGGACGTCGTCTTCATCAACACCGTACGTGTGACCGAGTACGGAGGTGCTGCCCGATTGTGGCACCGTCAAGATCTTCTACGCGCTTTGGAAATCTTCAAGGGTTAGTCTCGTGATCCCCTCGTTGCTACCGTCTTCTAGATTAGATCTTGGCTTGTGTTTTCGTTCCTGCGGTAGGAAATTTTTTGTTTTCTATGCTACGAATCCCATCAAGGACACCGCCTCCGCACCACATATCACATGCCATATGTGAGCGATAGCTATCTGGGAATCCCCGCGGCTTCCTGCGGTGTCCCGCCGAATCCGCTGGATACTGACCGGATTTGAAATAGGGGTACACTTTCCATCGCTCAATAAATTCCGCGAAAAATGTTTTTAGGTCTATAGCACATCACTTTATGTGCTAATTTTTTTCCGTTTAGCGTGTTGGCGAACAGTGCACCAGCGCGCTCGGTACGGCCATTTCGCATCTCCCGAGGGGTCCGTTTTGGCCAGATGGCAAACTGGACGTCATATTTGGATTGCTCTAATTTTTAGGTTCAAATGATGATATGGATGTTATATTTAGATTCCTCTCATTTTTTTGATCGATTTAGACATATTATTTGTGGAATTTCGATTTTTTGATTTAAAGATATTAATTATTCCATATTAAATAGAAAAAAAACCAAAAATAAAATCATTTTATTGTTATTTGAATTCAATATTATTAATCATTGGTACTTATATATTCATTATTGTTTACTTAAGTAATTGTTTGGAATTCAAAAATAATGAGTTGTGACATCACGGTCCAAGGATTAATAGGGTTGATAGGCTATTATTATCAGCAAGGTATCAATTCTTTAAGGGAAGCTCATCCGAATGGAACCAAGAAGTTAAGTGTGTTGAGGTTGGAGTAGTGTGAGGATGGGTGACCGACTGGAAAGTTTAACCATGATTGTAATTTGACCTAAGATTAAGTGTACTTAGAGCTAAAAGTGTATGGGTGAAAGATAAACAAGTAAAAAAAAGAAAAAAAAATGGTGTAAAAAATTAAAATTTTAAAAAAATTAAAACTCTATGCCGACGGCTCGGCATATAAAAAAAATTAATTTTTTTTCTTTTATTTTTTTTCGAAAAAAGAAAATTCCAATTGTAAATTTTGTGTGCCGACGGTTTTGCCGTCGGCGTAGCGTGCTATGCCGAGGGCCGGGCTACGCCGACGGCAATATTGTCTATGCCGAGGGATCTAAACGCCGACGCCATACGCCGAGGGCTGCCGTCGGCGTAGCCTGCGCCGAGGGCCAGGCGTGGCTACGCCGAGGGCAGTTGGCCGTCGGCGTATGCGTCCATTCCTGTAGTGCCTGCATATGGCATAATGATTTTTTTCTTGAGACATAGAACTGGATTTGTTCGTGCAAAAGTTATTACAAAATCATCAAGAAACGCAGGAATTCTCAACAGCTCAATCCTCCAGAACTGGATCCTTCCAGATTACAATATTCCCAACAATTGGGTGCAAACAAGTGATGCTAAATCACCTGAGTGTTGATTCTAGTGCAATGCTGAACCAGAAGAACCTCTAACTAGATGAATAGGCGGGCTTCGTCCCGCTGTCTACATTTCGTTTTTTGCACAAGGTGACCAACGTGGAAAAATCAGAGGCGTTTTTGTTTACAACATCGCCAGCGTAGTGTGCAGTTAGCTTTTCTCAATACTGCACGCAACGGCCTGCTCCACCACCACCGCAGCCGACTTCAGCAAGGTGAGCAGGATTGCATTGGCAATGATGTTGAAGCACATGACATTCATTACCACACATCAAAACACTAAACCAAATCATAACCAATTAGCATAAATCACAAACTTTGTAGCCAAATGCACACATTCTTTAAATAAATCCAGAAGCTCGCATTCAATAAGTTTGTGCATATATTTCAGGAATACCAGCTACAAGTTTCAACCGGCATTGACCTACCATAGATTTAGCCTTATGTTGCATGGGTTGCATGTAAACGGTCTGCAAACCAGGCAGAACGTGACCTGGCGAAGTTGAGATTGGGAGCTATTTGTATATTTCCTGAACCCATGTACAGTACTAGAAGAGTAGAATTTTTTTCCACAACAGCGAGGTCTAGAAGACCCCAGAGAAACTCCATTAGACATGTGGCAGGTACAATTTACACAAAGGTCCTTTTACATCCCTCGCACGAAGAAACCAGAAATTTAAAGAAAGGGTCTCGGTCAATAAAAAACAGGTAGCACCTAAAGAAGAAAAGCAATCCAGTGCTCTGGTGCCTCCGCCACCGATCGCCGGCGATCTCGAGGCGTCACCGCCGAGACCAGAGAGCTGGGCACTCGAAAGCCCTACTCTAGCGATGGGTCCTTGCCGCCGGCCGTTGAGCTAACTCCGGGGACAAACCACTTGGAGAAAGCTCCCCGTCGAGCTCCATCAGAAGAAACCAATCAAGGCCTCCAAGAAGGAGGTTGAGAATGGGCCGCCCTGCCGGCGCAACGCAAGGCTCCATAGCACCTCGAAGACAAGCACCTTGGCAGCTGGTTCAGCAAGTCCACCACGGCCGCTCCCTCCTCGCCTCCACGGCCGGCCAGGGAGTAGAATGGTGAACACTTGCAGAAAAAGCAGCTTCGATGCCGAGGGTGAGATCCGAACTCCAGAGGGAAAAATGGCTCACCAGTCTTCTTCTCCACCTCACCACCACGGCCGGCCTGGAGAGGGAAAACAACAAGCCTTTCTACACCGGCACAGTACTCCTCCTCGCCACCATGGCCGGTTAGGAGCCCTTCCAGCTCATAGCCAGGGAGATTATATCTCAGAGCCACCTTTTTATTGAAGTAGGCGGCAGCGCCACTGCCCAGACCACACTCCAACCGGAGGAGCAGCAGCAGCAGGACCAGCAGTATCCCTAGAACATCAAGGATGCGGTGGAGAAGATCCAAGGTTCCGCCTAAACTACAGGGCATATGCCCAAACACCGGCAACTGCCGAAAACAAGAAGAGAAACTACAGAGGGAACCCTAGAATTACTCCGGCACCAGACCTAGACTAGCTCCGGCCAGCTACTCTAGCGGAGAGGTCGGCAGCGGCCCGGTCAGAGCTCTCCGCCTCTCAAAGCTACTGTAGAGGGACGAGAGAGGTGGAGGGTATGATGTACCAGCAGGCAGCAGCTATTGCTTGAGTTGTAATGGGCGAGTTGGCCCAGACTGCTGAGTAATAAAGCCCTGATACATCTAAATACCAGCTTCATTTCTCAAAAAAATAGACCAATCAAAATTTCTTTTCTAATCCTGCCAGCGAACAAAATGTTTGCAGGATAGAAGAAATGCCATGTCATCCTGATTTCGTGCTATTATGCACAATCAACTTTGTTATTTTACTATACCAGGACATACGGACAAGAAATCACACAATGCAATAGTTGTAAATAGACCAACCAGCTGGAATAACAGAATCGTGGATCACTCCCAATAATAACACATGCTATTCTTCCTAGTATAGCAGTACTTCTTAACATATGTGGGGTTCAGTCTTAACTCTGAAAATTGACAGATAATGAACAAATACATGTGTGATTCCCTTTTTGCTATGCTGCCTCACCGTAAATGAGAAGAAAAGAAGAGGTAAATATAGCCATCCTCTATTCGAAAATCTTCTCACCAGTTGAGAAAATCAAGAAAATGACTGAACTAAAAATACAGAGGTATCCTGGAACAAAGAAGACTGTTTTCCATGTCTCGGAGCTTGTTAGATCCATGTTAGATGCCTTTGAAGCCTCCAGAATATTTCCCGTGAGGCCAACACCAACTATCCCAGCTAATGTCCCGGCTGTATTTGAAACCCCCATCACTATGCCGGCAAATTTTGGAGCAACATCCATATGATTCACCGCAAACCCTGCTCTTCCCAGAGCCAGAAAACCAAGAGATACCGATGAACAGATCACAGTCCCTGAGGGCGTCCCAAATGAAGGAAGGGCCATAAGTGCAACGGCCGCAACAACAAACCCAATGGTGTTCAGGAGCTTCCTTGTCTTGGTAACTGATAAAATCCTTTTTGTAATCAAGTGATCAGCAACCACTCCACCAATATTAGAGAAAATAAACATGTTGAAATAGGGAAGCATCTTTGAGGATCCCATGTCCTGGAGGCTAAGCTTAAGGGCTAGTTCAAAATAAGTAGGCAGCCAGTTCATGATAACATACAAGGCATAGTGGAAAGTGAAGTTGTTCACGACAATTGTCCAAACAGGTAGACTGAAGATAATCCTTCGCCATGGTATCTTTACAGTACGAGGTGCGACAACCCCTCCAGATTGTGCCTTAATCTTCTCTCGAGACGCTACCTTTGGCATTGACACTTTTGGAAGGTCAGTGTGAGGTGGCTCACTGGAAAACTTGAACCAAATTACAGACCATGCAACTCCAAGTACCGCTTCAACAAAGAAAACAGATTGGGGTCCCATGTGCTTCACCAGACTTGGAAAAAACAGCATGCCACCGGCTGCCCCGAGGTACATCCCTGAGGTTGTTAAAGAAACTGAGCGAGAGCGCTCCTGCGGTGGCACCCATTGAGCCAGAACAGTGTGAATGGCAGGAAATATGAAACCTTGTGCTATACCAACAAAAAGGCGAGAAAGGACCAGCATGACTACTCTGTTGGGGTCCAGTGGAATTAGACCACATATCAAAGACCACAACATGAACGACAGCAGCAGAACACGTCTACCTCCCAATCTCTGAGCTGCCCATCCACCAGGAATTTGTGACAAAATATACCCATAATAAAACATGGATAGTATCATGCCCTTGTTTGCTTGATTCACATCAATTGCATCAGCTGCTACAGTGTACGCAATAGAGAAACCCACACGTTCAATGTAGCAGACATTAGTGCAGATGAATGTCAGCAGTACTATGACATAACGCCTTGGGAACTTCATTCTCGCCATTACCAACTAGCGATGAACCACTAAGTGTTGGTAGCAATCTTAATCAGGCCACCACTTGCTGACCACCCACGGGCAATCACCAGGGTTTACCATAAACCTGTCTTTCTTCCTTCCATCTCTAGGGATAATAGGATCTGAAACAGATAAAATACTGATCATTCACCGTTATGAAACAATGTGGGGGCTTCTTCAGCTGTACTTCACACATCCATAGCAGTTAACTGATCTTAGAAGAAATTCAACACAGACAAAGCACTATATGCTGCACATTAACTGAAGAGACCTGCTCAATGGAGAAAGCGAAATTACTTAGTTAGCTGAATCAAACCATGAATGTGAGAAAAGGGTTAGAATCCTACAGTAGCCTTGACTATAGTCTGATGCAAACTGTAATATGCAGAAACATAGTCTAGACTGTCACATCATTTACATTCCAAGAAAACGAAAGAAAACAATGCGAACAGATCTTGGATTCTGGTGCCCTTTATGCAGGAAACATGTTAATGTCGAGACCTGAACTGAGTAATGACTGAAGTTCAGGCATTACGGAACCAAGCTTGAACGTGCGACTGTGAGAAAGAACTAACTAAACAACCAGTCCCAAGAACATGATGTCTACAGTATTGAAATGTCGGAAAAGAGTTGGAATCGTACACTAGCCTCAACTATGCTTTGAATGCAAACTGCAATTTGCAGGACATAGAGTTCAGACTGTCACGCCCTTTACATTCCAAGAAAAGGAAAGAGAACATGCCTAGATAATCTTCAATTTTAGGTCCTTTTACGAAGGAAACATGTTCAGGTAGATGACTGAACAAGGCCATAGATATCTAAGCTGATTAACCGAGTACTGACTGAGCTTGATGTCACTCGTATCCGTGTACCACTAAAATGCACTGATACGTACAGGTAAATTCGCCATTTTGGAAAAGTGCAGTACGGGGATAAGTTTTACTATTTTTTAATTCACAAAAAAGTATATGAATAGAAACTAGGAACGGCAGATTACCTTCTTGTTTGCTCTCCTCAGGATGCCGAAGCAGACCCAAGCCTCTCCCCAATTGACAATGCTGAAGCCCTGTTCCAACTCCAAGTTCCAAAGGGATAGAATTAGACTTTTAGTTCTAGTGAGTGTAAACTGAATATGGACCAGCAAATCAAATCGTTAGTTAGATGTGCATCACCTTTACTAAGGCAATGGCACCAGGAGTGTGCCTTGGGTGGGTGCTGCCGCCGCCTGGAGTGCGAAGTGGAGATCTATGCCGCCGGCCTGCCTCCGTGCCTGGCTGCTGGCTACAGACTAGCCTTCTGTTTGAGAGGGCCAGAGGGCTGAGGGTCGAGTCGGGGAGCGGGGAGGAACCGAGGAAGGAGACTACCAGCCTGCAGGAGCTCGCCGCCGGCTCAAAGGCGAGCTCAAGGAGCGGATGGGAGGGAGCGGTCTGGTGAAGGCCGGCAGAGGGGAGCAGCGCGTCCGTTGTCTGGTGGAGGCCAGCGGCGCGGCGGTGGTCTGGCGGAGGACGGCGGAATGAGCGGCGCGGCGGTGATCTGGCGGAGGCCCTCGTGGACGAGGGTGAGGGGCAAAGTTTAGGACTGAGAAGAGATCCACGTGCGGAAACCACCTCGGCATTTCTCGGCCGAGCGTACGGCGCAATCCAAAACGGTGATCCAGGTTTCCATCCGTTTTAGGTTCGTTTGATTCGTAAGATAGAAAAATCATAAAATAGGGAAATATAGAATTAGAATGGCATGGCTACTTAAATTTTATACTTAAATTTTATGGGAAGATGATGTTGGATTATTAGGCAATTTCCGTGTGAGTTTAATTACCGAAAGCAAAATTACAGATGCACAAGCATACTTAACCATACACATCAGACTAAGCACATGCATCAGATCTGAACATGGAACAAGTAGCAGTGCAAAGTAGGAGAGTAAAAGCACGTACATCGCGACCGGGAAGGTGGCACCAAC
>NC_061512.1:74485320-74498197 GCF_022539505.1 Lolium rigidum | reverse complement strand
TGCAGCCCATCTACATTCAACAGATGAAGTTAGGAATTTTTTATAAGGTATGACTTTATGTTTTTTTCTATAGAATTTACACTACAAGATTCTTATAGGATTTGTTCATGTTCCTATGAATCAAACAATATGTGTATGAAATTTTCCTATAATATTCAAATTCTACACAATTCCTATAAAGTTCCTATGAATCAAAGGAGCGCTTAGTTCTATTCCCCCGGAGGCTCTGTGCGACGCAACCTCTGGGTCACGTGTCGTCCAATCCATTGGATCTCTCGGCTATTAGTTCGCCACATCACCCAACTCGTACATCCAAAATGGTGTCATTTTTGGCATGAATTGTTGATATTAGCAAGTTTGTTAGCTGATTTGCTACCTTGTTGGTTTACTACTGTTGCATAACTACGAACTATTTGCTACTTCATACTTATAGTAACAGTACATTGAATTTGCTGCAGGGCGTGATAGTTTACTCTCTAGCATGCATGGGATGTCCATTTTTGCTATATAGTTTGCAGGTACTTTTGTTATTTTTCTACTAAATTATATGTAATTGCTACGTAGTTAAAATGTTTTACTTTAGAAGTTGTTTATTACTTGTGTGCATCTGCTACATAGTTTCAGATGCTCCTCTCTTTTATATTTTGGAGGTCCTTATAGTTGTTGGTTGTTAGTGGTACTTTGCTACATAGGTTTCAATGTTTAGGTTTCTTTCCCTTTTGGAGGGGATCGTCACTGGGTCTCGAAGGACCGTTTTGCTGCCAAGCGTCTACATACTCTTGCCACGGAATTTGTTGGTCTCAAGGGAACAATTATTGAAGAGCAGAACGCATTTAGAACATTGTTGAATATATATTCATTGAACATTCCTAATGCTCTAATTGACTTTGTTGCTTCTCATACAAGCCCTGGGTTGCGGGAGTTTAAGTTCCATAAGAAGAGAATAGTTTTCACAAGAGAGATGGTGAGAAAAGTTTTTGGAATTCGATGTGGCAATCGTCTTGTTGTGCAGAAGAAGGGTGAGCATCCTGAGCTGCGCCAGATGTACATTGAAGAAGGACAGTCCAGGCCTTTCATCCAGCATGTTGTTAACTTGTTGAAGAACTGTGATGTTACTGAGAGTAGCCAGGAGGCAGAGTTCCTAGCTTCGGAAGTGTGGGCGTTGTCTCATGAGGAGGAGAGGGAGCACCGCCTCACCATGTGGCATCTCGCTGCCCATGAGGCCGATGAGCTTGCCAGTTTGCCATGGCGAGATATGAAAAGGCGCATCTAGATCTCGTGCAGGCGGAATACAAATTCTATGCTGCGAGGAACGCAGTGGTTAAGAAGATGGTCGAGAAGAACAACAAGGAAGGTGAGGCTAGCCCCTCGGCAGTGAAGCCGGAGGAAGACAACTGTTTTATCTGGGCATTGACTTGGGAGGCCCTCACGCGTGGTTTCGATGAGGAGTAGGGTTCTGTTTGGTACTTAGATGAGTCGAACTATGTAGGATGATCTTTGTTTGAATGCGCCATAGTTTCTATGTTTTAATGTGTCAAAATTTGAGGTTCCAATGTTTGAATTTGTTGGTTGATGCCGTATTTTCCATCATCTGGAAAATAGAGGGAAGCCTGCCCTAAAACTTATTTTATCTGCCATATTTTACATCATTGTTGGGGTTTTCTCTCCATCTACATCTCCCAAGTTATGCTAAGCCCTCATGCAAAGTTCCACTGTATCCACTCGACACGCCCTACTCCCCTCCATATCAGGGAAAATGTCTCGTCCACCACTTACCATTGCAAGTACTCGCACATGCAACTTAGATGGAAAACTGAGATACCAGTGGCGTAGGAAATGAAATGGGCGTCACTGGTAGCCGCCAATGCCAACATCGAGAATCAGGAAGATCTGCTAAGTTTGGACTCGCATTAGCTGTCCATTTTTGTGGTCTTCATCAACAAGATGGACATGGCTAGCCAGGCCTTCTTCCACATGGGGGCATTACTCGTCGAGAGATGTTCTCGGTCTATTCGCTTGCTTTGCTGGCAATGAAACTTTAGGTTAATCTGATTTTGACCGCTACATTTTATTATGTTTTTTGGAGATCTTTTCTTGATTTAGTGTTTTTGTAAGCAATAAATTATAGTTAATCTATTAATCCATTTCCCCTCCAAATGTCTATTTAAGTAATTCATCTTTCATCAACGACTAATCTCCAACTTAAGTATGTCCTTGTACGCAGAGATGGAAACGGCAACCACGTGCTAAGGTATCATATATGATAGAAATTGGCGACTCAATTCTAATGCAGCCCAGCCCTGAAGAAGGTGCTAACATGGCGGTCGAAACGTGCAAATTAGACCGACGAAGCCAGAAGGAACAACTCACTCAGAACCGCACAGTATTGGACGACAAAAAGATCAGATAAGATGATGCTGCACCTGCTCTTCCCGCGGATATTTTTTTAAAACCGAAGGTCCGTAGACCCAACTTTATAAATAAAGCAACAACACCAACATTGTCTTACATCCAGCCACACAGACTCACGCCACACACGCGGAGAATAGTTCGAGTACAACACATCTAACACAAACTGCCCCCAAGCACCAGTATAAAGTACGGGGGAGAGGATACAAAGCCCTGAAGCAGGTCGAATCTGCTACGGTGCTCTAGTCCTTGCGTGGAGCCTCCTGACCTCGTCCACCGCCATGTCCAGCAACGCTCGATCCCTCGGTCTGACCAAAACCCTCCATGACTGCATATGAAGCAACATATGGAAGAAAGCGTCAGCTGCATTGCCGATCAAGTTCCCTTCAATAGTTAGCTTATGGCAGCTTATCAGAGGGAAGCTCCCCAAGCGAGCAGGTGGCAAAGAGGCATGGTCCGTCCAATGGCCGTTGCGCACTCTGTGGAGAGATTGAAGACTCCAACCATATTTTCTTCACATGCCCAATGGCTAGCTTCATGTGGGCTAGGGTTAGGGAACTCCTACTTTGTGATTGGAACCCAGCAGGGGTCGGTGATTTCATTGCCCTAGCTTAGGCCCCCTTCGTAGATTAGTTTGGTTCACCTTTGCGGCTCTTTGTTGATCCCTTTGGAACATTAGGAATAAACTCTTCTCCTACGCTCACATAAGTAGCTAGCCATTTCATTCCCAATGCCTCTTATATCTACACCTTGCCAGCATCATTTGGCTTTCCCATCGTTTTGTCCTATGTTTAAATGGACTTTGATCCAAGATATGCACTACTATTACCACAACATTGCAAATAAAATGTTGTGTTGCCAATGTGTGCAATCGTACTGAGATGAAGGATTATGTTGTCTTCTCAAGTGAAGATGAGGGGGTATATATATTAGAGTTTGGTGGCCCATTTGATTGCATCGGTATCTTTATCTTCAGTATTCTTTAAATGTTTGCATAATTTTTTGAATGCGAGTTGGTCCACAGGCGGAGTGATGGTGCAGACACCTACTCAGCTCAACTCCTCCCCGCTTCCATCAGATTCGAGATTGTTATCATGTAGTGCCAACAAATTGTCCCGCAGCCTACCCAACAGGATCCTCATCAAGAACATGGACATGGCTAGCCAGGCATTCTTACATCATGGGGACCTCTCTCATTGAGAGAAGTTCTTGGACGATTGGCTTGTTTTGCTGGTACGGAATTCTAGCTTGATTGGTTTTGAATGCTTCTCCCAGTTCTGTTTTTGAAAAATATTTTCTTCATTTGATGTGGTTGTGAGCAATAAAACCAACTAATCTAATCCATTTACACCGTTACACGTCCATGGTTCAGTTATGTTATCGTTCTTTCACCCTCGATCGATCACTGATTTTGGCCTCTCAATTTGATCCCTGCTACCACTGTTACTTCTTTAAACATCAAAACGAGAGAGGCGTTGTCACCAATGCAGTCTTATTCGAACATCACGCTCAAGTCACACGTTTACAAAATATGGAGTCCCTTTTCATCACTATCTCTGAAGTTTTGTTGTTCCGTAGCATGTGAGACGGGTATATTAGTAAAACATACTGCACAGATACATCGGCACCAAAACTGAAAAAGCACAGCCGTTCAACTCTTCAGTTTAGACTGGTATTTATTTTTCCCTGCTGAAATGAAATGGCAGAGCTCCTACCTTTAACAGTCAAAAAAAAAGGTTAGACTGATATTTGTTTGCTACATATTTAATTTAATACGCGATAGTAATTGTATCCTACCCGTTTATCACGTTCAAGGAATTACATTCCGACTGGCTCGCAGGCTATAATACAGGAGTGTAAATTGTGAAATATTGTACAGTACATATATAGGCCATGACGAAAATATTGTTCGCGAAGAAAGGACATTACAAACATGCACTAGTAAGCAGGCGATGGTATTACAGCAGCAGCAGATCGCAGTTCATCTACTACCTTGAATGAAGCAGCCAACTTACTGCCATAAGCACTTTGGAACCTACAGTTCATCTTTAGGTGCTGCTAAGCAGTCCTCATCCCAGAGAAAGGGGAACTTCAGTTTCGCTGCCGTGTGAGGCATACTCCAGTCGTCATATAGAAATCTACAGCAAGCAACATTCCAAGATCAGCAAACAGTATTTAAAGATCATAGATGCATTGCTCGTATGGAGTTGACATGGAAAATCTGAGACAGCTGGGCACAACAGGTATTATCCATTTATCCTAGAGAACATACGTAGCAATATGTCATGTTTCATGCTCATTTTAGTCACCGGTATACACCTTGTATGGTTTGGAAGAAGTCATCGATAATTTGTTGTACTTGTGTGCACTGTACAGTGTAGGTATGCCTCATTGTCACTTTACCATCAACTTTGACCCAGAAACTTATTATAGATCAAATATCACACTTGATACTAGGGAGGCTTACTGCATGCTACAAGTAATGAACCTTAATTACAAAGGTAGCATTGCCTTCTGCCTCTTCTGTTTATGAAGTTTGGTCATGTATGATTTATTGTTACTGCTTTTAGGCATGGCTACAAAGCCATGACAAGAACTCACTACTGTAGGTAAGGCTTATGTAAAATTAAAACTATAATAAGAAATAATATGCAAAAGGTTCACAGTACAGATGAACATCCAGTGTTCATAAAACAAAAGCAAATCGGACCCAAACCCTGTCCAGGTCATTTCTGTAGGCTGATTTAGGCACTATATGTATATGCCCCCTGATCCTCATGTTAAGAAAACTTAACTAGTAGTACTAATACTTATATTTTCTTAAAACTCGAAATGTTGGGTTTTAAAGGAAGAAAAAATTAGTATGCCATTTTTTCCACCTGGAAACAGTTTTTCTTTCAGAATGCACAAGCAGCGGTTTTGGGATAAAAAAATTCTTTTGAGATGGCACTCAGCACAAGCTACTCTACAGACTGCAGTGATGACTATGGACAATTTAATCCAGTTTATCTCGTCAACTACAGAAATCAGCATTCAAGTGAGGTATACATACATTTTCACAGGTGGACGTGATATGATCACAAGAAATTGCAGGTCTTCATGTTCATCAGAATTCCAAACCTGCAACCAAGAGAAACATGGTGAAATCGATTCCCATGCCGCCCAACGAAATCTTGTCATGGTTTCATGACCATGAACATGCTGATCAATAACACCATTGCAACCCTCGTCCTTGCCTGGTGCGGATCATTTACAGGAACCGTGAATGTGCTATTCTGAGAGAAAGGAATCTCTTGAGGTGTCCCTGGGTACGGCAGCGATGTCGACCCCAGCAAGAGTGTGCCTCTCCCTTTGAGGACAACAAAGACCTCCTCGCACGAGTGCCTGTGGATCGGCGTCCTTTTGCCGGCGCTAACTGTCTCAAGCCACACCTCCACCTACAATAAAAAAGCATTTCACATATAAGCAAAAAAGAACAACTCCATCAAGATGTACATATAGTCCAATGCAAACTGACAACAGAAACCATATCTACACATGGCTACATCAAGGTATGCGTAAATTGGTACTACCATGCAACAGGAAAACTCAAAGTACAGTTTGGTTGTTGGATTCATCCATCCCTCACCTCTTTCATGCCGTGAGCAAGCGCTCCCGCAACGGTTATATGCGATAATCCTTCCAATCCATAGTTGCTCTGGTGCATTTGGTTTATGTCTTTCACCACTGAATTGTCTGCAGACATACAACACTAGGTGCGGTTAGCACTTGCTTGGGCTGTGTGCATCTACTTAATGCAAATGCCTAGAGATGAACAAAGTTTCACTTTCCGAACATAAAAATAAAATATTTAGCACTTGCTTGCTTGAACAAGCATGGTTTGGCTGGATAGGCTGATACAGTAAGTCAGCGCTTACAAGAACTGGGATTTGTTTTGGCTGTTTACACAGCGGATACTGTTAGTTAACACCTGCTAGAACTAAGCTGTCTACTGGACATACAGATAAAACACTCGGATCTGGTGCTGTATTTAATCGGAACCGGCACAAACCTCGTTAACATCTTAACAGGTAATAATGATGAACTTAAGAAATCGTACTGTACGAACTCTGATCCGGCATGTATTTGACCTTGGCAGGTGGTAACGCGGCCTGGAAAGGACGAGGGGGGAAGAGCACAGAACAGACCTCGCGGGCAGGAGGGCTCGGCGACTGGGAGGAAGGCGGCCGCGGCGACGAAGAGCAGCGCGAGGAGAAGCGCGCCTCGGCGGCCGGCGCCGACGAAGCGGGGCCCATGGACGGCGGCAGCAGTTTCTGGTCGGCTCTCCATTTCTCTGGCGCTTTCTCCCCAAAGTCTCCGCTGTTTGGTTCGCCGCACCTTGTCGAAGATTCTGAATTAGTAGTGCGAAGATAACTGTTGTTTTTTCCCCTGCTGACGGCGTGTTGGTTGGTTTGAGATATGGCTTATCAGGTGTACAACGCGATCACTGACGGCGTCTGAAGAGGACATGCGATCGTGATGTCGAAATTGCCAAATCAGCGGATCGCGCAGTGATCGGTAGACTGAGGCACATATTTTTTTCTGTTGAGTTATTGCATATAATTTTAATAATTCAGGAGGAAAAGTCATGAATAAACTAGTTAAGGGTTCAACCATCACAACATGAGAAGTCTATAAACCCCTGAGGCCCTGATCCAAAAGCCACAATCGCATTTTTGTTAACCCGTCAAAATTACATACAACAGCCAGCACAACATCAACATAACCTTGCTCATGATGGGAAAGAATTTGATGGGGCATGAACGAGTAGGGAAAAAACTGAATGATGGTTGTTGATATTTGTAGGAAAACAATAGTGGTGGGACATGCAACTGATTACCCTTCATCGGATATGTATTTTCATCAGTGACTCGCATTTCACCTAAATATGAAAACATTCATTTTCTTGATGCCATTGGAACTCTACATATGGACGCCACCCAGCATTAAAGAAGGCCTCCTAGAAAAAACACTTTATCTACACACAACGTCGGTAGCAAGCGCTCATCTTGAACGTGGAGGTTTTGGGAATCATGCCCTTGACCATAGGCTTCAATGCCGTAGAGATGACATGCAAGTAGAAGTTTTGTCTGATGAGATGCACACATAATTGCATTGGCCTATGTTCATCGACGAAGTAGCTGACTACAAAGAGACCGATGTCCCTCCCCACGCCGAAATCCGGGGAAATTTACGTTCGGATTGGACGTAAATTTGGCGTGGGGAGAACTAGTTTCCCAGCCGTGATCTCAGGCGAAGACGCCGATATAAATTTGAAAAACGGAAACTTGACAAAATACGGCTCAAAACGATCGGATTTAGACTAAATTTAATGATATTTACTATATAGAGGGCGATGTTCATACATAGAGGCCGAATTCGACTATATTTCGAATTCGGTTAGGGGAATACAACTCTAAATATTAAAACACGGCGCTCTACATGCCGAAATGGCGGTAGAACACCGTGTAGTCCAAGTCGCCGTCGCCGCCATCGTCGTCGGAGCCGTCGTCGTCGAACTGCGGCGGCGCCCAAGCCGCCTGGCTGCTGCCTTGGCCGGCGTCTCCCCACCGGCCACTGGTGCGAGGCGGGGACGGTGATGGCTTGTACCAGTCATCGTCGGAGGCTTCGAGGTCGATGATGGGGACGGCGACGCCGGATGGAGGAGTCGCAGGCCGGCGGTAGCGAGCGACGTCCTCGAGGAGCCTCGCCTGCCGCTCCGCCTCCTCCTTCTCCCACTGCTCCCTCGACCAGGCGCAGGCCTGGTCGAGGGGCATGGCGTTCTCGGCGGGGACGAGGTCCTGGAGGGACCTCGCCATGACGGCCTCGAGGATGGCGGCGTCCTCGGCGCTTTCGGCCTCCTCCACCTTCACCTTCACCGTCTTGCACTTCCGCCCGCCGGAGGTGTCGGGTTCGCGCGTGGGGCGGAGCCGTCCTTGTGTCGTCGAGGGCTCGCGGATGAAGATCCCGGCGCCGCCGCGCGCGCGGTTGCTTGATGTCTACGGGTGCTTCTATTCTTGTAGACAGTGTTGGGCCTCCAAGAGCAGAGGTTTGTAGAACAGCAGCAAGTTTCCCTTAAGTGGATCACCCAAGGTTTATCGAACTCAGGGAGGAAGAGGTCAAAGATATCCCTCTCAAGCAACCCCGCAATCACGATACAAGAAGTCTCTTGTGTCCCCAGCACACCTAATACACTTGTCAGATGTATAGGTGCACTAGTTCGGCGAAGAGATAGTGAAATACAAGTAATATGGATGGATATGAGTGGTAATAACAATCTGAATAAAATATGGCAGTGAGTAAACATGCAACGAACGAGTAAATAAACGGAGATTCGATGTTTGGAAACAAGGCCTAGGGATCATACTTTCACTAGTGGACACTCTCAACTTTGATCACATAATAAAACCACTCTACACTCTCTTGTTGGATGATGAACACCACTAATTGTGTAGGGCTACAAGAGCACCTCAATGCCGGAGTTAACAAGCTCCACAACATTCAATGTTCATATTTAAATAACCTTAGAGTGCATGATAAACCAACGCAATCACACCGAGAACTAACATAGCATGCACACCGTCACCGACAGGACTATGAAAGGGGGAATAAATTGCATCAATACCATCATAGTAATAGTTAACTTCATAATCTACAAGAGATCACAATCATAAACTACGCCAAGTACTACACGATGCACACACTATCACCATTACACCGTGGAGGAGGAATATAATACTTTAATAACATCACTAGAGTAGCACATAGACAACTAGATCACAAAGAGAGAGATGAACCACATAGCTATAGCAGAGCCCTCAGCCCCGGGGGTGAATTACTCCCTCCTCATCATGGACACAGCGATGGCGGTGAAGATGGCGGTGGAGACGGCGGTGGAGATGACTCCGGGGGCAATTCCCCGTCCCGGCAGGGTGCCGGAACAGAGACTTCTGTCCCCCGAATTGGAGTTTCGCGATGGCGGCGGCGTCCCTGGAGTCTTTCTGGAGTTTCGTCAATCCGTGTCGAGTTTTTAGGTCTCGAGGGATAATATAGGCGAAGAGGCGGCATCGGAAGGGCTGCGGTGGCTCCACACAATAGGGTGGGGTGACCACCCTCCAGGCCGCGCCGGCTTGTGGGGAGGAGGCCCTGGGCCTCCTCTGGCCTGGCCCTTTTGGCTCCGTGAGTCTTCCAGTGAAATAGAATTTTCGTGATTTTTCTGGATTTTTCCGAGCACTTTGGTTTTTGGGCCTTTTCTGCAAAATAAACAGACATAATAAACAGAAACTGGCACTGTGGCATCTTGTTAATAGGTTAGTCCAATAAATGCCATAATATGATATAAAGTGCATATAAAACATGTGAGTATTGTCATAAAAGTAGCATGGAACATAAGAAATTATAGATACGTTTGAGACGTATCAAGCATCCCCAAGCTTAGTTCCTACTCGCCCTCGAGTAGGTAAACGATAACAAAGATAATTTCTGAAGTGACATGCTATCATAATCTTGATCATACTATTGTAAAACATATGAGATGAATGCAGCGATTCGAAGCAATGATGAAGATAATGAGTAAACAAATGAATCATATAGCAAAGACTTTTCATGAATAATACTTTCAAGACAAGCATCAATAAGACTTGCATAAGAGTTACTCATAAAGCAATAGATTCAAAGTAAAAACATTGAAGCAACACAAAGGAGATATAAGTTTCAGCGGTTGCTTTCAACTTCAACATGTATATCTCATGGATAATTTTCAACACAAAGCAATATAACAAGTGCAATAGGTAAACATGTAAGAATCAATGCACACAGTTGACACAAGTGTTTGCTTCTGGATAGAAAGAATAGGCAAACCGACTCAACAATAAAGTAGAAGATAGGCCCTTCGCAGAGGGAAGCATTGATTACTATATTTGTGCTAGAGCTTTTCATTTTGAAAACAAGAAACAATTTTGTCAACGGTAGTAGTAAAGCATATGTGTTATGTATAAAACATCTTATAAGTTGCAAGCCTCATGCATAGTATACTAATAGTGCTCGCACCTTGTCCTAATTAGCTTGGATTAACACTGATTATCATTGCATAGCATATGTTTCAACCAAGTGTCACAAAGGGGTACCTCTATGCCGCTCGTACAAAGGTCTAAGGAGAAAGCTCGCATTGGATTTCACGCTTTTGGTTATTCTCAACTTAGACATCCATACCGGGACAACATAGACAACAGATAATGGACTCCTCTTTAATGCATAAGCATTCAACAACAGTTAATATTCTCATAAGAGATTGAGGATTGATTGTCCAAACTCGAAACTTCCACCATGAATCATGGCTTTAGTTAGCGGCCCAATGTTCTTCTCTAACGAGTATGCATACTCAAACCATTTGATTGTGAAAACCGCCGTTACTTCGGACAAGACGAACATGCATAGCAACTCACATGATATTCAACAAAGGTAAAAGAGTTGATGGCGTCCCAGAAACATGGTTACCGCTCAACAAGCAACTTATTAAGAAATAAGACACATAAGTACATATTCTTCACCACGATAGCTTTTAAGCTATTTGTCCCATGAGCTATATATTGCAAAGACAAAGAATAGAAGTTTTAAAGGTAGCACTCAAGTAATTTACTTTGGAATGGCGGAGAAATACCATGTAGTAGGTAGGTATGGTGGACACAAATGGCATAGTTTTTGGCTCAAGGATTTGGATGCACGAGAAGAATTCCTCTCAATACAAGGCTAGGCTAGCAAGGTTGTTTGAAGCAAACTCAAGTATAAAACGGTGCAGCAAAGCTCACATATGAACATATTGCAAGCATTATAAGACTTTACATCGTCTCCTTGTTGTTCAAACACCTTAACCAGAAAATATCTAGACTCTAGAGAAACTAATCATGCAAACCAAATTTTAACAAGCTCTATGTAGTTCTTCATTAATAGGTGCAAAGTACATGATGCAAGAGCTTAAACATGATCTATATGAGCACAACAATTGCCAAGTATCAAATTATTCAAGACATTATACCAATTACCACATGCGGCATTTTCCGTTTCCAACCATATAAAAATGAACGAAGCAGTTTCAACCTTCGCCATGAACACTAAAAGATAAAGCGAAGAACACAAGTGTTCATATGAACCAGCGGAGCGTGTCTCTCTCCCACACAAGAATGAATTTATTCAGAGAATGAAAATAACAAAACGAAAATAAAATCACATAGACGCTCCAAGTAAAGTACATAAGATGTGACCGAATAAAAATATAGTTTCAAGAGAAGTGACCTGATAAGTTGTCGATGAAGAAGGGGATGCCTTGGGCATCCCCAAGCTTAGATGCTTGAGTCTTCTTGAAATATGCAGGGATGAACCACGGGGGCATCCCCAAGCTTAGACCTTTCACTCTTCTTGATCATATTGTATCATCCTCCTCTCCTGACCCTTGAAAACTTCCTCCACACCAAACTCGAAACAAACTCATTAGAGGGTTAGTGCATAATCAAAAATTCACATGTTCAGAGGTGACACAATCATTCTTAACACTTCCGGACATTGCTCAAAGCTACTGGAAGGTAATGGAACAAAGAAATCCATCCAACACAGCGAAAGAGGCAATACGAAATAAAAGGCAGAATCTGTCAAAACAGAACAGTCCGTAAAGACGAATTTTAAAGAGGCACCAGACTTGCTCAGATGAAAATACTCAAATTGAATGAAAGTTGCGTACATATCTGAGGATCACTCACGTAAATTGGCAGATTTTTCCGAGTTTCCTACAGAGAACACTGCCCAAATTCGTGACAGACAGAAATCTGTTTCTGCGCAGTAATTCAAATCTAGTATCAACCTTACTATCAAAGACTTTACTTGGCACAACAATGTAATAAAATAAAGATAAGGAGAGGTTGCTACAGTAGTAACAACTTCCAAAACACAACAAAACAGTAGCAAAATAAACACATGGGTTATCTCCCAAGAAGTGCTTTCTTTATAGCCATTAAGATGGGCTCAGCAATTTTAATGATGCACTCGCAAGACATAAGAGTTGAAGCAAAAGAGAGCATCAAAAAGCAAGTTCAAAACACATTTAAGTCTAATACACTTCCTATGCATAGGAATCTTGTACACAAATGAATTCATGAAGAACAAAGTGACAAGCATAGGAAGATAAAACACGAGTAACTTCAAGATTCTCAACATAGAGAGGGGAAACTTAATATTATTAAGATGCATATAACCATGTTTCCCTCTCTCGTAACAACTTTCAGTAGCATCATTGATGAAATCCACAATATAACCATCACTTAAAACATTCTTATCATGGTTCATATGCATAAAGGTATCATTAATTTTGGCGTAAGAAGAGTTCTTCTCATTAATAGTAATTGGAGCAAGATTATTATCAAGAATTTGAACATGGTAA
>NC_061512.1:74465899-74485220 GCF_022539505.1 Lolium rigidum | reverse complement strand
TCCGAACCCTTCCGGTATTAAGTTGCAAAACAACGTGACAATTGCATTAAGTATGGTGCGTAATGTAATCAACAACTACATCCTTAGACATAGCATCAATGTTTTATCCCTAGTGGCAACAAGCACATCCACAACCTTAGAACTTTCTGTCACATCGTCCCGGATATCAATGGAGGCATGAACCCACTATCGAGCATAAATACTCCCTCTTGGAGTTAAGAGCAAAAACTTGGCCGGAGCCTCTACTAATAACGGAGAGCATGCAAGATCATAAACAACACATAGGTAATAACTTGATAATTAACATAACATAGTATTCTCTATCCATCGGATCCCGACAAACACAACATATAGTATTACGTATAGATGATCTTGATCATGTTAGGCAGCTCACAAGATCCAACAATGAAGCACAATGAGGAGAAGACAACCATCTAGCTACCGCTATGGACCCATAGTCCAGGGGTGAACTACTCACTCATCACTCCGGAGGCGACCATGGCGGTGAAGAGTCCTCCCGGGAGATGAATCCCCTCTCCGGCAGGGTGCCGGAGGAGATCTCCGTAATCCCCCGAGATGGGATTGGCGGCGGCGGCGTCTCGCAAGGTTTTCCGTATCGTGGCTCTCGGTACCGGGGGTTTCGCGACGGAGGCTTTAAGTAGGCGGAAGGGCAACGCGGGGGGCCACACGAGGGCCCCACACCATAGGTCGGCGCGGCCGTGGCCGGGCCGCGCCGCCCTAGTGTGGCGGCGCCTCGTGGCCCCACTTCGACTCCTCTTCGGTCTTCCGGAAGCTTCGTGGCAAAATAGGACCCCGGGCGTTGATTTCGTCCAATTCCGAGAATATTTCGTTACTAGGATTTCTGAAACCAAAAACAGCGAGAAAACAGAATCGGCTCTTCGGCATCTTGTTAATAGGTTAGTTCCAGAAAATGCACGAATATGACATAAAGTGTGCATAAAACATGTAGATATCATCAATAATGTGGCATGGAACATAAGAAATTATCGATACGTCGGAGACGTATCAACCCGCAAAGCCACTTATGCAATACAAGTTGCATGTCAAGCGTGGAGCAAGTCTCATGTGACGCGGTCATGTAAAGTTAGCCCGGGCCGCTTCATCCCACCATCCCGCAAGATGCAAAGTACACAAACTAAAGCAACAAAAGCATCAACGCCCACAAAACCATTGTGTTCTACTCGTGCAACAGATCTATGCATAGACATGGCTCTGATACCACTGATGGGGTTCGTAGCATAGAAAACAAAAATTTGCCTACCGCAAGACGAATAAATCCAAGATCTAATCTATGGAACACCCAAGATCTAATCTACAAGATCGGAGCAACGAGATTGATATGAGACTAACCCTCGAAGATTTCCAAAGCCTACGAGATTAGATCTCGTTGTTGGTGTAGACGATCATCCCCAGTGCTGCAATCCGGCAGCACTTCCGTACTCGGTCGCGCGTACGGTGTCGATGAAGCCCTTCCTCTCCCCGTTCCAGCGGGAAGCGGAGGTGTGGTAGATCTCCTCCAAAACCCAGCAGCACGACGGCGTGGTGGTGGTGGTGGTGGAGGAGGAAAAACTGCAGGGCTTCGCCTAAGCCGGAGCAGCGTATGGAGGAGGAGAGAGGCGACCAGAGGAGGAGGCAATGGGGTTGGGATGGCCGGCCACCCCTCCCCTCTTTATATAGGGGGCCAGGTCGGCCGGGGTGGCCCCCTTTCCCATCTAGGGTTAGGGGCGGCGGCCAAGTGGGGGGAAGAGGGATTTCTTCCCCCCCAAGTTGATCCCCCCTAGGGTTTTGGGGAAACCCTAGGGGTTTCGCCGGCTGGGCCTTGAGGGGCATGTGCCCCTGGCCCATTAGGCTAGGGAGCACCCCCCTCGGCCCATGCTAGGCCTCCTAGGGTCGTGGGCCCTCTGGTGGGAGCCCCGGAACCTTCTAGAACCTTCCCGGTCATCCACCGGAAAAATCCCGAACTTTTCTGAAACCTAGAAATCAACTTCCCTTATATGAATCTTATTCTCCGGACTATTCCGGACCTCCTCGTGACGTCCTGGATCCCATCCGAGACTCCGAACAAACTTCTTCTCCATACCATATTCAAACCTACTCATGCGACATCGAACCTTAAGCGCGTCACCCTACGGTTCGCGAACTATGCAGACATGGTCGAGACTCCTCTCCGAGCAATAACCAATAGCGGGATCTGGAGATCCATAATGGCTCCCACATATTCAACGATGACTTAGTGATCGATTGAACCATTTACATACGATGCCGATTCCCTTTGTCACACGATATTTTACTTGTCCGAGGTTCGATCATCGGTATCTCCATACCTTGTTCAACCTCGTTACCGACAAATATTCTTTACTCGTACCGTGGTATGTCATCTCTTATGATCCAATCATATGCTTGCAAGCTAATCAGACGACATTCCACCGAGAGGGCCCAGAGTATATCTATCCGTCATCAGGATGGACAAATCCCACTATTGATCCATATGCCTCAACTCACACTTTCCAAATACTTAATCCCATCTTTATAACCACCCATTTACGCAATGGCGTTTGATGTAACCAAAGTACCCTTCCGGTGTAAGTGATTTACATGATCTCATGGTCGAAGGACTTAGGCAACTATGTATCGAAAGCTTATAGCAAATTGAACTTAATGACTTGATCTCATGCTACGCTTATTTGGGTGTATGTCCATTATATCATTCACCCAATGACATAACCTTGTTATTAACAACATCCAATGTTCATGATCACGAAACCATGATCATCTATTAATCAACAAGCTAGTTATACAAGAGGCTTACTAGGGACTCCTTGTTGTTTACATAACACACATGTATCAATGTTTCGGTTAATACAATTATAGCATGGTATGCAAACATTATCATAAACACAAAGATATATTATAATAACCATTTTATTATTGCCTTTTGGGCATATCTCCAACACCGCCGTCGGGAGGCCTCGTGTCCGGCGAGCAGGGGTACCCCGCCTGGTGGAGGAGGTGCCCCTCCCACGCGTGGAGCGACCGGCGGGGGAAGCCGTTGTTCGCCGCGCCGTCTTCGTCGTTGTAGGCCATGTATCTCGTCGAGGGTCGAGGGAAGGAAGAGGAAGAGGAAGAGGAAGAGTGGTGCGACGCGTCGCGGCGAGCGGGGTATTTAGGCGGGGCTGGAGCCGGCGATTTATTGCCGCGTGGATGCTACGCGTCCGCGGCAAGCTGACCGGCGGCAGCCTTTACTGCACGCGGAAGACGATGCGTCTGTCGCTGACCGGCCGGGTCCACCTCTGCGGCGAAGACGAAGCGAAAGCGCGGGAGAGATTTCTCGGTGTTTCGCGCGCTTTCGCTTCGTCCGGAGTCCCCGAGCACGCCTCGGGGGGACCGGGGATGGCGTGGGCTCGCCGGATGGATTTTAGGCCCAAATCCGGAGAAAAACGAGGAATCGGGGACGCGACTGGGCCGAAAATCGTCGTCCGGATGAAAAAAACGTCGCTCGGGGGTCTCTTCGGGGAGACGAGTGGGGATGCTCTAAAAGGCCGAGGGGTAATGAGAGGGTGGGAGGAAGGGAGTAGTGAGAAAGATATAAGGGTGGGGATGTGTGTCTCCCACACGTGCGGGTTCGGCTTCCTTGGAACGATGGATGCCCTCACTCCCAACAGGCTTGGTGGAGATGGTTTGAGTTTCGTGTTAGCCTAGCCTAGTGTCAAGCATAAATAAACACAATTTTTTTCAATGCTTAGTCCACTTGTCTGGTTGGCATCCATGCGGTCAACCAGACACATCCTTAGTACAATTTTCATGGTGCCAACATGACATAAGAACATTACCAAAAATTTCATAAACGAGGTGTTTCGGATGGCAAATTTATCAATATGTATAAACAACTTAATAAGATTCCCCTTTGAGCTAGCATGTCGGCATGACAACATTTTCATCAGAATAAAGCTAACGTGAATACTAGTTTGTCAGTTTAACAAGTAATTGGTTGGTCACCACAACCGGCTTTGCGTTTCGTCATCTTAAAAGCAAATCTGCAAAACAATTGATTTATAGATGTCTACAGTACTAGCGTACTACTATAGTCGGAAGACTAAATCAAATCTCTTGCACGCACACTTCTACACTACTTACAAAGAAGGAACATGACGGAAATTCAATTCGGCTCCCGGGTGCGTATGCACCCTCTACCAAAAAGTCATATTTCGAAATGTTGAAAAAATTTAACAAATTTTTTTACATGTACATCTTTATAATATATGTTCGTTCGTCAAGTTTCAGAAAAAACCAATATTTTTTGTGGTCTATATAAAAAAGAGAAAACTTATCTTGTGAAAAGCATTATTTTTAGCACTGAGTTTTGTCTTTTTTACACACGTCACATGATAAGTCGATTTTTTATGAAACAACTTTGTAAGCGTGTAGCACGAGAAGATTTACATGCGAATTTTTGGTTTGAATTTTTTTGAAATTCAAAATATGTGTAAGATGTATTTCAAAATAGAGGGAGCATATGCTCCCATGTTCCAAAACACCACTCCCGGAACATGATCCCTATTCTGCCTACCTCTCACTACAACCAGTTTTGGTCGTCACCCAAATGGGCCGCATCGAATGGGCCGCACCAGAAATCTCGCCCAGAATCAATCTCGCCCAGAAAGAATGTAATCTCGTCCAGAATCAAACTCGCACCAGAAATCGCCCAGAATCAATCTCGCCCCATAATCAAGATTGTCCCATAATTCCCAAAAGGAATGTAATCACGCCCCAGTCAAACTCGCCCAGAATCAATTTCGCCCTATAATCAAGATCATTCCATAATCAAGCTCGTCCCATAAGGTAATATGAAAAAAATGGAATCAACATTAATGAGGACGTGAATAGCACCCAGGCATAATACTTGATGTACAAAAGCAGGACCCGGCCTATAAATTAGCAGAATATGATGCAACCAATCTTCAACCTTACGAAGTAACCATGGCAGTACAACTTAGCTTCGGACGCGCCTGCTCGAAGAGAATAATGCCACCAAGGCCGTACTCTCGCTTCGCCTGGAATCCTCACTTGTAACTTCTTCTTTCTACACTATAATACTGCATCAAAGATTTCATTTGTTAGTTTGACTGATACATGTGTTCTTCTCATTTCTCAGGCATGTTAGTTTCCGATTTGTTGAAGACATGCACACGTACGGTCATGGTTGGGTGACGATCGCGAAAATTGTGACCGCGCGAATTAAAGTGACTCGGATGGGAGATCTTATTTACCACGCCATCCTAGCTGACACAAATGTGAGTCCTCTAATGCATTCTTGGTATCCAGTAGCTACAACTTTCTTCTCGCAATGCTATGTAAATGCTCCTTGCTGCATACAATACCTGCATGTGTTTCTTTCAATTCGTTAGGATGTAAGGAGCATTTCATAATATAAATAAAGCAGTTCAGTAGACATTCTTGAAAATAAGATGCAAATAAGGACCATGAGTAAGGCAGTATAGCAGCGCCCAAGCTTCAGAATAAAATGATTTTAGTCCAGGTTCCCATAATTATGTGATGTCCGGGTTCCCATACAAGTTTAACAGAAATGCATCTATTCTTTCATACCCAGTAGTGCAAAGGTGCCATTTTAACAGGAATGTGTGGTACTTACTGGTATTGCATGCATAATTATTGGTAAAATGTTGGTGTACTAAAGAAGAGGTCAACATGTAGACTGGTATCTTTTGCAAAATGGCTATATTTTCATCGGTGTCTATCTTTTGGAATTTGACAGCGAGACAAGATGGAGGCGATAGCGTATCGGCAGCTAGCAGAACGTTGCAACACTGAGCTTCATGTCGGTGAGGTGTACTATTTCAAAAGGGTGGGGTTCCATATTTCTGAGGCTCCACCACCATTTGGATTGTTCACACCAACAGATTACTACATTCACATGGACTCTCGTACAGAGATTTGTCCTGCTCACCATAACATTCGCATCCCTAAACTTCTGACACGGTTCGCCAATTTCGAAGTGACCACGAGAATTAGAAACAAAATGATCGTAGGTAGGTATATTTTTTTATACTTTAACTAATTATACTACTGATGTTCTTACTATCATGCATCTATAGATTGTAACATCCCAACCTTGTGTTTATAAATAAATGAGTGTTCATGAGCATTGCATGCATATAGTTTGAATTTGAGCCAAATTTGCATCTCCATTTTCTAATGTGCAAATCCCTCTCTATTTTCTTTGTCATTCAAATCTTGCAAGTTTTAAATACTAAGCAACATGGTTTTGTTGTTTCTCAATAAGGCCATGTGTGTTTAGAAATATCACTGAAAAATTTGAGTTCAAACAAAATTCAAACAGATTTCAAATTTGAATTGATTTGGAGAAATAGAAACCAGAAATGGAAAAAGAGAGAGAGCTCTCTCCCCTCTCTTCCCTGGGCTCAGCCCACCTCCTCCCTCTCTTTTTTCCTCTCCGGCCGAAGCCCAGCACGGCCCAAGTCGGCCCAGCCGCACCCCACCAGCCCAACTTCTCCCCCAGGGGGTTTTCTGCGAAAAAGCCATCGTCCCCGCCGACCGAAGCAGCTCGGTGGAGAGCTGCCGGCCACCAGATGCTCCGGCCGGCCAGGATGAGTCCCGCCGCCCCCGGCGGCCTATAAGAGGCGCGCCGCCGCCGCCCCGAGCCCTAGCCCCGCATTTCCCCCTCTCCCGCGCTCTCCCGTGACCTCCAAACCCTAACCCTACCCTTGCAGAGACCGGCCGGCCACCGTCCGAGTTCCGCCGCCGCGAAGCTCCTCCCGGCGCCGTCGACCTCACCGTCGTGCTCGGGGTGAGCACCCAAACCTCCCCATGCCCTCGGTTCCCTCCCTAACCCTCTCTAGCACCGCCGCCACGGGCTATCGCCCGGCCTCCGCCGCTCCTCGCCGCCGGCCACGCTCCGGTGGCCAATAGCGGGCGGCGCCGCCACCAAACTGCTCAGTGCGTCGCCCCGCACCTTTTGCCCCTGCCCGCACGCCCTATCATGGCCTAAATCGGCGGATTGAGCTCCAACCAGAGCTCAATTTCGAGCTCATGGCCGGCTGACGTCAGCATGACGTCATGCTGACGCCATAAATGCCTTTTTCTATTTTCTGTAATTTCAGTAAATCATTTCTGTATTTCTTTAAATAGCAAATAATATGACATGTGGGTCCCCTGGTCAGAATTTTAATAATTTAGGAAATATTTAGAAAATAATAAAATTATGACATGTGGGTCCAAATTGTTAAACTTTTATTATTTTTTATATAATTTTCAGAAATTGTTTTAAAATGAATTAAACTTTGGAAATTCATAAGTAATTCATTTTAAATCAGAAAAATATAAAATTATATATCAAAATGTTCAGAAAAACAAATCCTAGTTGTTTATACATGTTTCATACATCTTTGAACCAATTAAATATGAGCCTTAGTAGAAACCCTAATTTGACCCCTCTCATATGTCGGGGTTCGAAGCCGAGCCCCTTTAATTTCCATCGATGCACATAGGGTTACCCAAACCCCTTTAATATGACATGTCATCATATTGTATGTGCATTGCATTGTACCTTGTCTTGATTGTGCTCTTCCATTTCCGGTGTTTGGTTCTTCATCGATAGGGACCGAACGCGAACCTGAGATCAACGCCACCGAAGAGCAGCACCCGAACAACGAGGGACAAGGCAAGCCCTAACCTGGTTCATATATGATTTCGAAATGCTTTTACTTCTGGTTATTACATATTGCATACGCTTCAAATATGTTTTATCGGCAGTTGTAGTTATCCTATGTGTGCATAATCTATCCTTGTAGCCTAAAGTTCCTGATCCACCGCTCCCAGCAAAACTAGGTTGAGCTTGATCGCATCGCTAGAGCCTTATATATGATATGCTTAGACATGCTTAGCTGTGAAGCCTGATCCATCCGGTTGATGAATCAGAGCTACGAATGAACCTAGTTTGTCAGGATAACGTGGTAAGATCAGAGATGATGTTAATAAACATGCTAAAGGCTTGGATGGGCCGCCACATGGGTATGTGGTGATTTGACTCGTTCTCGCCGATACTAGGACCTGAGGTTCTCGCCTTCGGAACCAAGACTGAGCGTACAGCCACACGGGGCCCATGGGAACCCCTTGGCCCGAACTTACCTAGCTTACCCATGAGTCAATTAGTTTGCGAGTTCCATTTGCCATACGCATGGGGAAAGGTGGAAAAGGTTTTCAAAGTGCATCATACAGGGCGTGGCCGGGGTGAAGGATGCTGGAGGCATTGAACTGGATCCCCTGCACACAATGACCGGGACCGCCTCGAAGAATGGCTACCTACGATGACGGAGCTCCCCAGTTAGTTTGACTCATGGAATAGGCGAAGTAAGGGAAAGGTTTTGGTCGACCACCCTCTGCCGGCACACCAAGGAAGTGTGTTAATCTAGTGGCACTAAGAGTCGGTCGGCGCGTGTGGGTAAAGTTGTACACCCCTGCAGGGTAAATCTTTTCGAAAAGCCGTGTCCACGGTTAAGGACGACTTGGGAAAGAACGTGATGATCATAGATAACTTGAACCTGATCGTAAAACTTGATATCTATGTGTGAATAAGGATCCCTTCTCAGGGTGTCGAGGGGTGATCCTAGGTGATAGGTTCAGGTAATGATGAAGATTCGGTGGTTTCAACATGATGATCTTAGAGCTAGAGTTGTTATCGCTCTCTTACCCCTTTTGAAAATGGTCTGAATAGACGAGCTTCTGCTCCCTCCTATTTACAAAGGAAAACTGGCTTTCCGCAAAATAAGCTCCACATAAAGCCTCGCATACCCGCTTTGCTAATAGGTTGTACTAAGTCTTGCTGAGTCCCTGTACTCAGTCTTGCATGCCTTGTTTCAGAGGAAGTCCTTCCAACTGATGGCGGCTTCTACCTTGACGTCGACGAGTAGTTCGGAGTTCCTCAGGCGGCAGCCTGAGACTTATGGGCTGGGACGTCGCCTTATGTTATGGCCTCTTAGGCCCTTTGCAGTCTTGTTATCTAGATAACATAATTTGCTTTCCGTTGCTTGTTGAATTGTGGTCAGTGATCTCAGCGTGTAATAAATTTGGATCTTAACTCTGCTAAGAGTTGTAATATATTTGCTTTCAGTCGTAGAGTCACTGTTGTGTTACCGATTCTCATCCTGTAGGCCCTAGAGATCTAGGTTAGGCTTATGCCAGATGTGATATCTGGGTTTGTCTAGCCCTGACCTCCGGGGTGCCGACATAGATGTTCAGGGTATTGTCATACATGTCAGCCATGTCATGTTTCACAATTCAAACAATCGTAGAACCCCTTGCCGAGATGTCTTCCTGATGAATACCAAGTAAGATAAAAAAAAGTCTTCGGTTGTTTTATTATTCTTCTAACTATGGGTTTACTAATGACTGGTACTTTACAAGGAGACAATACCTTGCTCTGCGCATATGGGACAAGCACGTGTCACGTCAGATGACACAGTGGCGGCTTGCCGAACAACATATGTGGACCTTGGCTGCATCAAATCTTCGGTACAGCGTGGCGCAAGGTATATTACAAGCTATGTGTAGTTGTCTTCACTAAATCTTGAGCATACATGTGTATTATAATATTTATTTATTATATATGTATATATGTTGTAGGGGCTTTGAGATCAATAGACGAGTCACATATTGTCTTCAAGCCATGCATTGATGGTGATCTAGAGTCATATCGTCTAAGCCTTACCCCAAATCTGAAATACATAAGGAGACGGATCAGAGTGTTTGTTCGACTCAGGTTGAAGATGGGTTTCTATACAAACCTACGTCCGACAAGGCTGTGAGTCCATGAACAGGGGGCAGCTTTTATCCTCAACAACAAAGACTCATATATGCCCATGAATTATTATTAGTATTAGAACATAATACACTGTAATTCTTGGTCACAAACCTTGTTCTCGGTGTAATGGCCATTCAATTATTACGATACAAGTGTTTTCTATTCTATTGTTTGTGGTTAACCAGTTTCTGAGAAACTCCAACTTGAAAAGTACTTAGGATATGCATAAGGTGCATACAGAAAGTAGCAAACTAAGAATGGTGATGGCATAAAATACTCTATATTCAGTAACATAAAATACTCTGTATTCGGTAATATAAACATACATGTGAATGTCAAAAGTTTGCTAGCACGAATCAACCACACTTGGTGGTCATCAACATCTAGTGCCACTGCATGGAGTTGTCACAACAAAATTAGTAGTTTAGATGTGCACTAAATAAATCACAAGTACACACCCTGGAACTTGGAACTGTTCAAACAATATTAATATCCTTCTAGCATCGACAAAAGCAAAAGTGGATGTTTCCACAAAAATTATGAAGTTCAATTAAAATTTTAGCATTTGATCGTAATCATTTTCAATGACTATAGCATTTGATCATAATCATTTTAAAGTGAGAATAAATTGTTGTAAATTTCTGAAATGACTATAGCCCAACACTTGCATTTTAAATAAAGCATCTCATTTAATAATCCCCTAAATTTCGTTCATAAAATCATCTCATTAAATATACCCCTAAATTTCGTGGATCAATTCAGTATGCAAATATTCAGTGAATCCAATAGTATCTCGGTCGGCTGAAATTAACTCACCAGCTATAGTAACTAAATCATTTCACGCTACAGAATTAAAACATTGCCCAAAATCTTTTATAGTTTCTCAACTAGCTGAATGGCCCGCGCACAATTGCGCGCCTAGCATTGATATAATTAAAAATAAATTAGCTAACGTTTCATTTTTCTTTATAATATTATCGGTTTAAACAAAAAAAAAATTGTTAGAATGGGTTAAGACACTCAGTTTGTTGAACTTCCAACTACTTTCACGTTTTTACGTAGTATAAATGCAAAACTCGAATACCTTCAGCTTCAGGCTACATTGGGATGTAGATATTCAGAGGCTTAGAATTAGTTGGCTCTAATGCAATTACCACATGAGATTTGTTGATTTAGGTAGCATGTGCATGCGTTGATGCGGCTACGTCCGCGTAGGTCGGATGCATGATCAAGTATTGGAGACTTCAGCTCGTGCCTGATGTGGAGGTGAGAGAAGTCCGATCGACCTGTAGTTTCTTGAGGCTGGTAACGATGCCTCTGAGACTGAGAGCGTACAACAATACGGTCGCCTCGCGTACATATGTATTTCGATGACTAACACAATTCTGCTCCTCGCCGCGAGTCATTATAATGCCTAGCAAGGAAAGAATGGTTGTCTGCATAACAATTAAGTCATTTTCTTACTTCAAAAAAAAAAAGTCATTTTCTGAAGAAACGTCTCACTGCTCGCTGTGTGTACATCACTTGATTAATCTGGTCGTAGCTTTCAGTATACTATAGGCAGAATAAAAGAGACAATGACTTCCTTACAGCTAATATATCTGCATGATCATCACAAATGACACATGATGGTGATCCCCGAGATATTGCTTTGTTCCAGCAGTCCAACATACGCCGCCGGAGTGAATCCATAAGCAGATATGAGCAGATTAGACTAAATAGATGATATCGCCAGCGGAAGAACGTACGCAAAGGCTGCCGTTAGGCAAGATTGGTGTCCGTTCGTGTCCTTCAGTTTCGGAGACCACAGCCTCTTGTTTGGTCTTAGGGGTCGGCAAGTCGCCATCTATTCAAACCGTATCCTGGGCTTCAGAAGTCTTTCCTTTTCGCCGGATCGATATATGAACTGGTCGGAGACTACGTAGAGTAAGGGCACCTCATGTATTTGCCAGCTTCCTACGCGCGAGATCGCAGATGTCGCCTCAAGCTACTCTGCAGCGCGACCGCCACGCCCTCGATCGCGAGTTTTTTCCATGGTGTTACCGGCGCCCTAGATCACGTGCTACGGGTGCTCGACGCGGCTGGCGGCGAAGCTCGCCGATGCTGCTACATGTACTTGCAGATCAAGAATATGATGGGTTGTGAGCTGCCATCTCCAGAATTCGGATCCACCGGATGGTACGTGCTGCTGATGCTCGATGCCGGTGCTGCCGGTGCTGGACACCTCGGTTGCATGTACTTGCAGATCAAGAATATGCTGGACTTTGAGCTGCCATCTACAAAGTCCGGATCCGCAAGATGGTCGTCGTTGTTGCTCCTGCTCCTGCGTGTCATTGTTTGTACACGACACCAATCAACCTCCGATATCTACTACTCCATCCTGCACAACCTGTAGCCTAAAATCTCCGCCAAGGGGTTCGATCCATGAAGCAGTACCAATCACGGCTCAAATAGATAAGAGCTTTTGTTCAGATATAGCCGGTCAATTCTTTTATGTTAACACAATGCTTAACCAATCAGCTCACGTGCATGTCCTTCGCAGCCAAAACCGTTGAGATCTGATCTTTTTTTTTTCTGTTGGAGTTTTTGTTTTACACGATCGTTTCTAGTACGTGCTGGTTCGGATATATCTAATCTGTTTTTTTTTCTAACGATGATGGATGGATTTTGTACGCTGCCTATTTTTTCGTGTGTGCGATCTATCTAACTCCGTTGGTTTTGCGTTGTATAATCTCCACCATTGGTTGTCTTGTACTTTAATTATATAATAGATAGTATGTCGGCAGACTCAAATTAACTCCCCATCCATCACGCTATAGTAATTAAAACATTTCCCAAAATATTTAATAGTATCTCAATAGTATCTCGGTAGACTGGAATTAACTCCCCATCCATCACGCTATAGTATTTAAAACATTTCCCAATTTCGCCCCAAGCACCCTGTTATGGTAATGGTAATTAGAACATTGCCCTTAATACCTGAAAAGTATTGCGAGAAGAAAGCATTCATATAAATAACCTCAAGCATTTTTCAACCTGCTCATTCTCCTCAAACAAACTAGCAAGGGACGTCGAAGGAGGATCATCATCGAAATTCAGGTTCACATGGTTCTGGTATGTAATCACTAGCTGATGCACCATCACCCTCTTCCCCTCTCGAATCAGCCATGTTTTTTCTGGAAATACTTTTGAAGTATTAGAGAATGTAAAGTAAGCCACAAATACAATAGATATTAACTGCCTTATCATTACGAGCACTAGCAAAGATACGCAGATTTTGCAATGGTAAATACCTCAGTACATCAACTATGTACAACTGCAGCTATCACATATTCGTATATAATTTATGTTAAGAAGTACCAATTGTCGTTAATATTTCCTAGGCCATGAACTGCAAGCAAGTACCTGCTGAAGACAATTGTCTTATCACCGATTTGTATGTCTATCCTTAAATTACAATTCATGCCTTGCTGGTTTTGTATGGACAATTATATTGCATAGGATTATAACTAAGGTTGGCGATGTCAAGAATCCATGCCATACCTGCCGCAGAAATTTGGCAGGCCAAAGCAAGCCTCGACACTCTATATGCCAGGAAAATTAGTAAGCCTATAAAACAAAAGGGAAACTATCAGTATGCCTTCAGGCTCTTGTTCGGGGACGTTGCTATTTGGCAAAAACATCATCCAAGAACTAACCTCTAAATTCCAGAGGCACATGAAAAAAGTAAAGCAAAGATCATTGAAGAACAACAATGTATCCACGAGAACCCAAACATACAACAATTCAATGTGAAAATAATTAATTCAGGAAATGCGAATTTTCTATTTGATGGGTTTTGTTTTGGCTTATAGCTGAGTAAGTCATTTGCAATTATGTATAAGCTATCACACAACAGATCAGATTAGGAAGTACTTCGGACCAATCAAAGATATACAACAAATAAGATGTGCGGAATAAATATAGGGAAACACATGCCTCAATTGAGAAGGAGTCACTTCAGACACGCATAAATTCAGGTTTAGATGAACAGCTGAATCCAGCACGTGAAGTGAAAATGTGTACAGAGCTATATTCAAGTTTCAAAAGTTTATTACTCCAAAGTGGCAGTTCTACTTATATATGGAAAATTAATTAACTGAACAGATTCATACTGCTTTTATTTGCATGCTGGACTGTGTGAATGGAAAAAACTGTAGAATTCACCTATATCGCTTATTTGTTACTTTGAAGACACAAATGCATAAAAATTCATACGGCGTCGTCTCACCTATAGGAGGGCGTCAACTCCCTGCAGCTCTTCGACCGCCTCCTTCAAATCAGGTGGCCATTTACTCGAATTAAACTTTTCTGCAATCTAGATTGTCACCTCATCAGTGGCTGCAAAGTTAAACTCAGCGTACCTTGCAGTCTTGTTGTGCAAACATCTATTAGAATGTTATGTAATGCGGGTTAATTAGGGTAAACTGATCTGGTTTGCTACAACTTAACTAGGGCTTAACCAGTATGGTTTAAAATTGTGTACCCTATGTTTAATCTGGGTGTCGAATTTATTATTTGCAGTAAAAGCTTTTGTACCCATCAGTCGCTATGGTATAAGAACTTAAAAATGATGCTACTTAATTTCTTCGTGTATGCCTCACCAGAAATAAGGCAATGCGCACAAAATTTCCTAAAGAAGAGTTTTACTACTACTGATATACTAGGTTCATAATATTTGGTAAGTGCACTAATCCTAATCCAATAAGCCTTCAATTAGTCACTGGGTCATGGGTATCTGACAGATTTGTTTTCGAGAATACACTGGAAGGTGCATCAACTTTTATACAGGAGTGTGACTCCTATTGGGAAACAACCAACTGAATTCTTCTCAATGTTCATCAGGCTCCTCAATATTCATGCAGAACTTCACCTAGGGCTTAAAATAACAAATGTGTGGAGAGCATGCTAATATTAATGTCTAACTCCTCAAGTTGTAGCTGTAAGAAGACATTTTCCACGGAAATATTCTCATCACTCCCCAGAAATAAGAAAAGACCAGTGGAGAAAAATAGCATCTAGAACTATATTTGCAGAAAGTAGAGTTTCCATGATGAAATATAAACAAGATTCTTATTCTTTTAGATCGCACCTATGTTCTCATGATCATGCTAGCGCAACATTTTAGAACCGAAAAAATACAAGAGAAGCACCTGAAGATGTAAAGGATTATTCAAAGTTCAGCAATATTTGGGGGAAAATTGGGTATGCACCATTAAAAGATCCAATCTTTAGGTTTATACCATCAAAAACTTCTTGTTTAGGTTTGTACCACCGAAAGGTTGCAATCCTTTTGATTCTTACCAACTCTGTGAAGTCTCCGTTAATGATGACCACGGTACCCTTTCATCATGAAAATCTCTAATCGACCGGATTTTTTGGGTTCAATCCTAAACTAGATAGAAACACATGGAACAAAGAACAAAAATTAGGAACTCCTCACAACAAATCGTAGGTCCTGTGCTCGTACACAAACACAAGTATTTATACAGGTAACAGAACATTACCCAGGTTGAGCGAGGGTCCATCCCAGCGAGCAGCAAGAATAAGCAGGGGCAGTCGGGACGAGCACGGGGAGGCCGCGTGTCGCGGGCATCGGGGTCGTGTCGCAGACGGGAAAAGCGCTCGGCCGGACGAAGTGCGGCGGCGGCGGCCGGCCGCGTCGGCGAGCTCGCAGGCCGCTCCGGCTAGGGTTTCGGGCGGCTGGACAGGCCGCTCAGTTCCATGCCTCCGTGACCGCGATTCGGTAGGGATGGAGGCATGCCACCGAGGAGATCCTCCGCCGGGCTCCGGGGATGTGGTAGTCACCGATACGTCCAAAACGTATCTACTTTCCCGAACACTTTTGCTATTGTTTTGCCTCTAATTTGTGTATTTTGGATGCAACTAACACGGACTAACGCTGTTTTCAGCGAAGCTGTTCGGTGTCTCGTTTTTGTGCATAAATCCAACTTTCGGGAAAATCCTCGGAATTTATGCGGAAGGTCCTATTTTCCCAGAATATTGGCGGAGCCGAAGGGCGAGCGGTGGGGGCCCGAGGGCCCCACACACTAGGCCGGCGCGGCCCAGGAGGGGCTCGCGCGGCCCTAGTGTGTGGCGGCCTCGGCTGGCCCCCGACGCCCTCCTTCGGACTACTTATCGCCTCCGACCTAAAAACGCACGGAGGAGGTCGAAGTCACCAGAAACCCTCCAGAACGCCGCCACATCGCGAAACTCCGTCTCGGGAGCCAGAAGTCTTCGTTCTGGCACTCCGCCGGGACGGGGAATTGGAGGAGATCATCGCCACCATCACCACCGATGCCTCTTCATCAACTAGCCATGTTTCCCCCATCCATGTGTGAGTAATTCCCCCGCTGTAGGCTGAAGGGGATGGTAGGGATTGGATGAGATTGGTCATGTAATAGTATAAGATTGTTAGGGCATAGTGCCTAGTGTCCGTAATTGGTACTTTGATGATATTGTTGCAACTTGTTATGCTTAATGCTTGTCACTAGGGCCCGAGTGCCATGATCTCAGATCTGGACATGTTATTATTTCATCATGATATTCATTGTTTATGGTCTTACCTGCAAGTTGTATACACATGTCGTTGTCCGGAACCAATGGCCCCGAAGTGACAGAAATCGGGACAACCGGAGGGGATGGTAGTGATGTGAGGATCATATGTGTTCACGGAGTGTTAATGCTTTGCTCCGGTACTCTATTAAAAGGAGTACCTTAATATCCAGTAGATTCCCTTGAGGCCCGGCTGCCACCGGCTGGTAGGACAAAAGATGTTGTGCAAGTTTCTCATTGCGAGCACGTACGACTATAATTGGAACACATGCATATTGATTTCTTTGTACTTGGACACCGTTTTATTATTATCTGCAAATGCCCTGCTTGATTGTTACATGAGTTTCTCTCATCCATGCAACGCCCGTTATCCATCCCCGTGCCTACGATATTTTAATCCTGCTGTTTACTATAATCACTACTGCTTGTCTCCGTTACTCTGCTGCTTGTTATTTCACTCACGCTATCTGCTATAAAGCTGTTACTACTTGATAAACTCTTGCGAGCAAGTCTCGTTTCCAGTGCAGCTGAATTGACAACTCCGCTGTTAAGGCTTTCAAGTATTCTTTGTCTCCCCTTGTGTCGAATCAATAAATTGGGTTTTACTACCCGCGAAGACTGCTGCGATCCCCTATACTTGTGGGTTATCAAGACCGTTTTCACGGCGCCGTTGCCGGGGAGCATAGCTTTATTTGGAAGTTCACTTGGATTGATATTGTTCGCTGCAAATTCTCCATCATGGGTAAAACTCGCGATCCTAAAGTCGCCATATTACCATCCACTACAAGAAAAGGTACAACTCGAGTACCTCTGCTACTCTTGATTCACCATCCGTGATAAGTCGACTTGTTTCACCGCCACAAGCTTCACTTGTCGGTACTTCCGCTGAATCTGAAAACTCTCATAATGTTGATAATGTTTACGCTCGTACTTGATGATAGTGGTTCATTGGGATCTTTTCTAGATGCTACAATTGCTAGGTCTAGACAAATTGAAAATACTGAAACTCCTAATGCTACTACACCTGTTAATTCACCTGAACTTGATTATTCTAGTGATTATCCTGATGAAGATTATGTGGAGCTTAATGATGATTTTATTACTAGATGCAATGCTACTGCTGATGCAAGTAAAATTAAAAAGTTTCTCACACAATATAATGTTAGACATAAGTTATCTCCTGATCCTAAATTTGCCACATCTCCTATATGCATTAAGGATAAAGATTATGATTTTTCTCTTGATCTATCTCATATAGCTATTGTAGAGAAAGCACCCTTTTGTGGTACTGAAAAAGAAAGTGTTGTAGAACACATGATTGAACTTTCTTCTATGAGTAGCTTGTTTTCTGATGATGTCAAGATGCGTACTTATTTTGTCGCTAAAATTTTTCCTTTCTCATTAAAGGATGATGCTAAAACTTGGTATAATAATTTGCCTCTTGGTTCTATTAAAAGTCCAACTGATTTGCGTGATGTTTTCTTTCGAAAATACTTTCCTCGCTAGTGCTCAACATGTTGCTTTACGAGAAAATTTATAGATTTGACCGGGGAGATGAAGAGAAATTGCACGAGGCTTGGGCAAGATTTTGTTCTCTTATCGGAGCTCGACCTGGACATGATTTAGAAAACAATGATTTACTTGATATATTTTATAGTGGACTAACCATTGAGTCTAGGGCATATTTGGATAGTTGTGCTTGGTTGTGTTTTCAGGAAAAGAACTCTAGACGAAGCTGAAGAATTATTGGCTAAAATAGGCCGGAATCATGATGATTGGACTACGCCTGAACCAATTCCAACGCCAATATCGAAGAAGAGGGGTTTAATTAAATTCAATGATGAAGATATGAGGGAAGCCAAGAAGTCTCTCAAGGAGAAAGGTATTAAATCTGAAGATGTGAAGAATCTACCTCCCATAGAAGATATATGTGAGATAATTCCCCCTTCATCCATGATTGAGGTAAACTCCCTTCAGCGCTTTACTAGGGAAGATATTCCGTATTCAAAACCTCCTGCGCAATGCTTAGATGAGTTTGATAATTATATTGTTAAGCAAGAAAATTTTAATATGAGAGTAGAGAATCATCTAATGGAAAATTCTCAAGCTATTAGCAATTTGCATGATATTGTGGAGAGAACCTCCAATGATGTTAAGATGCTTGTTAAACATTTTCAAATGGTTCAAACTCAAATTGATCAGCTTACTAAAGTGCAAAATGACTTATTAAAAAATAATTCTAAAGAGAAACATGCTTATGAAGTAACAACTAGAGGTGGTGTCTCTACCCAGGATCCTCTATATCCTGAAGGGCATCCAAAAGAATTGAACAAGATTCTCAACGCATTGAACCTAGTGCTCCTTCTAAGAAAAAGAAGAAGAAACATAAAAATGTTGTAGAATCCTCTGAACCTGTTAATGATCCTAATAGTATTTCTATTTCCGATGCTGAAACTGAAAGTGGTAATGAACATGATAATAATAATGGTAATGATAAGAATGATGTTTCTGATAAAGAAGAAGTTGAAGATGAACCTGAAAAGCAAGATAAAAATAAAAAGTATACTAAAGAAGATTTTATTGCTAAGAAACATGGTAATGAAAGGGAACCTTGGGTGCAAAAGCAAATGCCTTTTCCTGCTAAGAAACTAAAATCAAAGGAAGAAGAACACTATAATAAATTTTGTGATTGGATGAAACCTTTATTCTTGCAAATCCCTTTGGCTGATGCTATTAAATTGCCTCCTTATTCAAAGTATATGAAAGATATTGTTACTAACAAAAGGAAAATCCCCAATGAGGAAATTTCCACTATGCTTGCTAATTACTCTTTCAATGGCAAAGTTCCAAAGAAGTTGGGTGATAACC
>NC_061512.1:74431235-74465799 GCF_022539505.1 Lolium rigidum | reverse complement strand
CTGCCATCTGGGCCCTACATCCCTCGGTGGTGCGGATTTGCGTTGACTCGGCCGGCGAACCCGAGATTTCGAGATGCACCACGTCCCGGGCCACCATACGCGACGTTTTGGCCGCTTTCGTCGGGCTAGGTGGCCTCAAAAACGAGAAAAAAAAAGTTTTGACATGCACCACGGAGGGACCAAAAATCGTCGTCCATGGTACACCAGCAACCACGGCGCGACTTCAACTTCGTCGGCCATGGCAACTTTTCTTGTAGTGTTTAAACCTTCAAAATGTTTCTCAATTTGTGTTAATGTTTCATAGCTCATGAGGAAGTATGTGGTGTTTAACTTTCAACTTTGTCATTTACTCTTGACGGACTTTCATATGGACTAGTGGCACATCCGCTTATCCAATAATTTTGCAAAAAGAGCGGCAATGGGGTTCCCGGCCCCGATTAATCAAACTTTACTAATAATTCTCTTCACATGTTTTGCTCTGATTCATCAGTAAGAAACTTAATTTTGCAAATAGATACTCCTCCATGGTATGTGATTGATGGAAGCCACCCGAGGATTCGGTTAGCCATGGCTTGTGTAAGCAAAGGTTGGGGGGAGTGTCACCCATGATAAAACTAAAATACGTGTGTAAACAAAAGAGAAGAGGGATGATCTACCTTGCTGGTAGAGATAACGTCCTTCATGGGAGCCACTCTTGAAAGTCCGGTTGGCGATGTAGTTGGTGTACCCATTACCATTCGTTGACAACAACAAACACCTCTCAAAACAATTTTACTCCTGTTTTAAAAATGAAAAGCTCTAGCGCATGTTAATCCCTGCTTCCCTCTGCGAAGGGTCAATCTTTTACTTTTATGTTGTGTCTCCATCCTTTCTTTGAGCACTTTCTTGAGAGCACTAGCTTGTCATTCTTAGTGTAATATGCTTGTCTCAAAATATGATTGATTGTGGTATAACTTTGATGCTTTTATCTTTGACAATCACTATTTCTAGTCTTTCTATGAACTTCGAGAGGTGCTGAGCATTTATGTTTTCTTGATCAAATATGGGCAAGCGAGATACCACTCTATCATACTCTTTTATGAACATTGCAATCCTGCTTATATACATGATTCATGATGCTTATTACTAATTGTTGGTACCTTTCCATGATTGACATAGCTATTAGATGATGTTATTTGCATGTATCTTATTATGAACTGCCTAAGTGTTAGCCATAGCATGAGAATATTTACATCATATGAACAAATGTGTTCGTGAAAGTTCTCTTATCGCTCAGTTGTTAACTGAATTGCTTGAGGACAAGCAATAAGCTAAGCTTGGGGGAGTTGATACGTCCAAAACGTATCTACTTTCCCGAACACTTTTGCTATCGTTTTGCCTCTAATTTGTGTATTTTGGATGCAACTAACACGGACTAACGCTGTTTTCGACGAAGCTGTTACAGGTGTCTCGTTTTTGTGCGAAATCCAACTTTCGGGAAAATCCTCGGAATTTATGCGAGAAGGTCCTATTTTCCCGGAATATTGGCGGAGCCGAAGGGCGAGCCAGGTGGGGGCCCGAGGGCCCCACACACTAGGCCGGCGCGGCCTAGGAGGGGCCCGCGCGGCCCTAGTGTGTGGCGGCCTCGGCTGGCCCCCGACGCCCTCCTTCGTACTACTTATCGCCTTCGACCTAAAAACGCACGGAGGAGGTCGAAGTCGCCAGAAACCCTCCAGAACGCCGCCACATCGCGAAACTCCGTTTCGGGAGCCAGAAGTCTTCGTTCTGGCACTCCGCCGGGACGGGGAATTGGAGGAGATCATCGCCACCATCACCACCGACGCCTCTTCATCAACCAGCCATGTTTCCCCCATCCATGTGTGAGTAATTCCCCACTTGTAGGCTGAAGGGGATGGTAGGGATTGGATGAGATTGGTCATGTAATAGTATAAGATTGTTAGGGCATAGTGCCTAGTGTCCGTAATTGGTACTTTGATGATATTGTTGCAACTTGTTATGCTTAATGCTTGTCACTAGGGCCCGAGTTCCATGATCTCAGATCTGAACATGTTATTATTTCATCATGATATTCATTGTTTATGGTCTTACACTGCAAGTTGTATACACATGTCGCTGTCCGGAACCAATGGCCCCGAAGTGACGAAATCGGGACAACCGGAGGGGATGGTAGTGATGTGAGGATCACATGTGTTCACGGAGTGTTAATGCTTTGCTCCGGTACTCTATTAAAAGGAGTACCTTAATATCCGATAGATTCCCTTGAGGCCCGGCTGCCACTTGGCTGGTAGGACAAAAGATGTTGTGCAAGTTTCTCATTGCGAGCACGTACGACTATAATTGGAACACATGCCTATTGATTGCTTTGTACTTGGACACCGTTTTATTATTATCTGCAAATGCCATGCTTGATTGTTACATGAGTTTCTCTCATCCATGCAACGCCCGTTATCCGTCCCCGTGCCTACGATATTTTAATCCTGTTGTTTACTATAATCACTACTTGCTGTCTCACGTTACTCTGCTGCTTGTTATTTCACTACGCTCTTGCTATAAAGCTGACACTCTTGATTAACTCTTGCGAGCAAGTCTGTTTCCAGTGCGGCTGAATTGACAACTCCGCTGTTAAGGCTTTCAAGTATTCTTTGTCTCCCCTTGTGTCGATTCAATAAATTGGGTTTTACTACCCGTGAAGACTGCTGCGATCCCCTATACTTGTGGGTTATCATTCACCGTCAGGAAGGCTATGGGGTGGCCGGGGTTTCTCCTGTGAACTCTGCTCATGAGTTCGGTTCACGGTGAAGCGAAATCATTCAGTTCATTGGTTTTGGCCACAGGGGTAGTTAAATTAATTAACCGGCCAAAATGAAGATCTTTCTAAGGGCATATCAAACGGGCCGACGATGAGTGACCGTTAGCGTCCGGCCGGAAATTGCGTCTGTTACCACCTTCAGCGGGCGACGCAAAGTGACCGGACCGTCCGCGGCGACGCAAGCCTGACTCAAATATGCGCCTCAAATGCGTCGCGGCGAACGCTGCGCGAACGCGCAAAGTGTCCGCTCACGTCTGTCGGACGTTTCGTTGGGCCCGCCTAGCAGTAACCCAGCGTCGATACGTCTTCTCAGCGGCGCCAGTACTAGCGCCAAGGCGTCGCTTCGGCAGTCTGCGGTCGCGTAAATGGTGATGCATCGCGTGGCCCGCGACCGTCGCCTACCTCTGAGCACGAAGTAATGGCGATGCCACAGGTGCCATGGCCGTCGCCCTGCCTTCGACCTATATAAACAGGGGAGCGAGCATCTCACTCCTCCCCACTAAATCCTAGCGGCGCACAACCTCCACCGTAGCGCTGCTGCCGCTCAGCCTCCACCGGAGCCACCACGCCTCCACCACCACCTCCCACTCCACCTCCCCCGGCCTCGAGCTCCGACGAGGAGTTCGACGATGACGACAGCACCGCCGACCTCCTCGACCCGGTCAGGGACGCCAAGGCCCTGGCTGAAGCGGAGAAGGAAGCAGAGGAGGAGCGGGCGGCCCACGCGGCGTTCGACGCGAGATGGAACGCCGCAGGGTGGCGGTCGTCACAGCCGCAGAGGACTCTGACTCCGACATCTCATGGTCTTCCGATGACCCTGATGCTCCTACCCCGGAGGAGAAGGCGGTGTAGCAGAGGGCGTTAGTCGAGTCCTTCGAGACGCTCAAGGACGACGCCGCCAACGCGGGGCTGCGGCAGTGCCTGCTAGAGGATGCAATGGCGCACCGAGCCCTAGCGGCCGCACGGGAGGCGGCGGAGAAGCAGATGAGGGAGGGACGCAATGACGGGGCCGGCCCCTCAGGCAGCAAGTAGTCTTGACTTCTAGAACTACTTTGTATAGTTTGAATGTACTACTTTCTATGCTTTCTAAATATGTTGCAAATCTAAAAATGGGTCGCCCTGCTGGGAGCACACCCAGACGCAAACGGACGCGCGGGTAAAATATGTCCGTGGGGTGACGTAAAAGGACGCTCGCGACCACATTTGGGTGTCCGATATGTGTCGCCCCGTTGGAGATGCCCTAATGGAAGCAGACGGAATGGCCGAAATCTATAACGTTGCAATCTTTGGGTGGTACAAACCTAAACAAGAAGTTTTTGATTGTATAAACCAAAAGAGCGGATCTTTTAATGGTATAGACCCAATTTTCCCAATATTTGGACACATTTTATGTCTGAAACTATCCAAATGGGGATTTCGAATTCCTCACCGTCGACGAAGTATGCCGAGCAGGGGTACCCATCGGTGGTCGCAGCGGCTCTCCTTATTGCAGGAGCATGGGTGGACTGACGTCGCTCCTTGTTGCCGACGAACCCGTGGGATGGCAGCACCCCAATCCCTCCGCGTCGAGCTCGAGGATGCGCAGGTCGGCGCCAGCGGGCTAGGATGGCACAGAGTAGGAGTTCCCGGGCCAGAACGAGGCCCACTAGGGCCATGGCCCGAAGATTGCCTCCTCCATCTGCAGGCAAAGTGGCGAGGGGATCGACCATCCACTCTGGAAGCAGTAGCGGAGCCCTCCATGGCACGCGCAGTGATAGAAGTAAGTGGAGTCGTGTTGTTAGTGTTGCTTTTTAATTGATAGATTTTTGCAAGGAATAATTTTTATGTGACTACTTGGTCGAAAAATATAACAGTATTTTCACTTTATCGCTGGATTTCAAGTTTCTTGCATCTTTTGTGAACATGTGTGCCTACAGTGAGTCGGTGACTACAGTTGAACCATAGTGTGGACAAAATTGATTCCATTGAAGTTCTTTGCTAGAATAAATGTGTGTCCTGTAAGGAAATATGTATCCCTTATATATGTGCCATTAGAAATGAAATTTGCGTCCCGTGGCAACGCACGGGCATTTGTACTAGTAGATATAGACGGTTTAAGCTCATTTTAAACAGGATGGATCATCTGGGTTAGTACATCACAAGGACGTGGACTAGAACAATTGGGCCATAAAAACAACATGCCCTTTGAAAAAGAATGGCCATTGATGAAGTAAATTTCTAGCTAATGGATCTTAAGACTATAAAATGGGCAAAATGGCAAAAAGTTTGTATAATAGTTTGAACAATTCAAACGTGACGGCGATGATGGCGTCCCTGAATGTCCTCTCCTCAGGCCTGCTCGCGGCGGTTTTCGATCTACCGGTGGGAGTCGAACCACCGGTGGCGAGAGGAGAGAGAAGGGAGAGGAGAGGGTGAGTGATAACTGACGAGAGTGAGAGGGGAGATGGGCGGTGAGGGGAATTATGGCGCGCCTTCTCGAGGCGTCATAGCGCCCACCCTTCCTGACGCGTGTAGCATTCCCACACCCCGCACTCATCAGCGCCTGGCCACAGAAAAATGGCCGAATTGAGCGTTCTCGTTGGGCCAATTATTTCCTGCATTGGGCTGCTTTAAGAACCGTGTTGTGTAGGGAATCTTTTTCCGTTTGGGCTACCAAACGACCGCGTTCTGGCCCAACTCATGCGAGCCAGGCCATTGTTGGCAACCAATCAGGCCCATGGCTTTCTCAAGTGTACAACGCGATCACTGGTAGTGTCTGAAGAGGACATGCAATCGTGATGTCAAAATAGCCAAATCAGTGGATCGCGCAGTGGGTACAATTGTGAACTCTATTAAGCAGATTGGGACTGATATCTTGTTCTTGCATATCATTTTTTTTGTTGATTTTTTTCATATAATTTGAATAACTCAAGGTAAAAAGGTCATGAATATACTAGTTAAGGGTTCAACCATCACAACATGAGAAGTCTATATACCCCTGACCCAAAAGGCACAATCATATTTTTGTTAATCCATCAGAATTAGGGGTCTCTGGACATAACTCTCATACAAGAGTCAGCACAACATCAACATAACCCTACTCGTGATGGGAAAGAACTTGATGGGGCATGAACGAGTAGGGAAAAACTGAAGGATGGTTGTTGATATGTGGAGAAACAACATAGTGATGGGACATGCAAGTGATTACCCTTGAGAGTCTCGGCTTCATTGGATATGTATCTACATCAGTGACTCGCATTTCATCTAAAGATGAAAACATTCATTTTCATGATGCCACGGAACTCTATATAAGAACGCCACCCAACATTAAAGAAGGCCTCCTAGAAAAAACACCTAATCTACACACAATGTTGGTAGCAAGCGCTCATCTTAAACGTGGAGGTTTGAGGAATCATGCCCTTGATCATAGGCTTCAATGCCCTAGAAATGATAAGCAAGTAGAAGTGTTCGACGAGATGCACACATAATTGCCTAGGCCCATCTTCATCGACGAAATTGTTGCCTTCGAAGAGACCGATGTGAAGACTCCATCTAAAAGGCGGATGGGTAATGAGACGGTGGGAGGAATGGAGTAGTGAGAAGAGATGAGGGTGACGACGTGTGTCTCCCATGCTTTTTCATGTGTGCAACCGATGCGCACTTGGGGTTTTGCATTCTCAGAACGATCACTTCACTCATTCCCAACAGGCTTGGCGGGGATGGTTTGAGTTTCGTGTTGGCCTGGCCTAGTCTCAAGCATAAATAAACACAATTTTTTTGCCATTCATAGTCCACACGTCTGGTTGGCCTCCATGCGGTCAACCAAAATACGCCCTTAGTTTCTATTGTTTGCAGCTTAAATACAATTTTCATGGAGAACATTACCAAAAATTTCATAAAATCGAGGTGTTTTGAAGAGTTCTTTTGTGGTACCCCCAACTAAATGTCAGCCCTTTATTTTCGACCATCTAGTGGTCCAAAAAGTTTCATACCACTGTCCAAATCTTGATCGGTATGATACATACCTGGGGCAGATTTCGCACATCAGAGAAAAAACCGTAAACGGGCCCGGCCTAGTAGAGAGCCCAGTCCAATAGATTGGTCCAGCCCAACAACTACCGATCGAAGAGGGTAAAGGCTTCTATCCCTGGTTCTTCCATCAGACCGTCACTGGGAGAGGTGCCGCCGCCGTTCTCTGCCCTTCCCCAACTCCGGCGACCGCCCCCTCGCCCCCTTCGTTCGGCATGAAGGTCTGATGTAGACCTACCCCTTCCGCCATTACATTCCCTAATACTGTCCCAGTGGCGCCGTGGCGGCGGCCTTGGCCCTTGGCATCGGCATGGGTCCAAGATCGAAGGTGCCGTCGTCGTCGCTCGCCAAGGAGGCCAAGCCCACCCAGTGGCGGCGCCAGGATAGATGCTCGGTATTCATTGTATTTGTTCTCAATGCAATGTATGAAACATTCATTCAATTCAAAACCTGGAACCTGAAAACTAGCTCCCGTTTTGGTCATGGATTTGTGGTACCTATTGATTCATTTTGTTTACTATCGTGTACACAAGATGCAGTGATACATAGTACACACATCCAAACATTTGATAGAGTCACGATTTTGTCGCAAAATTACCGAAATGCACCTGCTGCGATTTCTACCGATTTTCGTATTTGCACAATGATAGGCACTGATTGTAGGTATATAACTTCTTTACTTTGATAGTCTAGTTGTCTACTATGATAAACAAAGAAATTTATAATCGTCTATTGCTAATCTGCTAGATTGATATGCCAATGTGGCTGAAAGGGGTTGGTGTTTAAGAGCTGAAGAGTACTTGGCCATTGCCGTCGCAACCGCCTGCCTGCCGGTCGCCGCACCAATAGCATGTTCCGCCGCCGATCGCTGCCGCGTCGCCTGCCGATGTATGTGTGAGTGCCTTTGGTACTCTGGTCGACCGACTCTTGGAGATGGTGTGACCGTGCGAGCAGACGGAGTGAGGCTGTGGCCTCTGGGTTGGTTAGTGGTTGTGTCCTGTATGGGACTAGGCCATATGACTACATGTATAAAAAAGTTCCTCGGAATCTTGAGTATTCAAACGAATACACCTGCATACCCCTGGCGTTGCCAATTAGCCAACCACACGGTTCCGCGAGCGGTGCTTGGCTGTCATCGCGGCGCGCTGCCCATGCTGTCCCGGGGGTGGTGCATGAGGTGGGAGGAGGCCGACGAAATGGTGCTTGGAGGTGAAATGGAAGGAGTCATTGGGAGGCGTTGCCGACGCTTGTTTCGGTGCTCACCGGTGTGTCGCCTTCTCCATGTCTTTGTCATTGGTCCTTCCCTGTTCTCCTCTGCGTGATGCTCGTGGTCGATTGCGAGCTGCAGTTGCATGCGAGTGGAGGGAGTCGAAGCCCAGTTGGTCAGCTGCACTCGTGCGGGTGCCGATAAGGTGTGCCTGGGCTCTACCAGCCGCCTGGTAAGGAAGGCATTGATCAAAGAACTAGCTGTTGCTTACCATGCTGAGTGTGCAGCACGCTGTAAAGAGCTTCTACAGCTCCAGAGAAAAGTGGGAGGAGGTCTCTATCCAGTTCTTCTCCAAGATTTCCGGATAAACTGCAACTCTGATGGTTTTCTTCTTCATTTGCAATCATAACATTATACTTGCCTGCCTGATGCATTGCTGATAGTTCAAATTTCATTGTTCAAAGTTTGACTTTTATTTGGAATTCATATTTTTTGATGTTGAAAAATAGCGTGCTTTTAGCACCTAGATCATGCCCGAGCTAACTGTCTTGTCACTTGTCAGATCGTGGTTAAGTCATTGCTGTGAGACAAGTGTAACTGTTTTCTTCTAACAGTAGCAACACGGGCTGGGTTAGCTGCCTAATGTGATTGGGATGAAGCACTATTGATACACTTGGTGGACTTTATCATGAAACAAATGTTCTCTTTCCGCAAATTAAGCATCTACCCTACCAGGATACTCTGCATTTGCTCCATTTATACCATCAGTTCCTCCATTCTTCAGCTTCAGTTTATCTCATTGCCTCCTCCTATCCAGTGGTTCTTTTCTTTTGCTTGCAGTTTGCTATAGCAGCTTCCAGCGTTCCCCCTGGTAAGATGCTGATACCAGTTAGCGAAATCATCAAACCCTTTTTATAGGGTTGTATGTCCTGTTCGTAGAATTTGTTTTTGTGTACCTTACTCCTGACAACACTGAATTTTTTATTTCTTCCAACAAGCCATCTCTGATGTGTTGCAGGAGCAACATGTTGAGGCCAGGACGCCCGAAGAAGCCAAGATCTCCTCAGTGAAGCCCTCAAAGCTCAAGATTGGCTGAGTTGCATAAGCTCCTTATAGCCCAGGAGAGATTAAAATTAGCATTGGTCTGTCGTGTTGCAGTATTGGTTTGTTAGCTTAGTTGTAAACAGTAAAGGTGTACGAAAACCTTGTACCGAGATCAATTTATTTTTACCATAACATAGTAGAATAATATTATGTACCGTAGAGGTGAATTGAGGAATAAGCCACGTGTGTGTAGTGACCTTTAGTCGTGATCAATTTTTTTTTCTGAAGCTTTACTCCTGATGTGTGAAACAACAAAGAGAAGGTTTAATCATGAAAAAACTTACATGGTGGAGCTCTCATTTGAATATGAGTTGTGTTCTCAATGCCAAAATCATCACTACGTATCTCATATGTAAGTGATAAATACAAGAGAAATCATTAGTATGTATCTCGTTTGTAAGTGGTCAGCTATATTGCCGGCAACAAGTTAAGATACAAACGGAGTGGCAATATTCAGAGTCATCTCTAAACCCAGAGCACATGGAAAGTACTGTAGGTTCTGTAATGAGGATATTTGCTTCAATTGCCTGGATGGTTGACCATATTTGAACTTCTCTACAATGGCCGTTTGTAACTGCTCATTTGTATTCTTTTTCTAGTACTATTTCTGGAACTCCTAATTATTAGTAGCAAACCATCTCCATTTCTTCAGAAAGCCCTAATTACAAGCAGGATCCATATATGGAACATCTCCACTACCATGCAATATTATCTTCTTCCCGTCAGGCGGCACCCACCAGGCGGCTTCCTTCCCTCCTCTCTACCCTCCGCCTCTATCGGAAGACATGGCTTAGCTCGCGCTGCCGCCAACGGAGGTGGGGTCTATCTCTCCCGCACTGCCTCATCACGACGGCCATGGCCAGTGCTGCGGTGTGGAGGTACAGGGAGGGCGCGTGGTGGCGATGCGGAGGGCACGCGGTGGAGGGTGCTGTGTGGTGAGTGTCCCGCTGCCCGTGGCCGCGCATGGCGGCTGGGCTCGATCTAGGCCTAAGCACTTCACCACAAATCCAAACCTGAAACCAGGAACAAAAAAGTAAAGCTCATCACTATATATTATGATGGAAATCTGCAATTTCAGAAGAACGGACTGCAGGTTCTATACTAGAATGAGAAATCAGTACTACTCTGAGCAGCAGACTACTACGTAACAAAAATAAGTTATCCAAAATGGTAATCCAACTGAAAATTTTAATAGTCCAAATTATAAAGCAGTGTGGATTATTATATGAGAAGACTGCATATTCTGCATCCAAATCAGCTCATGCACGGAACAAGTTTATGCATGTATCAGAACTTATTGCAATAACAAATATAATGACATACATTACTGTGATTTGCCCTTTCAGCAAAGACTAATTTAGTAAGCACACTCTGCATCAGTATTAGCATGAAAGAAGAAACTAAATTAACAAAAGTAATTGCAGTTTAGACCATAGGAGTTGATGCATTTATCAATGATTACTTTCAAATTACTTCAGTCAGAAATAATGATTAACAGAGTGGAACAACACATGACATAATTCATGACTAAATAAACTGAAATCAGTCGACGACATGTATATACAAATTTGGTAAATGAGTAAGATTTAAGATGGCCATATGAAAAAGAGAACAAAACAACTACAACAGAATTAGAAGGAAATAGACCAATCGTGTTATGGCCTATGACAATCTCCATTAGATGAAGGTACAATCATCCTAGCAATAAAATAAGGGCGACCATACATGACCAAACGATTTCTTTTCAAATTTTTATATGAGGGCAAACGAATTTTACACGAACTTTTGGCAAACACTGAACCAATATATAGGCCTCCTCTCTGCACTGTTTTTTCAGAACGAGGATGCCAAGAACCACTGATATTAAATACTTAATTCTTATTACTCACTCAAAGTAATATCTAGCTGATTGAATATGGCTAACAGTTTCCTTGTATTCTTATTTTCGAAAGGGAATTCACTGCAAAGCTAGAAGCAGCTATGAGCTATGCAACAACGCACACATAGTCTGAATAATGTGAAGCATCAGGTTCACGGCTCCCATGATTTAGCGAAACAAGAACTTTCTTACCACTCGCCATGAACTAAACCCGCATCAGCGACTACACCAGCAATAGTATACCTTCTCCCAGGATGCTCCGGAGTCGACGTACCTGGCGAGATTGGTGGCGGCCTATGCAGGACGGGGCCAACCTGGCAACCTGGTTGAGGCGCCGGTCATCCGCGCTGCAGTACGGGGTCGACCTGGTGGCGGCGGCGCTCGCTGGCGAAGCAATACAAGGCAAACCTGGCGATGAAGGACGGGGTCGGCCTGGTGGCGGCGGCGGTCGACCGCGATGAAGGATGGTGGCGGTGTCCCTTGATGCGGCGGCGACATTACTGGCAGCTGGAGGTCGCGTCCTCGGCCTGGAAATCTCTAGTATCCAATTGTTTGGGCTGGGCTGAATACTCATATTTTTGTTTATTTTTTTATTACATAGGTTTTCTGGGCTGCCGGGCCTAATCTAGTTCGTTTAATCTTGACCGTTGTCTCAAATCATACCTCTCCCCTCATGTGGAGTGGTAAAAGGTACTGTAAAACAAGCCGTTTTGAATGGCAAACTTGTCAATATGCATAAACAACTTAATAAGATTCCCCTTGAGCTAGCATATCGGCATAAAGATATTTTCATTAGAATAAAACCAACGCGAATACTGGTACGTTGGTTTAACGGGGAATTGGTTGGTCACACTCACACGTAACCGGCTTGCGTTTCATCATCTTAAAAGCAAACCTACAAACAATTGATTTATAGATGTCAACGCTAGTACTATAGTAGGAAGACAAAATCAAATCTCTTGCACGCATACTTAGATAGACTAAGCTCATTTCAAAATAGAGAGGGATCGTCATGGTTAGTACATCACAAGGACATGAACTAGAACAATTCAAATGGCCACAAAAACGACACGGCCTTTGAAAAAGAATGGCCATTGATGAAGTAAATTTCTAGCTAATGGATCTTAAGGCTAGAAAATGGGCAAAATGGCAAAATGTTTGTATAATAGTACTTCTAGCTAATATGTTCATCATATACTCCTACCGCCCCAAAGGAAGTGCCCACGAGCCTTCAAAAGTTCAACTTTTACCATTAGTTTAACCACAAAATATCTATTTTATCGGATTTTTTATGTTCAGTTGACTGGGAAACTTTTAAGATCACCAGAAATGTGCTTCAGTTGTACTAGTTGCACTTTTTTATCAACTATAGTTGCACTTTTTGAGGTGACTGTGAAGTAAAAAAAAAATATTTTGGTATACTACTTGCGTAAAGAGAGTTAGAACCCACGAATACCAACGGATCTCTAAAATGGTTAATGACTCCTAGAAAATTTCGACGAAAACATAGGCAAACCCTTATTTTGTACTATAATTAATTATATCATTGAATTTCATTTGAATAAAGTTTTGAATTATATTTTTATAATAAATAACTCATGCAATTAGTAATCATTTGGTTAAACGAAAAAAACAAGAATGGCACCTCTAAATAGAGAAGTAACTACGGAAGGAGTATTATTATTAGAATTTGAAATGTAAAATGAAGCTTGTACCACGCTCTATAAATTACCAACATACATGCAAGAATACGTTAAACAAAAAGCAAAATGTAAAATTTATGTCCTCTATGATCTCAACAGAAATGAAAATGGTCAGAAAACAAGAGGCATCAATCACCTGCGAAAAAAAAAGGGAGCAATCCACTCGCCGGAGATTCGCGTATTTGGCACGCAGTGTACCTGACCTGACTGACAGGGCCCCTCCTTCCTTCGCTGTGCATCACACACGTATTTTCCGGCCTCCGATTCAATGCGGCGCGGCACGGGATAAGCCTACGGACTAGGGCGCATCTGGGCCGTCCGTTGCTTTCCATTTCAAACTCTCTCGCCCACCCAACGGTCGTATCGCTTCACCTCGCGCCCGCGGACCCACCACTACTTTCTCTCGCAGGCATGTGGGCCAAAGGCCCAATGCCCCACATGCCAGCGGCACGCGAACCCTAGCATAAATCCGCGCCGCAACCCGTCCCATTTCAGCCACACGCGAACCCTAGGATAACCACCACCATGGCCAAGAAGAAGTCCGCCGCCGCCGCCGCCAACGCCACCGCCGCCAATGGCAACGGCAACCACGCCGCGCCGGAGCCGGCGACGGAGCAGAAGCGGGACTCGTCGCCGGAGCCCGACCGGAAGGCGGAGCAGCTCAAGACGCTCAACTCCATGCTCCTCAAGGAGGCGGTGGAGCGGCGCGGCCAGGTGGCGGCGCTCACGGCGCGCCTCGACGAGATCTCCGCCGACGGCGACGCGCTCGGCGCCGCCGAGCGCGCCGTCGCGCGGGCCGCCCTCGCCGCGCCCCTCCGCGCCGCCGCCGACGAGGCCGCCGCGCTCCGCGCGCGCCTCGCCGCCCTCCAGGACTCGCTCCGCCTCGCGGAGTCCAGCGCTGCGCTCGAGGCCGGCGCCAAGGACGACGCCCGCGCGCGCCTCGAGGTGGCCGCCGGGGAGAAGGCCCGGTTCCTCAAGCTCCTCCAGGTGAAGGAGGCGGAGGTGGCCTCCATATCCAACAAGGTCTCCAGCCTGGCGGCCGTGATGGCGGAGCTGGAGGCCAACAACTCCGTGCTGCTCGGTCAGAACGGCGAGCTCGGGAAGGAATTGGAGGAAGCCAAGGAGGCTGTTCGGGTGGTCTTGGGCCAGAAGGCAGAGGTGGAGAGGAGCTTCCAGGAATTCAAGGAAGGGATGGAGACGTACCGGGTGGAAATGGAGGAGAAGTTGAAGGCCAAGGTGGAAGAACTGAAGGTGCTGGGGTCCAAGAAGGCGGAGATGGATGCGAGGGTGGCGTCTCTCGAAACAGAGCTCTCATTGTCTGTGACTAAGGCAGAGGGCTTAGAGGCTGAAGTGGTGGCGAAGAAGAAGGAGCTTGATCTGTTGAAGGGCAAAAGCGATACGCTCCAATCAGAGGTTGCAGCGGCAGAGAAGAAGCACAGCGTGTCTGCAGCAGAGGTTGAGAGGCTCAAGGTGGAACTGGGTGTGCTGGTGAAGGCAAAGGAGGTTGCGTCCAAGGCATTCGACGCCGAGAGGACTGAAATCACGAAGGAATTGGACAGCCTCAAGAGGAAGGTGGAGGAAACCCACGCTGACAAGGAAGCTGCTGAGGGAGCAACACGTGAGAAGGATGCTGAAGCGATTAAGCTGAGGGCTGAGCTGGAGGAGCTTCATGTTTCCATGTCACGGCTCCAAACATCCTGTGATGAACTCGATACCAAGCATTCACGCCTGCAAAGCGAGAAGAATTCAGTTCAGAAAGCGCTGGCTGCTGAGAAGGCTGAAGCAGGGAAGCTGATGTCCAAAATTGAGACATTGAAGAACAGCAATGGTAAAATGGACAGTGAGATTGGGGAGCTGAGGGTTGCATTGGAGGAAAAGAACGGCAAGATCAAAGACCTTACCAATGAGGCTGAGCTGCTGCAGCTCGCAGTGGCTGAAGCCCAGAAGAGGAACAAGGGTGGCATCTGGGCATGGGTGTATGCTGCCACTACGACCATGGTGGCCGCAATCTCCTTGATCTATGCCACCAGGGCCCAGTGAAGGACTGCGCTTTTCTTTTTTTTTTATGTTTTCCATCCTCTTTATATCCTTATCAGTATGCTACTCGAAATGCTCAGGTTGCTATCTAGCTGTATCGCTATGTGATGAATCGGCTGGTACTATGCAATGAAGTCAATTTTTTTGCTTGCATTTCAGTATATGTCTTTTCCTGCTGTTGATTACCATGTGTTTATCCGTGGAGTTACATGGCATGATGATTAGTTGGTGTTTCAAGATCATGGCAATCATTGAGGATCTATGGATATTTTCTTGTGGGTTTCTTTTGTCATAACTAGTGTTGTGTGCGCTATGCGGTTTTCTGTAATATATTCAATATAAAAACATTGGGAGCCTATTAATAGTTGGAAGAATCATTAAATGAATTTGCTGTGTTGAATAAAAATCAATCATTAACTTAAAAAAGAAAAGTAATTGTAATAGTGACTGTAGTTGGACCGTATATTTCAACTCTTTCAGACTGAAAATTATACTACTTGATGAAATTTGAGAGAACAACAAGAGCCTGTATAGCACTGAAAATAATACCATCTTCATGATGGAATTGAACTCAATATTATCCACAACATGCACATCTCAGCTGTGCTATATCAAAAGTTCTTTGAGAGAACATGTAAACAAGAGAGAAATGTGTAGCATTCTATTCCATTTGAGAGCTATATATGAGCTTAAGGAAATACAAGTTCCCTGTTCGTAGCTTCATGCTCTATTGTGCACTGTGTCAATGTGAAAATTCGATTGCACAATGGACCTTCAGAATTGGCATGTGAATTTGTCACATTTTGCATGATGGTAGGATGTTACAGTTGCAGTTACTTGACAAGTACTGGCATGTGAATTTGCCATATTTTGCATGGTGCTGACAGACAGCACAATGTGCTTACATGTATACGTACTATGATCTATCAAACAGAGAGCTGCAGTCTCTCATTCTGAATTTGCCACATTTTGCATTAGATGCTCACATTTGCATAAGAAAAAGATAAGTGATGTCTGACAGCACTATCACACAAGGGTTGGTTTCCAGTTTCCACAGAAACACAAAATAGACATCACTATCACACAAGGTTTGTTTTCCAGTTTCCACAGAAACACAAAGTAGTGATGATAGATTGATACTCTCTCCGTTCCATAATAAGTGTCGTGGTTGAACTAAAACCCAGTGTAAGAGCTGCTGTTTTAGTTGGCATGCATCTGCTTGCGATGATATATGCAGTTAAAATAGGCTCCAGTGTATTATTACTGATATAGGTAAATGTTTACAGAACACTACTACTTCCATACTGTATTGCTGAAGACATTAGGTGATGATACTCTATAGAAAACACTACTACTTCCATATCACAATACAAACCGGGCCTTTCAGCAACCACAAAAAAAGCAATACAGATGGCCAAGTGGGCAACAGTTCTCAGCTTCTGCGGAAGTCCAGCTCAGCATCAATTCAGAATTGAGATTAGCATAAGGAAGTATCTCTCTGTTGAAGCGTTACATAGTGTGCCTCTCTTCTGTTTTCAATCATGAATTATCTCACAGTTGTTACATGCATCTTCCTGGGATATATTGAAATAAGCTTTGGGTGTGGTATTTGAGTGTTGGGTCGTTCATGCAGGTAATGGAAAGATAGTTCAAGCAGAGACACATCACTCTTGTTCATGTGGTTTATTTTCTTAATAAGTTCCTTGTGAGGATATATGCACTGCAGTAGAATTAACTGGCTCCTGCTATGTAAAATTACAATTCAAAATAAAATTACAGCCAGAATAGTCTGATTAAACAAAGAAAATAAATTGTGGTTTTCTTGTAAGACAGACGGGGTGCCATAAAACATCATAGCAAAGGTATACAAAAACAAGTAAAAACGGCATGTGAAAAGAAATAAAAGACTAATCGCAGCTTGTGGGCAGTAGGTGATTATCTGGCCAACAGCCAAATGCCACTGTGGAGACTCCTCTTTCACTAATCAAACTTCACTGTTGTTATCAATATTATTGGTATTCGTTTGGGCTTAACTTTATCTGCAAAATTATATAACAATATAACATGACTATCCCTGTGCTATGTTTATTTAAGAGTGATGTACATCCCAGTTAGGCAGTTAATCATTTTTAAGATGGTTATGTCACTAGCACACAAGGGTTGCTCTCCAGTTTCACGGAAACAACAAAGCAGTGATTATAAATTCCTACGGAGTACTATATTTCCCAGTCTAACAGTTACTGTCTTTGTTTTCATACATCTGCTTCCGATGATATATGCAACTTAAAATGGAATCAGTGTATTATTCCTGAAGAGCCTCAACGGCAGGAGCTCTGATTTTCATTGAAAGAAGGGGGAATATCTGTACAAGCCAACTAAACTGGCAGAAAAACAAAGACACAAAAGAAACTGAAACTGAAAGCTCTATGAACTATACAACACAAGCTACAGATAAAAAAAAACTCAAGAACCCTCACTCAAAAACCCCAGGCCAAACAAACTGCAGCAGTGTCTTCTTATGAGGTGAACAAGCCCAATCTCATTGTATTATTCCTGATATAGGTGAATGTTTACAGAATAGTTGCTGAAGACAGCAGGTGATGCTTCATTCTAGAGAACAATACTACGTACTTCCATATCACAATACAGAGAGGGCCTTCAATCACAAAAGAAAGTAACAATACAGAGGGCCTTTCTCAACCACACAAAAAGCAATAGAGGGCCAACTGACCAAAACTTATCAGCATCACTTCAGAGTTGATAAAAGCACAAGGAATTGTCTCTCTGTTGAAGTGTTTACAGAGCTTTTGGATATTTTCTGCTGTCAATTCTCAGTTGACCATTACAGTTGTTAGAAGCATCTTTCTGGGATATTTTGACATAAGCTTTGAGTGTGTTCCAGGTTATAAAAAGATAATTCAAGCAGAGACAAAGCAACTCTTTGACTTGTGCATGTGTTGCCTTGTGTTGGTTTTTCCTTTCAAGTTCCTTGCGAGGGTTTAGGTGTTGCACAAGATTTAACTGGATCCCTGTTATGCAAATTTACAACTCGGAATAAAATTACAACCAGAATACTCAGACAAAATGAATATAATAAATTGTGTTTTTCTTCAAAAGTAGGTGTTGTGGTTTGTATAGATGGAGAAGATTCACCGCAAAAATATACAAAAAAGGTATAAAAAAAAGTTATATGGAAGAAAGAAAAAGCGGACTACTGGCAGCTTGTTAGACTACCGTTATATGTCGGTGATGGTCCAGATAAAAGCCAAATGACAGTTCAGACTCTACTCACCAAAGAAAACAACTTGTGTTGAATTCAGCCTGACAAAGTAAATGAATTATGTTAAGCTTATCTTGAAAGTAGAAAGAAAGAACATAAAGGGCTTGTAAATATAATGTGACAATCAAAACAACTTCCAGTGCAAAAGAACGCATGATGAAAACTGAAATTGTTTGTGGTATTCTTGTTGGTGTTCATTTGGGCTTAGTTTTATCTGCAAGATAGTACAAAATGACAGCTAGGTTTGTTTACGAAAAACAGCTTCGCTGATTTTCATTAAGTGAGCAAGAAAGAAGGCATACATCTAGTAAGCGCTAGCCATCAGTGTCTGGTCAGAAACAGTGGTCCAGCTATTTACATACTATCAGGATATTTGACTGGGGTTTGACATCTTCAAATCCAGAACCAAATTAATATCACTAGGAAGTTTTTGGTATGAATGCTAACTCACAAAAGCAACTTACAGCCACATTGCTGAACTTGTGTCAAATACATGATGTTCCCAAACAGGGTCGAAATCATTCATGTCACCCATTAGGCAACATACTGAAACCTGCTACGGCATGTATTTGTGATGATCTGCAAATGTTTCAGTATTGCAGCAAGGTGGATTGGAACAAAAGGGGTCTCGCAATGGTTGATCCAACCAGCAGTTGTATACCTTTCGGAGCCCAACTCAAATTGGCAGACATTCAAATTCACATTGCACAGCAATACACCGCAACATAAGTCAATTCGAACAGAATATTTCAGTTATTCCACCAGACTAATTGATTGATGCAATGCCTCATCACAAATCCAGTAAGGAACGACAGGAAACCAAATTGGGTGGAATCTAGCATCCTTTTATCAATACAAAAAACCAAAACACTGACCAAGAACTACTCAGATGCATCAGCAAGAAGCAACACAGGTATCACTAAGATAAACGAACAGATTCTAACAAGACTTCTGTCATTAATCTGCAAGCAAACCGATCCACGCAATAGGGGATTGGGGACACAACTGCTGGTAGCAGCAAGGCATAGATTGGAATACATAAGATTTCTTCACAACCACAGATACAGCAAGTAATAACAGGAACCAGATTGCTTGTATTCCATGCCAACCAGATTCATCATCGATACACCAAACCAAAACATTCACCAAGGAACTAATCTAACAGCCTAGCGCATCACCATACTACTGTAGTAAAGACGGACAGAGGACTCAAATCTTGGGTCAGACATGGCCATGGTTGCTCGATCTGCAAGGCCCTAGAACTCCTGGGAAGCAGATCCGATGTCGCCCTTTGCCTTGCCGGCCTTCTTGGGGAGCAGCGTGGTGTGGATGTTGGGCAGGACGCCGCCGGCGGCGATGGTGACGGCGCCGAGCAGCTTGCTGAGCTCCTCGTCGTTGCGGACGGCCAGCTGGATGTGGCGCGGCACGATGCGGGTCTTCTTGTTGTCGCGCGCGGCGTTGCCGGCGAGCTCGAGGACCTGGGGGGAGGAGAGAAATCGAATCGGAGTGAGATTGCTGGGCGGGGGGGAAGCAGGTGGGGAGAAGGGGAGGGGAGATTGGGTTTACCTCGGCGGCGAGGTACTCGAGGACGGCGGAGAGGTAGACGGGGGCGCCGGCGCCGACGCGCTGCGCGTACTTGCCGATCTTGAGGTACCGGGCGATGCGGCCGACGGGGAACTGGAGGCCGGCCTTGGACGACCGCGTGGTGGACTTGGAGCCCTTCGCCTTGCCCCTGCCGCCGGCGGAACTCATCTTCGGAGGATGGGAAGGGACGGTGGTGGTCGCCGGAGAGATGGTCGGAGTGGGAGACGGTGGAGGGGATTTGAATGCTGGGATTTGAGATGAGGTGAAGGCAGGGGCGGCGGCGTGCTATATAGGAGGGGAGGCGGCGCGTGATTGGTCGAGAGGGCGGGGCCGCGGATCGGTGATGTGGAAGGCGCGGAAGCCGTCGGATGGTGAGGGAGATGGGATTCACGGGGCGCGCAGGAGGCGGAAATTTTGGGTTTGGCGCGCAGGAGGGAGATGGAATTCGGGGAAAGTGATTAGCGGAGGGAAAGTGCGCGCTCCGTTTCGGCTATTTCCGTCTTTGGAACACAAATGTATGGGCTATTCCCAGACATGGGGCCCAGCCGTCAGTGACTCAGTGGCGTGTTGACCTATGTTGTGTAGCCTTGTAGGATTTGCAACTCGTTTGTACATTGTACCTCTTTCTATTTTTTTTAATGAATATGCGTTTCCCCTGTAAAATCAACTTCTTCTATATGAACGAGGAGTTGCAAAGAAGAAATAAATTTTGCAATTAGCTAGACTCTATATCTTGTGACATCCCGTGTTGTGGTTAGTGGTGATTACAATTGTACTACTACCTCCATCCATGTACATCCAAATTTAGATAAATGTAAGACGTCCATTTATGGACGGACAGAGTGAGTAGTATATAGCGACCATTCCATATCCATGTTCTAAAACTTGAAAATGAGGATGAACTCATGGTGACATTTATTGTCTGGTTGACTCAACATTAAGTCTATTTGATGAAGCACGCAGACATTTCGAAGTGTCTCGAGCTGAGGGTGAAGCCGGTTAGAATCCGACTGCACCTTGTCGGTGTCACCTAGCGCTTTATCTGCTTTCTCGGTTTTGGCGGCGAGCTTGTCGGCTTGCTCGGCCAAAACTTTCCTTACTTCCTCCAGCTTGTTAGTAGAACCAGTTTCCGTAATTAGGTTACAGCCGGTTTTCCTTTGATGCTCTCTTGGCTTCACGCGGATTAGTGTTGGTTTAAGTGGAAGGATTAGACGGTGCCCAAGTGTTGAGACAGTGTTTTTCTGTTCTGGTACTTACGTACGAGTAACTTTCTCGACACTACTCATTTATGGTGTGGAGCACATATTGATGGTCTTCGCCGTCTTCAGAGAAACCCAAGACAACATCGACATGGACCACAAAGTGGCACTCATCATAGTTGCATATATGGATAATTTCATTATCTCGTAAAGCCTAAAAATTAAAAATTAACTAAAATGTTCTAATCACCTATTCACCCCCTCTAGTTGTCTACGCGGTCCTTTCAACATCAAAAAATATTTTAAGATTAAGTCATATAAAATATCGAAAGACCAAAGTTGTTAGGGGAAACCCCAGTCCACTACAACTTAAAAAAGAGAGTAGGCAAGTGATACGTGCAGCTAACACACGTCCGTTGGGAACCCCAAGAGGAAGGTGTGATGCGTACAGTAGCAAGTTTTTCCTCAGTAAGAAAACCAAGGTTATCGAACCAGTAGGAGTCAAGGAACACGTGAAGGTTGTTGGTGACGGAGTGTAGTGCGGCGCAACACCAGGGATTCCGGCGCCAACGTGGAACCTGCACAACACAATCAAAGTACTTTGCCCCAACGTAACAGTGAGGTTGTCAATCTCACCGGCTTGCTGAAAACAAAGGATTAACCGTATAGTGTGAAAACAAAAGTATTGCAGTAGATTGTATTTCAGATGTAAATAATGGACCGGGATCCACAGTTCACTAGTGGTGTCTCTCCCATAAGATAAATAACATGTTGGGTGAACAAATTACAGTTGGGCAATTGACAAATAGAGAGGGCATAACAATGCACATACATGTCACGATGAATACTATGAAATTTAATCAGGGCATTACGACAAAGTACGTAGACCGCTATCCAGCATGCATCTATGCCTAAAAAGTCCACTTTCAGGTTATCATTCGAACCCCTTCCAGTATTAAGTTGCAAACAACAGACAATTGCATTAAGTATGGTGCGTAATGTAATCAACACAAATATCCTTAGACAAAGCATCGATGTTTTATCCCTAGTGGCAACAAGCACATCCACAACCTTAGAACTTTCATCCATTGTCTCGGATTCAATGGAGGTATGAACCCACTATCGAGCATAAATACTCCCTCTTGGAGTTACAAGTATCAACTTGGCCGAGCCTCTACTAGCAACGGAGAGCATGCAAAAACATAAACAACATATATGATAGATTGATAATCAACTTGACATAGTATTCCATATTCATCGGATCCCAACAAACACAACATGTAGCATTACAAATAGATGATCTTGATCATGATAGGCAGCTCACAAGATCTAACATGATAGAACAATGAGGAGAAGACAACCATCTAGCTACCGCTATGGACCCATAGTCCAGTGGGTGAACTACTCACACATCAATCCGGAGGCGATCATGGCGATGAAGAGCCCTCCGGGAGATGTTTCCCCTCTCCGGCAGGGTGCCGGAGGCGATCTCCTGAATCCCCCGAGATGGGATTGGCGGCGGCTGCGTCTCTGGAAGGTTTTCCGTATCGTGGCTCTCGGTACAGGGGGTTTCGCGACGAAGGCTATAAGTAGGCGGAAGGGCAGCGTCGGAGGGCTGACGAGGGGCCCACCCCATAGGGCGGCGCGGGCCCCCCTTAGGCCGCGCGGCCCTATGGTGGCGGCACCTCGTGGCCCCACTTCGTATCCTCTCCGGTCTTCTGGAAGCTTCGTGGAAAAATAAGACCCCGGGCATTGATTTCGTCCAATTCCGAGAATATTTTCTTTGTAGGATTTCCGAAACAAAAAATAGCGAAAACAAAGAATCGGCTCTTCGGCATCTCGTCAATAGGTTAGTGCCGGAAAATGCATAATAATGACATAAAGTGTGTATAAAACATGTGAGTATCATCATAAAAGTAGCATGGAACATAATAAATTATGGATACGTTTTGAGACGTATCAAGCATCCCCAAGCTTAGTTCCTACTCGCCCTCGAGTAGGTAAACGATAACAAGGATAATTTCTGAAGTGACATGCTATCATAATCTTGATCAATACTATTGTAAAGCATATGAGATGAATGCAGCGATTCGAAGCAATGGTATAGACAATGGTTAAACAACTGAATCATATAGCAAAGACTTTTCATGAATAGTAATTTCAAGACAAGCATCAATAAGACTTGCATAAGAGTTAACTCATAAAGCAATAAATTCTTAGTAGAAAGCTTTGAAGCAACACAAAGGAAGATATAAGTTTCAGTGGTTGCTTTCAACTTCAACATGTATATCTCATGGATAATTGTCAACATAAAGCAATATAACAAGTGCAATAGGTAAACATGTAAGAATCAATGCACACAGTTGACACAAGTGCTTGCTTCTAAGATAGAAAGAAGTAGGTAAACCGACTCAACATAAAGTAAAAGAATGGCCCTTCGCAGAGGAAGCATGGATTACTATTTTTGTGCTAGAGCTTTTCATTTTGAAAACATAGAAACAATTTTGTCAACGGTAGTAATAATTCATATGTGTTATGTATAAGACATCCTATAAGTTGCAAGCCTCATGCATAGAATACTAATAGTGCTCGCACCTTGTCCTAATTAGCTTGGATTAACATGGATTATCATTGCATAACATATGTTTCAACCAAGTGTCACAAAGGGGTACCTCTATGCCGCCTGTATAGAGGTCTAAGGAGAAAGTTCGCATTGGATTTCTCGCTTTTGATTATTCTCAACTTAGACATCCATACCGGGACAACATAGACAACAGATAATGGACTCCTCTTTTAATGCTTAAGCATTCAACAACAGATAATATTCTCATAAGAGATTGATGATTTGTGTCCAAACTGAAACTTCCACCATGATTCATGGCTTTAGTTAGCGGCCCAATGTTCTTCTCTAACAATATGCATACTCAAACCATTTGATCATGAAAATCGTCCTTACTTCAGACAAGACGAACATGCATAGCAACTCACATGATATTCAACAAAGGTGTAAAAGTTGATGGCGTCCCCAGAAACATGGTTACCGCTCAACAAGCAACTTATAAGAAATAAGACACAAAGCAACATATTCAATACCACAATAGTTTTTAATGCTATTTTCCCATGAGCTATATATTGCGGAGACAAAGAATAGAATTTTAAAGGTAGCACTCAAGTAATGTACTTTGGAATAGCAGAGAAATACCATGTGGTAGGTAGGTATGGTGGACACAAATGGCATAGTTTTTGGCTCAAGGATTTGGATGCACGAGAAGTAATCCCTCTCAATACAAGGTTTAGGCTAGCAAGGTTGTTTGAAGCAAACTCAAGTATAAACGGGTACAACAAAACTTACATAAGAACATATTGCAAGCATTATAAGACTCTACACTGTCTTCCTTGTTGTTCAAACACCTTAACCAGAGAAAATATCTAGACTTAGAGAGACCAATCATGCAAACCAAATTTTAACAAGCTCTATGTAGTTCTTCATTAATAGGTGCAAAGTACATGATGCAAGAGCTTAAACATGATCTATATGAGCACAACAATTGCCAAGTATCAAATTATTCAAGACATTATACCAATTACGACATGAAGCATTTTCCGTTTCCAACCATATAACAATGAACGAAGCAGTTTTCAACCTTCGCCATGAACATTAAAAGTAGCACTAAGAACACATGTGTTCATATGCAACAGACGGAGCGTGTCTCTCTCCCACACAAAGAATGCTAGGATCCGATTTTATTCAAACAAAAACAAAAACAAACGAGACGCTCCAAGTAAAGCACATAAGATGTGACTGAATAAAAATATAGTTTCACTAGAGGTGACTCGATAAGTTGTCGATGAAGAAGGGGATGCCTTGGGCATCCCCAAGCTTAGATGCTTGAGTCTTCTTGAAATATGCAGGGATGAACCACGGGGGCATCCCCAAGCTTATACTTTTCACTCTTCTTGATCATATTGTATCATCCTCCTCTCTTGACCCTTGAAAACTTCCTCCACACCAAACTCGAAACAAACTCATTAGAGGGTTAGTGCATAATTGAAAATTCATATATTCAGAGGTGACATAATCATTCTTAACACTTCGGACATTGCACAAAGCTACTGAAAGTTAATGGAACAAAGAAATCCATCAAACATAGCAAAACAGGCAATGCGAAATAAAAGGCAGAATCTGTCAAAACAGAACAGTCCGTAAAGACAAATTTTTCTGGGGCACTTAACTTGCTCATATGAAAAAGCTCAAATTGAATGAAAGTTGCGTACATATCTGAGGATCACGCACGTAAATTGGCAGAATTTTATGAGTTATATACAGATGGGGCTACTCAATTTCGTGACAGCAAGAAATCTGTTTCTGTGCAGTAATCCAAATCTAGTATCAACATTACTATCAAAGACTTTACTTGGCACAACAATGCAATAAAATAAAGATAAGGAGAGGTTGTTACAGTAGTAACAACTTCCAAGACTCAAATATAAAACAAAAGTGTTGTACTAAAATAATGGGTTGTCTCCCATAAGCGCTTTTCTTTAACGCCTTTCAGCTAGGCGCAGAAAGTGTGAATCAAGTATTATCGAGAGATATAGCTTCTTCAAGTTTACCAATCCTATGGGTTTGATTATCATGGATAGCACAAGTTTCTAAAATAGCAATTCTTTCATTAATTCCTCCTAGGGATTTATCAAGTTTATCGATATTATCAAGTAATATTCCCAGTTTAGTATCATCACTTGGAAGATTTTTCTCTATGGCTTCCAACTTTTTCATGACATCCTCAAGAGAGATTTCAATTTTAGTTTCATTAATAGGTGGTATTCCAACTAGGCTCTCAATGATGCAACTAGCTTCTAAAGCAGGAGTACCTAGGAAATTACCCCCCGAAAGAGTATCAAGAACATACCTATTCCAACTAGATATACCAACATAAAAGTTCCTAAGTAGGATAACAGTGGAGTGTTTCTTAGTGCACCTATGATGAGCATTACTAATACTATACCAAGCATCCTTAAAGCTTTCTCCACCTTGTTGCTTAAACGAACGAACTTCAACTTCAGGATTACTCATTTTAGCAGTAGTAACTAAAGCAAACTAAAATAAAGTAAATGCAAGTAACTAAATTTTTTGTGTTTTTAATATAGAGAACGCAAACAAGACAGTAAATAAAGTAAACTAGCAACTAATTTTTGTGTGTTTTTGATATAGAGAACAAACAAAGCAGTAAATAAAGTAAAGTAAAGCAAGACAAAAACAAAGTAAAGAGATTGGATGTGGGAGACTCCCCTTGCAGCGTGTCTTGATCTCCCCGGCAACGGCGCCAGAAAAAGATCTTAATGCGTGCAGTTAACACACGTCCGTTGGGAATCCCAAGAGGAAGGTGTGATGCGTACAGTAGCAAGTTTTCCCTCAGTAAGAAACCAAGGTTATCAAACCAGTAGGAGTCAAGGAACACGTGAAGGTTGTTGGTGACGGAGTGTAGTGCGGCGCAACACCAGGGATTCCGGCGCCAACGTGGAACCTGCACAACACAATCAAAGTACTTTGCCCCAACGTAACAGAGTGAGGTTGTCAATCTCACCGGCTTGCTGAAAACAAAGGATTAACCGTATAGTGTGGAAGATGATGTTTGTTTGCGAAGAACAATGAAAGAACAAGTATTGCGGTAGATTGTATTTCAGATGTAAATAATGGACCGGGATCCACAGTTCACTAGTGGTGTCTCTCCCATAAGATAAATAGCATGTTGGGTGAACAAATTACAGTTGGGCAATTGACAAATAGAGAGGGCATAACAATGCACATACATGTCACGATGAATACTATGAAATTTAATCGTGGCATTACGACAAAGTACGTAGACCGCTATCCGAGCATGCATCTATGCCTAAAAAGTCCACTTTCGAGGTTATCATCCGAACCCCTTCCGGTATTAAGTTGCAAACAACGGACAATTGCATTAAGTATGGTGCGTAATGTAATCAACACAAATATCCTTAGACAAAGCATCGATGTTTTATCACTAGTGGCAACAAGCACATCCACAACCTTAAAACTTTCCGTCATCGTCCCGCATTCAATGGAGGCATGAACCCACTATCGAGCATAAATACTCCCTCTTGGAGTTACAAGTATCAACTTGGCCGGAGCCTCTACTAGCAACGGAGAGCATGCAAGAACATAAACAACATATATGATAGATTGATAATCAACTTGACATAGTATTCCATATTCATCGGATCCCAACAAACACAACATGTAGCATTACAAATAGATGATCTTGATCATGATAGGCAGCTCACAAGATCTAACATGATAGAACAATGAGGAGAAGACAACCATCTAGCTACTGCTATGGACCCATAGTCCAGGGGTGAACTACTCACACATCAATCCGGAGGCGATCATGGCGATGAAGAGCCCTCCGGGAGATGTTTCCCTCTCCGGCGGAGGTGCCGGAGGCGATCTCCTGAATCCCCCGAGATGGGATTGGCAGCGACTGCGTCTCTGGAAGGTTTTCCGTATCGTGGCTCTCGGTACAGGGGGTTTCGCGACGAAGGCTATAAGTAGGCAGAAGGGCAGCGTCGGAGGGCTGACGAGGGGCCCACCCCATAGGGCGGCGCGGGCCCCCCTTAGGCCGCGCGGCCCTATGGTGGCGGCACCTCGTGGCCCCACTTCGTATCCTCTCCGGTCTTCTGGAAGCTTCGTGGAAAAATAAGACCCTGGGCATTGATTTCGTCCAATTCCGAGAATATTTTCTTTGTAGGATTTCTGAAACAAAAAATAGCGAGAAAACGAACAATCGGCTCTTCGGCATCTCGTCAATAGGTTAGTGCCGGAAAATGCATAATAATGACATAAAGTGTGTATAAAACATGTGAGTATCATCATAAAAGTAGCATGGAACATAATAAATTATGGATACGTTTGAGACGTATCAGCAAGCAAATCTTTGTCAATATATTTTAGAAATTTAAATAACTCATTCAAATGTTTCCCTTCTTTCGACTTCCTGTGTTTAAGCCAAAATTCTCCAATGATGGATATATGAGCATTTTCTGTGATATTTTCCATCTTTCCATTTTTATGGGATTTTGTGCTTTAAAGAAAAACTACGAATATTAAAAACAAGACAAAGAAAATTACTTTGAAAATCTAAAGGAGAAAGAAAAGCTCACAGTGCTGCAACTTCCCCAAGCTTGAGTGTTTGCACAAGGTTGATGAAGATGTTGATGTGATGTCCCTCTTGCAACTATGGCACCAGAAGATGTTCTAGCAGTTGATGTGGGGATCAACCATAGTGCAACCAAAGTGGTGTAGCTTCTTGCAGCTCCCGGCAACGGTGCCAGAAAATTGTTCTAGCAATTGTCGTGGAAATTGGTTTGTACTTCACCACTCAGTAACCACTATGATATAACTTCTTCCAACTCCCCGGCATCGGCGCCAGAAAATTGTTCTTGATGGCGACTATATGTGTGTACCAATTCTTTGGGACTCCAAGTGGAGAGTGTTGTACCAAGCGTATTTTTCCCACAAGGGTGACTCGAGGGTTTATATCGAACTCTCGGGGAATTCACTTAGAAGGGTCTTCTTTCTCTCCTCTTCTAGCAACCTACAAAATAAAGTTCTTGACTTGTGTCCCCAGCTCCACGGTGTGGTGTCAAGCACAAGGTTTCGTATTAGTATTGAAAATAGAAGTAAGAAGTAAAATAAAGTAAGTAAATAACTTAAGTAAACTAAACAAAAACAAGTTTATAGTTTAGTTGTCGTACTATCAAGAGGGCTCTCGAGTGAGTAACTCGATCGTATCCTTCAGAGAGATCAAACATTTGCATCCTTGCATCATCTTTCTTGGTTGTTATTTGGATCTTATACATGTGATGTTTTAGAGCTTGTGATTATTCTCATAACAAGCTCTCTAGTTTATTGAAAACGGATTTTGCACGGGAAACTTGTTACGTTTTCAAGGTTGGAGGTTTTACTGATTTGTCTTTTATAGATAGGTCAAACCTTTTATCATTTGTTTCTACCCTCCCCTTCTGTAATATGATGGTTCTCTGCATGATCTTGTAGAACTTGTTACTAGATTTGAAACGAGCCCAAGATCATCAAAATCAGAGTCCGGATGCTCAAGTTATGGTATTTCTCGTTTTGTTGTTGCTGCCAATTTTTTCCAGAGCAGAAATTTCGGTCCTGGAAACAAAATTTCTGGGCAAATTTCTGGGACCCTTACTGCGAGCAATTCCCTTAAGTCCTTATCCGTTTTTTGAAGCCAGGGCGGACATTCCGGCCTGGGAGGTTCCAAACGGTCATATTCCATTGGGAGGGGGTATATAAGACCCCCTTCTTCCTCCTTGGGCTGGTTACCTCTTCCCCTTTGTGCTATCCACCATTGTTTACCTTGAGAGCTTCCACTTTCCCTCCATTCCTCCTATGCTTCTTAAATCTTCTTGGGGGGAAAGTAAGAGGAGATCTAGATCTACATTTCTACCAATCAAATCCCTCTCTTTGTGAGTGAAATCCTCTAGATCTTGATCTTGAAGTTCTTTGCGAATTTCGTTTGTTCTTTCTCTCTTCTTCCCCCACAAGCTTTTGTAGCTTGGGTGTAATTTGGGACTGAAGGATTTTTTATTGCATTTGGTGCATCGACGTGAGCTTTCCACGGTGATTCGTGGAAGTGAAAGTGAGGAGCTTGTTCCTCTTAGGTCCTTGGAACTCTAGACGGCTTTTAGTACTTTGTCATGATTTCATGGGAGCCTCCAATTAAGTTGTGTATGTGTGCCCCAATATTTGTGTAAGGCCTGGTTTCCGCCTCGAAGAAAATCCCTTAGTGGAACCATGACCTAGGCCTTAGTGGCGAGGGTCACCGGAGAATAAGGTGAGTTCTTTGTGGCGCTCGGTGTGTGGTGTGACTACCGCATCTTGGGGTGAGGACTTTGTGACGTTGGCGTGCATCGAGCAACTACACCTTGATACGTCTCCGACGTATCGATAATTTCTTATGTTCCATGCCACATTATTGATGATATCTACATGTTTTGTGTATACTTTATGTCATATTTATGCATTTTCCGACACTAACCTATTAACGAGATGCCGAAGAGCCAGTTCCTGTTTTCTGCTGTTTTTTGTTTCAGAAATCCTAGTAAGGAAATATTCTCGGAATTGGACGAAATCAACGCCCAGGGTCCTATTTTTCCACGAAGCTTCCAGAAGTCCGAAGGGGAAACGAAGTGGGGCCACGAGGTGGGGACACGGTAGGGCGGCGCGGCCCAAGCCCTGGCCGCGCCGGCCTAGTGTGTGGTCCCACCAGGACTCCACCGACCTTGCCCTTCCGCCTACTTAAAGCCTCCGTCGCGAAAACCCTATCACGTTCGACGAAACCAGAGAAAACCTTCCAGAGCCGCCGCCATCGCGAAACTCCAATCCGGGGGACAGAAGTCTCTATTCCGGCACCCTACCGGGACGGGGAATTGCCCCCGGAGTCATGTCCACCGCCGTCTCCACCGCCATCTTCACGGCCATCGTTGTCTCCATGATGAGGAGGGAGTAATTCACCCCCGGGGCTGAGGGCTCCGCTGTAGCTATGTGGTTCATCTCTCTCTTTATGTGATCTAGTTGAATATCATCTATGTGCTACTCTAGTGATGTTATTAAAGTACTCTATTCCTCCTCCACGGTGTAATGGTGACGGTGTGTGCATCGTGTAGTACTTGGCGTAGTCTATGATCATAATCTCTTGTAGGTTATGGAGTTAATTATTACTATGATAGTATTGATGTGATCTATGCCTCCTTCATAGTGTGATGGTGACAGTGTGCATGCTATGTTAGTTCTCGGTGTAATTGTGTTGATCTATCTTGCACTCTAAGGTTATTTAAACATGAATATCGAATATTGTGGAGCTTATTAACTCCGGCATTGAGGGTTCGTGTAATCCTACACAGTTAGTGGTGTTCATCATCCAACAAGAGGGTGTAGAGTGGTTCTATTATGTGATCATTGTTGAGAGTGTCCACTAGTGAAAGCAGGATCCCTGGGCCTTGCTTCCAAGCATCGAATCTCCGTTTGTTTACTGTTTTGTTGCATGTTTACTCGCTGCCCTATTTTATTCAGATTGCTATTACCACTCATACTCATCCATATTACTTGCATCTCACTATCTCTTCGCCGAACTAGTGCACCTATACATCGACAAGTGTATTAGGTGTGTTGGGGACACAAGAGACTTCTTGCTTTGTGGTTGCGGGGTTGCATGAGAGGGATATCTTTGACCTCTTCCTCCCCGAGTTCGATAAACCTTGGGTGATCCACTTAAGGGAAACTTGCTGCTGTTCTACAAACCTCCGCTCTTGGAGGCCCAACACTCGTCTACAAGAATAGAAGCACCCGTAGACATCAAGCACTTTTCCGGCGCTCGTTGCCGGGGAGGAAAGGTAAACGACACTCACACACCGGACCCCGGCAACTAGCCACTTTTCTGGCGCCGTTGCCGGGGAGGAAAGGTAAAAGGCACTCATACTCCGGTCCCAGGTAAAGTACTTTTCTGTTGCCGTTGTGTGTGTGCTCGAAGCTATTTCTTTTAGATCCTGCAATTGCATCTTTTTGTTTCTTGTTTACACTAGTTTGGCATAATGGACAACAATGAGCTTCTTATTCTATTTCCTGATTTAAGACATGGATGGTTTGATGCGAAAATTTAAAAACCTATGGAACATATTAGTATGAACGCTTTGAACACCATTGTTGCTAATGATATGGAAAATTCCAAGCTTGGGGAAGCTGGCTTTGATGAGCATGATATTTTTAGTCCCCCAAGCATTGAGGAGAAAATTTACTTTGATGATACTTTGTCTCCTATTTATGATGATTATAATGATATTGGTCTTTTAGTACCGCCTGTTATGGAGGATAAATTTGATTATGATTACAATATGCCTCCTATATTTGATGATGAGTATAATAATGATAGCTACTTTGTTGAATTTGCTCCCACTACAACTAATAAAATTGATTATGCCTACGTGGAGAGTAATAATTTTATGCATGAGACTCATGATAAGAATGCTTTATGTGATAGTTATATTGTTGAGTTTGCTCATGTTGCTACTGAAAGTTATTATGAGAGAGGAAAATATGGTTGTAGAAATTTTCATGTTACTAAAACACCTCTCTATGTGCTGAAATTTTTGAAGCTACACTTGTTCTATCTTCCTATGCTTGTTACTTTTTTGTTCATGAACTTGTTTATTTACAAAACTCCTATGCATAGGAAGCATTTTAGACTTAAATTTGTTTTGAATTTTCCTCTGGATGCTCTCTTTTGCTTCAACTACTATTTCTTGCGAGTGCATCATTAAAACTGCTGAGCCCATCTTAATGGCTATAAAGAAAGCACTTCTTGGGAGATAACCCATGTGTTTATTTTGTTACAGCACTTTGTTTTTGTGTCTTGGAAGTTGTTACTACTGTAGCAACCTCTCCTTATTTTAATTTTGTTGCATTGTTGTGCCAAGTAAAGTCTTTGATAGTAAGGTTCATACTAGATTTGGATTACTGCGCAGAAACATGATTTCTTGTCGTCACGAACTCGGGCCTAATTCTCTGTAGGTAATTCAGAAAATTATGCCAATTTACGTGAGTGATCCTCAGATATGTACGCAACTTTCATTCAATTTGAGCATTTTCATTTGAGCAAGTCTGGTTCCTCTATAAAATTCGTCTTTACGGACTGTTCTGTTTTGACAGATTCTGCCTTTTATTTCGCATTGCTTCTTTCGCTGTGTTGGGTGGATTTCTCTGTTCCATTACCTTCCAGTAGCTTTGAGCAATGTCCAGAAGTGTTAAGAATGATTATGTCACCTCTGAACATGTGAATTTTTATTATGCACTAACCCTCTAATGAGATTGTTTTGAGTTTGGTGTGGAGGAAGTTTTCAAGGGTCAAGAGAGGAGGATGATATACTATGATCAAGAAGAATGAAAAGTCTAAGCTTGGGGATGCCCCCAGTGGTTCATCCCTGCATATTCCAAGAAGACTCAAGCGTCTAAGCTTGGGGATGCCCAAGGCATCCCCTTCTTGATCGACAAATTATCAGGTTTCTTCTCTTGAAACTATATTTTTATTCGGTCACATCTTATGTACTTTGCTTGGAGCGTCGGTTTGTTTTTGTTTTTGTTTTTGTTTGAATAAAATGGATCCTAGCATTCATTGTGTGGGAGAGAGACACGCTCCGCTGTTGCATATGGACAAATATGTTCTTAGGCTTTACTCATAGTATTCATGGCGAAGGTTTCTTCTTCGTTAAATTGTTATATGGTTGGAATCGGGAAATGCTACATGTAGTAATTCTAATTTTTTTTGAATAATTTGATACGTGGTAATTGTTGTGCTCATGTTTAAGCTCTTGCATCATATACTTTGCACCTACTAATGAAGAAATACATAGAGCTTGCTAAAATTTGGTTTGCATATTTGGTCTCTCTAAAGTCTAGATAATTTCTAGTATTGAGTTTTGAACAACAAGGAAGACGGTGTATAGTCTTATGATGTTTACAATATGTCTTTTATGTGAGTTTTGCTGCACCGGTTCATCCTTGTGTTTGTTTCAAATAACCTTGCTAGCCTAAACCTTGTATCGAGAGGGAATACTTCTCATGCATCCAAAATCCTTGAGCCAACCACTATGCCATTTGTGTCCACCATACATACCTACTACATGGTATTTCTCCGCCATTCCAAAGTAAATTGCTTGAGTGCTACCTTTAAATAATTCAAAATTTATCACCTCTGATTTGTGTCAATGTTTTATAGCTCATGAGGAAGTATGTGGTGTTTATCTTTCATTCTTGTTGGGCAACTTTCACCAATGGACTAGTGGCTTCATCCGCTTATCCAATAATTTTGCATAAAGAGGCGGCAATGGGATTCCCGATCCCAAATTAATTAACCTAAATAGACACTCCTCCATGGTATGTGATTGTTGGACGGCACCCGAAGGATTCGGTTAGCCATGGCTTGAGAAAGCAAAGGTGGGGAGGAGTGTCATCATAATAAAACTAAAATAAAAAGGCACTCCTTCATGGTATGAGATTGTTGGCAGGCACCCGAGGATTCGGTTAGCCATGGTTTGTGAAAGAAAGGTTGGAAGGGGTGCCACCCAAAAATAAAAATAATTCATGGGAGCCGCTCTTAGAAGGTTTGTCTGGCAAGGGGGTTAGAGTGCCCACTGTAGGATAACGTTGCATAGAAAACAAAAAAATTCCTACCGCGAACACGCAATCCAAGCCAAGATGCAATCTAGAAGACGGTAGCAACGAGGGGGTATCGAGTCTCACCCTTGAAGAGATTCCAAAGCCTACAAGAGGAGGCTCTTGTTGCTGCGGTAGACGTTCACTTGCCGCTTGCAAAGCGCGTAGAAGATCTTGATCACGATCGGTTACGGCGCCACGAACGGGCAGCACCTCCGTACTCGGTCACACGTTCGGTTGTTGATGAAGACGACGTCCACCTCCCCGTTCCAGCGGGCAGCGGAAGTAGTAGCTCCTCTTGAATCCGACAGCACGACGGCGTGGTGTCGGTGGTGGTGGAGAAGTCCGGCGGAGCTTCGCTAAGCGTGCGGGAAGTGGAGGAGCGGGGCGGCTAGGGTTTGGGGAGAGGGGGGCGCCGGCCACTATGGGGTGCGGCCACCTTGGTGGTGTTTGAGGTGGCCGGCCCCCTCCCCTTGGCCCTCATTATATAGGTGGA
>NC_061512.1:74070338-74111384 GCF_022539505.1 Lolium rigidum | reverse complement strand
AACTTAATACTGGAAGGGGTTCGGATGATAACCTGAAGGTGGACTTTTTAGGCATAGATGCATGCTGGATAGCGGTCTATGTACTTTGTCGTAATGCCCAATTAAATCTCACTATATTCATCATATCATGTATGTGCATGGTTATGCCCTCTCTATTTGTTAATTGCCCAACTGTAATTTGTTCACCCAACATGCTATTTATCTTATGGGAGAGACACCTCTAGTGAACTGTGGACCCTGGTCCTATTCTTTTACATCGAATACAATCTACTGCAATACTTGTTCTACTGTTTCTGCAAACAATCATCATCCACACTATACATCTAATCCTTTGTTACAGCAAGCCGGTGAGATTGACAACCTCACTGTTTCGTTGGGGTAAAGTACTTTGGTTGTGTTGTGCAGGTTCCACGTTGGCGCCGGAATCCCCGGTGTTGCGCCGCACTACATCCCGCCGCCATCAACCTTCAACGTGCTTCTTGGCTCCTCCTGGTTCGATAAACCTTGGTTTCTTTCTGAGGGAAAACTTACTGCTGTGCGCATCACACCTTCCTCTTGGGGTTCCCAACGGACGTGTCATCTACGCGCATGAAGACTGTTTTCTAGCGCCGTTGCCGGGGAGATCAAGACACGCTGCAAGGGGAGTCTCCACAATCCAATCTCTTTACTTTGTTTTTGTTTTGCTTTATTTTATTTACTACTTTGTTTGCTGCATTATATCAAAACACAAAAAAATTAGTTGCTAGCTTTACTTTATTTACTGTCTTGTTCTCCATATTAAAAACACAAAAAAAAAATTTAGTTACTTGCATTTGCTTTACTTATTTCAACATGTTTCCTTTTAATTTTACTGTAAAAGATATATCTGTGGGACAAGGGTCTATAATTGGAGATAATATAGAAGAATTTTTCACCCATGTTAGTATGCATGAAGATCTTAAAGATATACCCCTTGCAAAAGCTGTCCCTACTTATGAAGATGCCTCTGTTTGTTTGGTACGCATGATGGAAGCTAGATTTATTAGTCTCAACCCCATGATAAAACACATGTTTCTTACACTTTCTGATATGGAGCGGGGAGAGAAGAGAGATTTTGTTCTAAAAGTCTTAGTGCGAGAATTTGCGGATATAGCTAAAGAAGCTAGAAAAGTTTTTAGTAAGCATGAGAGGCTTGGTACGATCACCGATTTTAAAAGAACACTTGAAAAAATGGATATGGATAGAATTAACTACACTAATAGTGTTAATGATGGTGGGGAGATTAAAGCACCAATACCATGTAAGCTCCTAGCGATGCATGAAGCTTTAGATGATAATTATGCTTGGCTTGTTCCTTAAAATTTGTTTGATGAGAGTAGCAAGCCCAAGACTAATGAAAAGGGAGCCGCTGAAACTTATGTATCCAAAATACTATGCATGGTTGAGAAAACTCCAAACCCCATTTGTCGATGCATCATCTCTTGATAACACTTGATAAACACTTTCTGCGCCTAGCTGAAAGGCGTTAAAGAAAAGCGTTTACGGGAGACAACCCATGTTTTTACTACAGTACTTTTATTTTATTTTTGAGTCTTGGAAGTTGTTACTACTGTAGAAACCTCTTCTTATCTTAGTTTTGTGCATTGTTGTGCCAAGTAAAGTCGTTGATAGTAAGGTTCATACTAGATTTGGATAACTGCGCAGAAACAGATTTCTTTGCTGTCACGAATCTGGGCCTAATTCTCTGTAGGTAACTCAGAAAATTATGCCAATTTACGTGAGTGATCCTCAGATATGTACGCAACTTTCATTCAATTTGAGCATTTTCATCTGAGCAAGTCTGGTGCCTCAATAAAATTCGTCTTTACTGAACTGTTACTGTTTTGACAGATTCTGCCTTTTATTTCGCATTGCCTCTTTTGCTATGTTGGATGGATTTCTTTGTTTCATTAATGTCCAGTAGCTTTGTGCAATGTCCAGAAGTGTTAAGAATAATTGTGTCACCTCTGAACATGTAAATTTTGATGGTGCACTGATGACCCACAAGTATAGGGGATCGCAACAGTCTTCGCGGGAAGTAAAACCCAAATTTATTGATTCGACACAAGGGGAGGTAAAGAATACTTATAAGCCTTAACAACTGAGTTGTCAATTCAGCTGCACCTGGAAAAGCACTAGCAACAAGGGTGATGTGAAAGTAGCAGTGATATGAGAGCAATAGTAACAGTAACACAACAACAGTAATAGCAATATGAGAGCAATGGCACCAGAAAATAGTTGATACTACTTCCAATGACATGTAGAACAAGTATATAATGATGAAAGATGGACCGGGGTTCCCAGCTATCTACACTAGTGGCAACTCTTCAATAACAAGTGTTGGGTGAACAAATTACAGTCGGGCAATTGATAGGATTGAAATAGCATTAAGACAGAATATCAAGATCATTAATCATGTAGGCATGTTTTCCAATTATAGTCGTACGTGCTCGCAATGTGCAATGTGAAACTTGCACAACATCTTTTGTCCTACCGGCCCGGTGGCAGCCGGGCCTCTAGGGAATCTCTTGGATATTAAGGTACTCCTTTTAATAGAGCACCGGAGCAAAGCATTAACACTTGGTGAAAACATGTGTCCCTCACATCACCGCCATCCCCTCCCGGTTGTCCCGATTTACGTCACTTCGGGGCCTTTGGTTCCGGACGGTGACATGTGCATACAACTTGTAGATACAATCTAAGCAATAAGTATAGAGCTTAAATCTAAGATCATGCCACTCGGGCCCTAGTGACAAGCATTAAACACAACAAGATTGCAGCAACAATAACTTCATAAACTTTGTAGATAGACAATCATAACGTAACAATCCATCGGATCCCGACAAACACAACACCGATTACATCAGATGAATCTCAATCATGTAAGGCAGCTCATGAGATCATTGTATTGAAGTACATGGGGGAGAGAATACCAACTAGCTACAGCTAGAACCCGTAGTCCATGGGGGAACTACTCACGGAGCATGATGGAGGCGATGGCGTTGATGGAGATGGCTTTCGGGGGCACTTCCCCGTCCCGGCAGGGTGCCGAACGAGAGTTCTGTCCCCCGAGTTGGAGTTTCGCGATGGTGGCGGCGCCCCGGAGTCTTTGCGGGTTTCGTCAAGTGGTATCGCGTTTTTAGGTCGAGACGGTTTAATAGGCGAAGAGGCGGAGTCGGAGGGGCGACAGGGTGGCCCCACACCAGGCCGGCGTGGGCCCAGGCCAGGCCGCGCCGCCTTATGGTGTGGTGGCCCTCTGGCCCCTCTCCGACTCTTCTTCGGTGTTCTGGAGCCTTCCGGGAAAAATAGGAGGTTTGGCGTTGATTTCGTCCAATTCGAGAATATTGCCCGAACAGCCTTTACGGAACCAAAAACAGCGAGAAACGAGAGCCGGCAATGTGGCATCTTGTTAATAGGTTAGTTCCGGAAAACGAATAAAAACATTATAAAGTGCAAGCAAAACATGTAAGTATTGTCATAAAACAAGCATGGAACGACAGAAATTATGGATACATTGGAGACGTATCAGCATCCCCAAGCTTAGTTCCTGCTCGTCCTCGAGTAGGTAAACGATAAAAAGAATAATTTCTGTAGTGACATGCTACTTACATAACCTTGATCATACTATTACAAAGCACATGAGATGAATGAAGTGACTCAAGGCAATGATCTATAGTTGCTAACAAATAGATAACATATAGCAAAACTTTTCATGAAGAGTACTTTCAAGACAAGCATCAAAAGTCTTGCACAAGAGTTAACTCATAAAGCAATAAGTTCAAAGTAAAGACATTGAAGCAACACAGAGGAAGATTTAAGTTTCAGCAGTTGCTCTCAACTTGTAACATGCATATCTCATGGATAATTGTCAACACAAAGTAATATGATGAATGCAAATATGCAAGTATGTAAGAATCAATGCACAGTTGACACAAGTATTTGCTTCTAAGATGGAAGGAATTAGGTAAACTGACTCAACATAAAGTAAAAGAATGGCCCTTCTAAGAGGAAAGCATTGATTGCTATATTTGTGCTAGAGCTTTGGTTTTGAAAACATATAGAGAGCATAAAAGTAAAGTTTTGAGAGGTGTTTGTTGTTGTCAACGAATGGTAGTGGGCACTCTAACCCCCTTGCCAGACAAACCTTCAAAGAGCGGCTCCCATTTTATTTAATTTTTGGGTGGCACTCCTTCCAACCTTTCTTTCACAAACCATGGCTAGCCGAATCCTCGGGTGCCTGCCAACAATCTCATACCATGAAGGAGTGCCTTTTTACTTTTGTTTCATTATGATGACACTCCTCCCAACCTTTGCTTACACAAGCCATGGCTAACCGAATCCTCGGGTGCCATCCAACAATCACATACCATGGAGGAGTATCTATTTTGGTTAATTAATTTGGGACTGTGAATCCCATTGCCAACTCTTTTTGCAAAATTATTGGATAAGCGGATGAAGCCACTAGTCCATTGGTGAAAGTTGCCCAACAAGATTGAAAGATAAACACCACATACTTCCTCATGAGCTATAAAACATTAACACAAATTGAGAAGCATTTTGAATTGTTTAAATGTAGCACTCAAGCAATTTACTTTGGAATGGCGAGAAATACCACATAGTAGGTAGGTATGGTGGACACACATGGCATAGGTTTTGGCTCAAGGTTTTGGATGCACGAGAAGCATTCCCTCTCAGTACAAGGCTTTGGGCTAGAAAGGTTATTTGAAGCAAACACAAGTATGAACTGGTACAGCAAAACTTACATAAGAACATATTGCAAGCATTATAATACTCTACACTGTCTTCCTTGTTGCTCAAACACTTTTACAAGAAAATATCTAGACCTTAAGAGAGATCAATTATGCAAACCAATTTCAACAAGCTTTACGGTAGTTCTCCACTAATAGGCTTAGACTACAAGAAAAAACTTAATCATGATCTACTTGAGAGCTCAAAACAATTGCCAAGTGTCAAATTATCCAAGACATATTAGGCATTTTCCTTTTCCAACCAAATAAGTATTGTAGCTTCCAACTTTTATCATTGAACATTAAAAGTAAAACGAAGAACAAGTGTTCATATGAAAAAGCGGAGCGTGTCTCTCTCCCAAACAAGGATTGCTAGGATCCGATCTTATTCAAACAAAAACAAAAATAAAAGCACATAGACGCTCCAAGTAAAGCACATATGATGTGACCGAATAAAAATATAGTTTCAATAGAAGAAACCTGATAAGTTGATGAAGAAGGGGATGCCTTGGGCATCCCCAAGCTTAGACGCTTGAGTCTTCTTGAAATATGCAGGGATGAACCACGGGGGCATCCCCAAGCTTAGACTTTTCACTCTTCTCGATCATATATCATCCTCCTCTCTTGACCCTTGAAAACTTCCTTCACACCAAACTTCTCATAAACTTCATTAGAGGGGTTAGTACTCAAAAATTTGAATCCACCTTGGTCCTGTAGTGGCACATTGCAAGAACTCAATAAAACATTAGCTGCAGCCCTCTACGTCTAGAAAACCTCGCTTAAAGTCCACAAGAGACAATGCAAAAACAGAGGCAGAATCTGCCAAAACAGAACAACCAAGTAAAGACGAATTTTAAATAAATACTTCCGTTGCTCAAATCAGAAAACTCAAAACTAATGAAAGTTGCGTACATATCTGAGGAACACGCACGTAAATTGGCATATTTTTCTAAGTTACCTACAGAGAAAACAGCCCAGATTCGTGACAGATAGAAATCTGTTTCTGCGCAGAAATCTAAATCTAGTATCAACCTTCGATTAGAGGCTTCACTTGGAACAACAATACACAAAACTAAGATAAGGAGAGGTTGCTACAGTAGGAAACAACTTCCAAGACACAAATATATAACAAAGTACTGTAGCAAAATAACACATGGGTTATCTCCCAAGAAGTTCTTTCTTTATAGCCATTAAGATGGGCTCAGCAGTTTTAATGATGCACTCGCAAGAAATAGTATTTGAAGCAAAAGAGAGCATCAAGAGGCAAATTCAAAACACATTTAAACCTAACATGCTTCCTATGCAAAGGAATCTTGTAAATAAACAAGTTCATGAAAAGCAAAGTAACAAGCATAGGAAGATAGAACAAGTGTAACTTCAAAATTTTAAGCATATAGAGAGGTGTATTAGTACCATGCGAATTTCTACAACCATATTTTCCTCTCTCATAATAATTTTCAGTAGCTTCATGAACAAACTCAACAATATAACTATCACATGCAGCATACTTTTCATGATCCACAAACTCATAATTTTTATCAATCTCAAGAATAGTGGAATTAAAACTTTCAAGCTTACTTTTATTAATAATATAACAAGGTAGTTGATCAATCTCAAAAGATATGGGACACATAGATAAAGTCAAGAACTCTCCAATCCCATTTTCATTAGTAGTACAATTAATATTATCAAGTAACATAGGACCATCATCTAGAGATTTATCATAAACATTTGCTAAGCAAAATTCTTTAGTACCATGCATTTCGACATCAGGCACAAACAAAGCATTATCATAAGATTTATCAAAGTAGCATGGATTATCATATATAACAGTAGCATAATTATTCTCACAATTTTTACTCATAGGTACTATTTCAAGAGAATCCACAGGAACATAACATTCAACCTCTTTCGGTAAGCATGGAGGTCAATCAAATAGTCTAAGAGATAAAGAGTTACTCTCATTAGAAGGTTGGCATGGGTAGCTAATCCATTCTTCCTTCTTTTGATCGTCACTCTCCTCTTCTTTTTCATCCAATGAGCTTTCAAGTTCATCAATTTCCTCCTCTTTTTCATCCAATGCGCTTTCAGGTTCATCAATTTCTTCTTCCACCGGTTCCTGCAAATTGTGAGTGCATTCTTGTGCATTAATGAGTCTCTCTTTATAATCAATGATATAAGGATTACCACTGTAGCATTCTATGCAAGAATTAAGGATAGTAGAGACATAATCTTTAAGGTCCTTACAAATAGCACAAGTTTCATAATTCTCAACCATGAAGGATTCTATCTCGGAGGCTCCCATAAATAAGACAAATTGTTCTACCTCTTCGAACCCATAATGAATATAGCAATTCCTATTATAGTTTGTAATTAAAAATTCCTCACTAAAGCCACATTGAAATTTAAGATGTTTAGTATCCTGTTGAGAGCAACAGTTTATATCATGGCGTCTAAGCAAGATTTTAGCAATTGTATTCAATTTGTCTATCATAGCACTCATTATTTTACTAGTTCTTGATTCTCTATAATTATTATAACATTCTATAAGCTCCAAGTAGGTTGTTGGTTCTCCCAAAACAGCAGTTTTTAATTTTTTGGTTTTTCAAATTTTTATGGATTTTTGGGTATATGAGAAAAGTAAAACAAGACAAAAAGAAACTAGACGAAAGTAAACTAAGAAAAATAAAACAAGACAGAAATAAACTAAGCACAAATAAACTAAACAAAAGTAAACTAAGCAAAACAAAATAAAATAAAACAAAAACAGAGAGAGAGGTAGAGTGTACTCCCCAGGTGAACTTATGAGTAGAGCTATGCCTCCCCGGCAACGGCGCCAGAAAATAGTCTTGATGGCCCACAAGTATAGGGGATCGCAACAGTCTTCGCGGGAAGTAAAACCCAAATTTATTGATTCGACACAAGGGGAGGTAAAGAATACTTATAAGCCTTAACAACTGAGTTGTCAATTCAGCTGCACGTGGAAAAGCACTAGCAACAAGGGTGATGTGAAAGTAGCAGTGATATGAGAGCAATAGTAATAGTAACACAGCAACAGTAATAGCAATATGAGAGCAATGGCACCAGAAAATAGTTGATACTACTTCCAATGACATGTAGAACAAGTATATAATGATGAAAGATGGACCGGGGTTCCCAGCTATCTACACTAGTGGCAACTCTCCAATAACAAGTGTTGGGTGAACAAATTACAGTCGGGCAATTGATAGGATTGTAATATCATTAAGACAGAATATCAAGATCATTAATCATGTAGGCATGTTTTCCAATTATAGTCGTACGTGCTCGCAATGAGAAACTTGCACAACATCTTTTGTCCTACCAGCCGGTGGCAGCCGGGCCTCTAGGGAATCTACTGGATATTAAGGTACTCCTTTTAATAGAGCACCGGAGCAAAGCATTAATACTTGGTGAAAACATGTGTCCCTCACATCACCGCCATCCCCTCCGGTTGTCCCGATTTCTGTCACTTCGGGGCCTTTGGTTCCGGACGAGTGACATGTGCATACAACTTGTAGATACAATCTAAGCAATAAGTATAGAGCTTAAATCTAAGATCATGCCACTCGGGCCCTAGTGACAAGCATTAAACACAACAAGATTGCAGCAACAATAACTTCATAAACTTTGTAGATAGACAATCATAACGTAACAATCCATCGGATCCCGACAAACACAACACCGATTACATCAGATGAATCTCAATCATGTAAGGCAGCTCATGAGATCATTGTATTGAAGTACATGGGGGAGATAATACCACCTAGCTACAGCTAGAACCCGTAGTCCATGGGGGAACTACTCACGGAGCATCATGGAGGCGATGGCGTTAGTGGAGATGGCTTCCGGGGGCACTTCCCCGTCCCGGCAGGGTGCCGGAACAGAGAGTTCTGTCCCCCGAATTGGAGTTTCGCGATGGTGGCGGCGCCCCGGAGTCTTTCCCGGAGTTTCGTCAAGTGGTATCGCGTTTTTAGGTCGAGACGGCTTTAATAGGCGAAGAGGCGGAGTCGGAGGGCGACAGGGTGGCCCCACACCGAGCCGGCGCGGGCCCGGGCCGGGCCGCGCCGCCTTATGGTGTGGTGGCCCTCCGGCCCCTCTCCGACTCTTCTTCGGTGTTCTGGAGCCTTCCGGGAAAAATAGGAGGTTTGGCGTTGATTTCGTCCAATTCCGAGAATATTGCCCGAACAGCCTTTACGGAACCAAAAACAGCAGAAAACGTGAACCGGCACCGTGGCATCTTGTTAATAGGTTAGTTCCGGAAAACGCATAAAAACATTATAAAGTGCAAGCAAAACATGTAAGTATTGTCATAAAACAAGCATGGAACGACAGAAATTATGGATACGTTGGAGACGTATCATGCACTAACCCTCTAATGAGTTGTTTTGAGTTTGGTGTGGAGGAAGTTTTCAAGGATCAAGAGAGGGAGATGATACAATATGATCAAGGAGAGTGAAAGCTCTAAGCTTGGGGATGCCCCGGTGGTTCACCACTGCATATTTTAAGAAGACTCAAGCGTCTAAGCTTGGGGATGCCCAAGGCATCCCCTTCTTCATCGACAACATTATCAGGTTCCTCCCCTGAAACTATATTTTTATTCCATCACATCTTATGTGCTTTGCTTGGAGCGTCGGTTTGTTTTTGTTTTTGTTTTTGTTTGAATAAAATGGATCCTAGCATTCATTGTTTGGGAGAGAGACACGCTCCGCTGTTGCATATGGACAAATATGTCCTTAGGCTTTACTCATAGTATTCATGGCGAAGGTTGAATCTTCTTCGTTAAATTGTTATATGGTTGGAATCGGGAAATGCTACATGTAGTAATTCTAAAATGTCTTGAATAATTTGATACTTGGCAATTGTTGTGCTCATGTTTAAGCTCTTGCATCATATACTTTGCACCTATTAATGAAGAAATACATAGAGCTTGCTAAAATTTGGTTTGCATAATTGGTCTCTCTAAAGTCTAGATAATTTATAGTATTGAGTTTGAACAACAAGGAAGACGGTGTAGAGTCTTATAATGTTTACAATATGTCTTTTATGTGAGTTTTGCTGCACCGGTTCATCCTTGTGTTTGTTTCAAATAACCTTGCTAGCCTAAACCTTGTATCGAGAGGGAATACTTCTCATGCATCCAAAATCCTTGAGCCAACCACTATGCCATTTGTGTCCACCATACCTACCTACTACATGGTATTTCTCCGCCATTCCAAAGTAAATTGCTTGAGTGCTACCTTTAAAATTTCCATTCTTTACCTTTGCAATATATAGCTCATGGGACAAATAGCCTAAAAACTATTGTGGTATTGAATATGTACTTATGCACTTTATCACTTATTAAGTTGCTTGTTGTGCGATAAACATGTTCCTGGGGACGCCATCAACTAATCTTTGTTGAATATCATGTGAGTTGCTATGCATGTCTGTCTTGTCTGAAGTAAGGGAGATTTACCACTCATTTAATGGTTAGAGCATGCATAATGTTAGAGAAGAACATTGGGCCGCTAACTAAAGCCATGATCCATGGTGGAAGTTTTAGTTTTGGACATATATCCTCAATCTCATTTGAGAACATTAATTGTTGCTACATGCTTATGCATTAAAGAGGAGTCCATTATCTGTTGTCTATGTTGTCCCGGTATGGATGTCTAAGTTGAGAATAATCAAAAGCGAGAAATCCAAATGCGAACTTTCTTAGACCTTTGTACAGGCGGCATAGAGGTACCCCTTTGAGACACTTGGTTAAAACATGTGTATTGCGATGATAATCCCGGTAATCCGAGCTAATTAGGACAAGGTGCGGGCACTATTAGTATACTATGCATGAGGCTTGCAACTTGTAAGATATAATTTACATGATACATATGCTTTATTACTACCGTTGACAAAATTGTTTCTTGTTTTCAAAACCAAAGCTCTAGCACAAATATAGCAATCAATGCTTCCCTCTGCGAAGGGCCTTTCTTTTACTTTTATGTTGAGTCAGTTCACCTATTTCTCTCCACCTCAAGAAGCAAACACTTGTGTGAACCGTGCATTGATTCCTACATACTTGCATATTGCACTTGTTATATTACTTTACATTGACAATATCCATGAGATATACATGTTATAAGTTGAAAGAAACCGCTGAAACTTCAATCTTCCTTTGTGTTGCTTCAATACCTTTACTTTGATTGATTGCTTTATGAGTTAACTCTTATGCAAGACTTATTGATGCTTGTCTTGAAGTACTATTCATGAAAAGTCTTTGCTTTATGATTCATTTGTTTATTCATGTCATTATCATTGTTTTGATCGCTGCATTCATTACATATGCTTACAATAGTATGATCAAGGTTATGATGGCATGTCACTCCGGAAATTATCTTTGTTATCGTTTACTCGCTCGGGACGAGCGAGAACTAAGCTTGGGGATGCTGATACGTCTCCGACGTATCGATAATTTCTTATGTTCCATGCCACATTGTTGATGATATCTACATGTTTTATGCATACTTCATGTCATATTTATGCATTTTCCGGCACTAACCTATTAACGAGATGCCGAAGAGCCGATTCTTTGTTTCTGCTGTTTTTGGTTTCGAAATCCTAGTAAGGAAATATTCTCGGAATTGGACGAAATCAACGCCCAGGGGCCTATTTTGCCACGAAGCTTCCAGAAGACCGAAGAGAAGATGAAGTGGGGCCACGGGGCGCCGCCACACTAGGGCGGCGCGGCCAGCATAGGGCCCGCGCGGCCCTGCTGTGTGGGCCCCCGTGACGCCCTTTGACCTTCCCTTCCGCCTACTTAAAGCCTCCATCGCGAAACCCCCAGTACCGAGAGCCACGATACGGAAAACCTTCCAGAGACGCCGCCGCCGCCAATCCCATCTCGGGGGATTCAGGAGATCGCCTCCGGCACCCTGCCGGAGAGGGGAATCATCTCCCGGAGGACTCTTGACCGCCATGGTCGCCTCCGGAGTGATGAGTGAGTAGTTCACCCCTGGACTATGGGTCCATAGCAGTAGCTAGATGGTCGTCTTCTCCTCATGTGCTTCATTGTCGGATCTTGTGAGCTGCCTAACATGATCAAGATCATCTATCCGTAATTCTATATGTTGTGTTTGTTGGGATCCGATGGATAGAGAATACTATGTTATGTTGATTATCAATCTATTACCTATGTGTTGTTTATGATCTTGCATGCTCTCCGTTAATAGTAGAGGCTCGGCCAAGTTTTTACCCTTAACTCCAAGAGGGAGTATTTATGCTCGATAGTGGGTTCATGCCTCCATTAAATGCTGGGACGAGTGACGGAAAGTTCTAAGGTTGTGGATGTGCTGTTGCCACTAGGGATAAAACATTGATGCTATGTCCGAGGATGTAGTTATTGATTACATTACGCACCATACTTAATGCAATTGTCTGTTGTTTGCAACTTAATATCGGAAGGGGTTCGGATGATAACCTGAAGGTGGACTTTTTAGGCATAGATGCATGCTGGATAGCGGTCTATGTACTTTGTCGTAATGCCCAATTAAATCTCACTATATTCATCATATCATGTATGTGCATGGTTATGCCCTCTCTATTTGTCAATTGCCCAACTGTAATTTGTTCACCCAACATGCTATTTATCTTATGGGAGAGACACCTCTAGTGAACTGTGGACCCTGGTCCTATTCTTTTACATCGAATACAATCTACTGCAATACTTGTTCTACTGTTTTCTGCAAACAATCATCATCCACACTATACATCTAATCCTTTGTTACAGCAAGCCGGTGAGATTGACAACCTCACTGTTACGTTGGGGCAAAGTACTTTGGTTGTGTTGTGCAGGTTCCACGTTGGCGCCGGAATCCCTGGTGTTGCGCCGCACTACATCCCGCCGCCATCAACCTTCAACGTGCTTCTTGGCTCCTCCTGGTTCGATAAACCTTGGTTTCTTTCTGAGGGAAAACTTGCTGCTGTGCGCATCACACCTTCCTCTTGGGGTTCCCAACGGACGTGTCATCTACGTGCATCAGCACGCGTCCGCATCGGGCGCGAAGCCACCACCACCACCATCCCGGCTGGAAGAGGTCTGGGCGAAGCTGAGCACCCCGCTCACAACTGGCACCGCCCCACCACCGTCGAGGCGGACCTGGAGGCGCACCGGCTGCTCCTCCTCAAGCAGACCGAAGAACTGGCCGCTGCCAAGCGCCAGTGGGAAATCACCCAGCGCGAGTACAACCGCGCCCACGGCCTCACCCCAGGCGGCGACAACCCCTGCCGAGCCGGCCAGATCCTCCGCAGAGGCCGCGACTTAGGCGCCGAGATCGACCGCGATGGCGCGGAAGCGCCGGCTCCGTCAACGGAGCTGCCCCTCTACAACACCCCCGACAAGAACATGCTCGCGGCCGAAGCCGCCGCAGAAGAGCTACACCGCCTCGAAGGCGAAGAGTTACGCTGCCAAACCGAGTGGGTGACTGAGCTGGTGAAGGCTGCCAACCGGCAGTTGAAAGATCCCAGGTACGCCCATGCTCCCAGAGCTTCTCACGCTCGTGGTGCCGCAGGCAACGCCAGGGACACGGCCGAGTCCACCTCTCCAGCACCAAGCCGGCACCGTGACTCCCAGGCTACGCACGCGAGCTCAAGCCGGACGAGTCGCCAGCCGGGCGGCAACAGCAGCCGCAGCCGGCCTCCACCAAGCCGGAACCAGGAGCAAGACTCCGAGCCCCGACGCCAATACCGGCCGGCTCCAGAAGCTAGCGGCGCTCGCCAGCCGGCACGCTCCCGGCTGGGCCCGCGCATCGAGCCGGCGGACGCCCGAGATCGTCTCGACCGGCTGGTCGAATCCCGCATCGCGGAAGAAGAGGGGCCAGCCGGCCCAAAGTGCTTCGGGCCCCGCATCGCCAACGAGCCCATGATCGACGGCTTCCAGCTCCCGCGCGACACCCCCAAGTACGACGGCACCGCCAAGCCGGAGGACTGGCTGCTGGACTACTCCACCGCGGTCGGCATCGCCGGGGCAACAAGCGCTGGGCGGTACGCTACTCCCCCGATGTTGGTCGGCTCCGCCCGCACCGGCTCAACAACCTACCAGCCGGCAGCATCAACGGCTGGCTCGACTTCGAAGAGGCCTTCATCAGCAACTTCACCGGCACCTATCCCCGGCCAGGTCGCCCTCGGCAGCTTGAGATGTGCAAGCAGGGCCCGGACGAGACGGATCGCGCGTACCTGACGCGCTGGTGCGAGATGCGCAACTCTTGCGAGGGTGTGCACGAGATCCAGGCCATCAGCTTCTTCATGGGAGGCTGTCGGCCCAACACCATGTTGTCGCACAAGCTGCGCCGCAGCGAACCCAAGACCATGGCGGCCCTGATGGCCATCGCGGACAAGTACGCGCTGGCTGAAGAAGCCGGCAAAGCACCGGCTGACACATCACCGGCTCCGCCCAGGCGGGACAACAACAAGCCGACCGAGCACAAGCCGGCCGAAGGCGCCTCTCATGGCAGCCGGCGGGACAACTACCGCGCCAAGCGGCACAGCGACCAGCCGGACCGCCGGTACGGTTCAGCCCACGTGGCAGCCGTGTCGGACCATGCGGCGGCTGGCGGCAGCCGGCGCCAGAAGCAAGACCGGCCCTGGAAGCCGAAGTACACCTTCGAGCAGATGCTCGACTCGTCGTGCAAGTACCACAGCGGCAAGAACCCCTCCAACCACACCACCCGCGACTGCCACTTCATGAAGCGGCTGACAAGCGGTGAACCGCTCCCACCTCCACCCCCGCCTCCTCCAGCCGGCGGGCCAGGTGGCCAAGCCGGCGCAGAGAACGCCAACCTCGAGCACCACGAGGCTAACCAAGTGCACCATGGCCGCTACTTGGCCGAGGATGCTACCTACATCATCTTCACCTCCGAGCCCGAGGACAAGACGAGCCAGCGAGCCGTTCCCTCGAGGTTAACGCGGTCATACCGCCGGTCCCCCAGTACCTAAACTGGTCAGAGCAGGCCATCACTTTTGATCGCCGCGACACACCGGCTGTCCTGCCGAAGCCGGGCAGCTACGCCATGGTCCTTGACCCCACCATTGGCACAACCCGGCGCAGCGTGCGCTTCTCGCGCGTCCTCATCGATGGGGGCAGCAGCATCAACATCCTCTACCGCGACACCGCCCGCAAGCTAGGCATCCAAGAAGCCGAGTTGCGTCCCACCCCCACCGTCTTCCATGGCATCGTGCCGGGCCACTGCTGCCAGCCGATTGGCCGGATCACGCTGGAGGTGATGTTCGGGAAGCCGGATCACTTCCGCACCGAAAGGATCGAGTTCGAGGTCGTGGACCTCGTCAGTCCCTACCACGCGCTCCTGGGCAGGCCGGCCCTGACCAAGTTCATGGCGGTGCCCCATTATGGGTACCTGAAGATGAAGCTGCCTGGCCCTAAAGGGGTCATCACCGTAGCCGGCGACTACCGCCGCTCCATGGACTGTGCCACGCAGAGCTCCAAGATGGCCCAGATGCTGGTCATCGCGACCGAGAAGCAGCTCATCCACGACGCCGTCGCCCTGGCTAAGGCCGCGCAAGAGGACATGCCGGCTGTGGGCAACCCGGCTGGGACGACTCACTTCTAGCCGGCCGACAACACCAAGAAGATCCTGCTCAACCCAGCGCAGCCGGACAAGTACGTCACCATCGATGCCGGCTTGAGCAGCAAATAGGAAAGCGAGCTCACCAGCTTCCTCCGTGAGAATCGGGACATCTTCGCATGGTCTCCAAGGGACATGCCGGGTGTGCCGAGGGAGTTGGCTGAGCACCACCTCCACGTCGAGGCCCGAAGCCAAGCCGGTGAAGCAGCCCCTCGGGCGCTTCGCCGAAGAAAAAAGGAAGGCCATCGGTGAAGAAATCGCACGGCTCCTCGCGGCCGGCTTCGTCATGGAAGTGCTGCACCCGGACCGGTTGGCGAACCCGGTCCTGGTTTTGAAGAAGAACGGCTCTCGGCGCATGTGTATTAACTACACCAGCCTCAACAAGGCGTGCCCGAAGGACCCCTTCCCCCTGCCGCGCATAGATCAAGTCATAGACTCGACCGCCGGCTGTGAACTGTTGTCTTTTTTAGATGCCTATTCAGGCTACCACCAGATTCCTTTGAATCCGGCTGATCAAATAAAGACTTCGTTCATTACCCCGTATGGGAGCTTATCGCTACACGACTATGCCATTCGGCTTGAAAAACGCAGGCGCCACCTATCAAAGGTGCATGCAAAAGTGTTTGCAGGATCAAATCGGCAGAAACGTTCACGCATATGTGGATGATGTCGTTGTAAAAACCAAGGAGATGCCTACACTCCTTGATGACCTGAGAGAAACCTTCACCAATCTGCGAAGATTCCGGATGAAGCTCAACCCGGCCAAGTGCACGTTCGGCGTGCCAGCCGGCCAACTCCTGGGCTACCTCGTCTCTCAGCGAGGAATCGAAGCCAACGCGGAGAAGATCAGTGCCATTGAGAAGATGGAACTGCCGCAGTGCCTCACGGACGTCCAGAAGTTCACCGGATGCCTGGCCTCCTTGAGCCGCTTCATCAGCCGGCTGGGGGAGAAGGCACTGCCCCTGTACTAGTTGCTGAAGAAATCGGACAAGTTCGTCTGGTTACCGCAGGCGGATGAAGCCTTCCGTGACTTGAAGCGCGTGCTCTCGACCGCGCCCATCCTCGCATCACCGGCTTCAATGGAGCCGGTGCTGTTGTACATCGCTGCCACCAATCGTGTGGTTAGCGTCGTCCTGGTGGTGGAGCACAAGGAAGTTAGCAAAGAGGCCGGCAAGGAGCAGTCGGTCCAGCGCCCAGTCTACTACCTCAGCGAAGTGCTGTCGCAATCAAAGCAAAACTACCCCCACTACCAGAAGGTCACCTACGGCGTGTACATGGCGGCCAAAAAGCTCAAGCACTACTTCCAGGAGCACCCCATCAAGGTGGTGGCCACAGCACCCTTGGCGGAGATCATTGGTAGCAAGGACGCCAATGGTCGGGTTGCCAAGTGGGCCCTGGAGCTGGCTGCCCACACCATCATCTACGAGCCACGCACTGCCATCAAGTCGCAGATCCTCGCGGACTTCTTCGTCGACTGGGCCGAGATGTAGTACCTGCCGCCTGTGCCTGACTCCACACACTGGAAGCTGCACTTCGACGGCTCGAAGATGCGAAACGGCTTGGGAGCCGGCATCGTCGTCACCTCTCCCAAGGGAGACCGGCTGGACTACGTCCTGCAGATCCACTTCGCCGCATCCAACAATGTGGCCGAGTATGAGGCGCTCATCCATGGGCTGAAGCTGGCCAAGAAGATAGGCGTGCATCGCATTCTTTGCTTCGGCGACTCCGACTTGGTCATACAGCAAGCATCTGGCAATTGGGACGCGAAGGACGCCAATATGGCCTCATACCGCTTCCATGTCCAGCAGCTATCCGGCTTCTTCGATGGCTGTGAATTCCATCATGTGCCGCGAGCAAACAACGAGGCGAGCAAAGATATTCCGCCGGGCTTTGCCCTGGCGGTCCTCAAGAAGCCGTCCATCACACCGTCACCGGACTCGGATTCCATATTCGTGCCGGCTGACCCGGAGGCTTCTCAGCCGAACCCGGGGGCTTCATCGCCCAAGTCGGGGGCTTATCAGCCGAACCCGCCAGCTCCACAGCCGAACCCGCGGGCTTCTCAGTCCAACCCGGGGGCTTCTCAGCCAAACTTGGGGGCTTCTCAGCCGAACCCGTCGGCTTCACAGCCGAACCTGGCGACCATGCAGTCGAATCCGGAAGCTCCGAAGATGGAGGCCCTGGTGGTCAGCGTGTTTGAAATAAAATGCGTACCATCATGGGCACAAGAATTCCTCTCCTACCTCACCGATGGTGTGCTGCCCAATGACAGGGTTCAAGCCAGACAGATTGAGAGAAGGGTCAAGGCCTATACCATCATCAACCACGAGCTGTACAAACGCAGCGTAAGTGGGGTGCTCCAGCGGTGCGTAGAGCCGGCTGAAGGGATTGAACTCCTACGGGAAATCCATCAGGGAGAGTGCGGCCACCACGCCTCCTCCAGAGCCATAGTGGCCAAAGCCTTCCGGCACGGTTTTTACTGGCCGACTGCGCTCAGAGACGCAGAAGAGCTGGTGAAGAAGTGCAACGGCTGCCAGCGCTTCGCCAAGAAAAGGCACTCGCCGGCTTCCGCCTTGAAAACCATCCCCATCACTTGGCCATTCGCCGTGTGGGGATTGGATATGGTGGGCCCATTCAAAACCGCGCGAGGCGGCATGACACACCTCTTGGTGATGATTGACAAATTCACCAAGTGGATCGAAGCCAAGCCGATCAAGAAGCTGGACGGCTCCACAGCCATCACATTCCTCAAAGAAATAATTGTGAGGTACGGCTACCCCCACAGCATCATCGCCGACAACGGCAGCAATTTCGCCGAAGGCGTCTTCAAGAGTTACTGCGGAGAAATGGGGATCCAAATGGACCTAGCATCCGTGGCGCACCCGGAGTCCAATGGACAAGTGGAGAAGGCCAACGGCTTGATCCTAGCCGGCATCCGGCCCGGCTGAGTGGAGCCTCTCGAGCGAGCGATCGAGCTGGCTGGATTGAGGAGCTGCCCGGCGTCATTGTGGAGCCTGCGCATGATGCCAAACCGCTCAGTCGGCTACACTCCTTTCTTCCTCGTATACGGGGCCGAAGCCATCCTGCCGACTGATATCGAGCACGACGCGCCAAGGATCAAGCTTTACACAGAAGCCGAAGCCGAAGAAGCTCGTGAAGATGGAGTCGACCTGTTCGAAGAGGTCCGGCTGATGGCCAAGTCCAGATCTACCATATACCAGCAGAGCCTCCGACGCTATCATAGCCGGAAGGTCCAGTCCTTAGCATTCCGAGAAGGAGACCTAGAGCTCCGGCTGATCCAACGGATAGCCGGACAACATAAACTGTCATCCCCATGGGAGGGTCCCTTCATCGTGAGCAAGGCGGTAGGCAATGATTCCTACTATCTCATAGATGCCCAAGAGGCTAGAAAGAACAAGCCGGACAAGGCTGACGAGGAGACTAAACGTCCCTGGAATGTCAACTTGCTCCGCCCATTTTATACTTGAGAGCAGGAATGTATGTATCCCTTGTACTCCTTTTGTAAGCTATGTAAAAGCAAGCGCCAAGAGCGCCGATTTCGACAAGTTTTTCGCGTACTCTATTGTTTTCGCCGATTGGCTAACACCCTCTCACGCGGCCGGCTTAGTAACATGATCCAGTTTCCGACAGCCAGCTTCTGATCCAGCTACAGACCGCAACCCGGCTGTCCGGCTGGCGGGAGTAAGTGCCTAGGGAGCCGGCACGTGAAAGACGGCTAAGGGAAAGAGTGAAAGCGAATTGATTCTTGCACAACTCTTCATAAAAGTGCCGAATTTCCGAACTCGGCTCGTTCGACTGAAATACTATCGGCCTCACCCAGCGGCACGCTCTTGATCCGGCGACGGACCGCAAGTCGGGCGTACGATCGGCAAGGGCAAAGCCAACGAGTGGGGCGGATGGGAAAAAGCAAACAAGTCAGAAGAAAGCAAGCCGGCACACAAATGATTAACAAACACATTAAAGTGTGCCCTAATAAAAGGATAATAATATTGTGTTACATATGCACCCGGCATCCCGGGGATTTAACAAATTGTCTTGGCAAAAGTGAAACATAGACAGGTAAAACTAAGCGCCGGCTGGATCAGGACCAGTCGGAGGAGCGGTTGCGGAGCCGGCTGCCGGGTCATCCTCAGGCATGTCCTCCGCCTCTTCATCTTCCGTCTCCTGGCCCTCGTCATCAGATGGCGGATTCAGATCCTCGATGAAGAGGCCCTTGTCGACGAAGTCGGCAATGGCGCAGGCACGGGCAAGCCAGGCGGTCTTGGTTTCCGCCGGAAGCCTGTCCTCCACGTCGGCTCGCCGATTCTCCAGCTGTTCGAGGCTGACCTCGTCATACCAGGAGAGGACGAAGGAGAGCGCCATGTCGGCCCCAGCGCGCGCAGCGGACTCCCTCCAGTCGAGGAAGCGGTCAGGCGCCTTCTCCGGCCGGGTGATGAGGTTGGAGAGGTCCCGCGGCGAGCGTCTCGGTAGGCCACGCGCAGCCGGATCAGCTCCCCGCCGCCTTCCGGAGCTCCCAGCCAAGCTTCGTGATGGGCTCCACGCGGGCGGCCATGGCCGCCAGGTAGTCGTCCATGGAGAAGTAGTCCCCGCTCTGCTCGCCAGTGGCCTGCCGGCGTGCATCTCGCGCCTCGCCAACTGCCTTCAGCGCCGCATCCTGCGCCTCAGGGAAGGCCGCTGCAAAGAAGAAGCACGTCATAAGTTTATCGAAGCCGGAAACAGGCAGAAAAATGCAAATTTTCGAAGTCCTAAAGTAAGCCTGGTAGCAGCCGGCATGAACCGACTGCCCCCAGCCTGAAGATGGAGATTCCGAAGCTCTAAAGTAAGCCTGGCGGCAGCCGGCAAGAACCGACTGCCCCCAGCCTGAAGATGGAGATTTCGAAGTTAAAAGAGAAAAAAGCCTGGCGGCAGCCGGCATGAACCGACTGCTCCCAGCCTGAAGATGGAGATATCGGAAAAATCAAAGTTTCTGCCGCCGGCTGCCAACCTAAGCCGAGAGCCGACAGCCGAAAGCCTGCAAAGGGGAAGGAAAGAGAAAAATACAAGGACTCACCCGCCAAGCCGCGGTCGAGCCCGCTAATCTCATCCACCCACCGCTTGGCGGTGGCCGACAGCTCCTTGGACTTAGCGGTCACCTCTTGGCGAAGCGCAAGCCGCTGCTTGTCCACCTCCTCCAGCCGTTTGCTCAGGCCCGCCACCTTCTCCTCCTCAGCCTTTTTGAGGGCGGCGAGCTCCTTGAGGTGGTTACCCTCAAGCAGGAGCAGCCGCGTCAGCTCCCCCTCAGCCAGCTTTAGCTTGGCGGCAGCAGCCCGGCCCGTTTCCTCGCTCACGGCGCATTGGGCGCGGGCGACCCGAAGATCCGACTCCAGTTGCAGGACCCGGGCGGCTTCAGCTGCACGTCGGCAAGAAAAATCGTTAGCCAAGTGAAACCAAAGAAAAAGAAGTCAAGTCAAAAGGAAGAAAAACCCACCCTTGGCGGCCTCCAGCTCACGAGCCAAGCCGGCCCGCTCAATCTTGGCCTTGTGGTAGCGGGTCACGACCTGGTTGTACAAGACGGTGCGCCGCTCCGTAACCGCCTGAGAGAAATAAAGTCAGATGTCTAGGCGAAACCTGGGCCGGCTCCAAGCAGTCGGCCCATGCCTCGGAGGGCTACCAGGATAACAACAATCGCAAGAAACAAGACAAAACACCTACCTTGTCAACCTCCTCCAACTTCGCCAGGTTGGTTAGGGTCTCAGTGGCCCTGGCCCTAAGGTTGGCGCGGAAGCCGGAGAAGAACATCTTCACGGGCGCCACGCCTGGATCGCCCTCCCGGCTGGTCACCTCGCAGGCATCCGCCTGGTGCCACGCCTTCTCCATGGTGCCAGCCGAGCCCAGGCTGGAGTCGGAGGCGGGCACCACGTTCAGCAGCCAGGCGCACTTGGCCACGTGTAGGCCTTCGGACGGCTCCGACGAGCCCTCCATCCTCACCAACGCCCGGGAGGCGGCGTCCCTCGAGCGCGCCGGCTCATCCCTTGCCGGCTCCTCCCTGGCCGGCTCCTCCCTCGCCGGCTCCGAAGATGGAGGCGGCACAGTTGAACCAGTCGACCCGGTGGGGGCCGCCGTCTCCGGTGCCTGAGGCGCTCCCTCCAGGCTATCCTCCAACACCACGACGCTGGGTGCGGCACCGCCGACTCCAGTCGCAGGCGGCGCAGCCCCGCCAGCTCCAGCTCCGGCCGCAGGCGGCATACCCCTGCCAGCTCCGGCTGCCGGCTCCACAAACCGAGCGCGGCGTGGAAACATATCGTCCAGGGTAGGCCGGCGTACCGACTCACCCTGGGCGCCGCCGCCAGGCGCCGCAGAAGGAGGTGCAGCTGAAGAAGACGCCCCCGCGGAAGGCGGCGTAGCCGCAGGCGGCACGACAACGACGGGCGGCGTGCGCGCACGCGTTGTAGGCGTCGGGGTCGGCTCCCTCCTCTGCCGCTGGAGCGGCGACACGATGCGGGGAGCCTGCTGATACGTCTCCGACGTATCGATAATTTCTTATGTTCCATGCCACATTATTGATGATATCTACATGTTTTATGCATACTTTATGTCATATTTATGCGTTTTCCGGAACTAACCTATTGACGAGATGCCGAAAGGCCAGTTGCTGTTTTCTGCTGTTTTTGGTTTCAGAAATCCTAGTAAAGAAATATTTTCGGAATCGGACGAAATCAACACCGAAGATCTTATAATTCCCCGAAGCTTCCGGAGCACCGGAGAAAGGCGAGAGGGGAGCCAGGGGGGCCCCACCCCACAGGGCGGCGCGGCCCAAGGGGGGGCGCGCCCCCCTACTGTGTGGGCACCCCGTGGCCCCTCCGACTCCGCCTCTTCGCCTATTTAGTCGTCCCTGACCTAAAACCTCGACCAAGTTCGACGAAACCAGAGAAAACCATCCAGAGCCGCCGCCATCGCGAAACTCCAATTCGGGGGGCAAAAGTCTATGTTCCGGCACCCTGCCGGGACGGGGAATTGCCCCCGGAGTCATCTCCACCGCCGTCTCCACCGCCATCTTCACCGTCATCGCTGTCTCCATGATGAGGAGGGAGTAATCCACCCCCGGGGCTGAGGGCTCCACTTTAGCTATGTGGTTCATCTCTCTCTTTATGTGATCTAGTTGAATATCATCTATGTGCTACTCTAGTGATGTTATTAAAGTACTCTATTCCTCCTCCACGGTGTAATGGTGACGGTGTGTGCATCGTGTAGTACTTGGCGTAGTCTATGATCATAATCTCTTGTAGGTTATGGAGTTAATTATTACTATGATAGTATTGATGTGATCTATGCCTCCTTCATAGTGTGATGGTGACCAGTGTGCATGCTATGTTAGTTCTCGGTGTAATTGTGTTGATCTATCTTGCACTCTAAGGTTATTTAAACATGAATATCGAATATTGTGGAGCTTGTTAACTCCGGCATTGAGGGTTCGTCTAATCCTACACAGTTAGTGGTGTTCATCATCCAACAAGAGGGTGTAGAGTGGTTCTATTATGTGATCATTGTTGAGAGTGTCCACTAGTGAAAGCGAGGATCCCTGGGCCTTGCTTCCAAGCATCGAATCTCCGTTTGTTTACTTGTTTTGTTGCATGTTTACTCGCTGCCATATTTTATTCAGATTGCTATTACCACTCATACTCATCCATATTACTTGCATCTCACTATCTCTTCGCCGAACTAGTGCACCGTTACATCTGACAAGTGTATTAGGTGTGTTGGGGACACAAGAGACTTCTTGCTTTGTGGTTGCAGGGTTGCTTGAGAGGGATATCTTTGACCTCTTCCTCCCTGAGATCGATAAACCTTGGGTGATCCACTTAAGGGAAACTTGCTGCTGTTCTACAAACCTCTGCTCTTGGAGGCCCAACACTGTCTACAAGAATAGAAGCACCCGTAGACATCAAGCACTTTTTTGGCGCCGTTGCCGGGGAGGAAAGGTAAAAGGCACTCATACTCCGGTCCCAGGTAAGAGTACTTTTCTGTTGCCATTGTGTGTGTGCTCGAAGCTATTTCCTTTAGATCCTGCAATTGCATCTTTTTGTTTCTTGTTTACACTAGTAAGGCATAATGGAATACAACTATGAGCTTTTTAATTTATTTCCTAAGTTAAGACATGAATTGTGTGATGCGAAAATTAAAGAACCTATGGAGCCTCAATTGCATGCTAGTAGCAATGTTATTAGTATGAATGCAATCACTGCTAATGCTATGGATAAGTCTAAGCTTGGGGAAGCTAGTTTTTGTGATCTTTTTAGTTTCCCATCTTTAGGAGAGAAAATTTGTTCTGATAATGCTTTATCTCCCATATGCGATAACTCTAATGATGCTTGTCCACCAACTGCAAGTACTGCTTTCAAGATACCCATGAAAATTATTGAGCGTGTTATTGATAACCGCTATGAAGGGGATGGAACTGTTCATCCTGGAGATCATTTACTGTTTTTGCATGGATTATGCGGGTTATTCAAGTGTGCAGGTATCTCTATGGATGAAGTGAGGAAGAAGCTATTCTCTTTTTCGTCTGTCCGGTAAAGCGGCGCATTGGTATAAATTGTTGAAGAATAGTCATTCTCTTGGTTGGGAGGAAATTGTACCTCTCTTTTATTCTAAATTTTATCCTCCTCATGAAGTGCATATTGATAGGAATTATATTTATAACTTTTATCCTCGTGATGGAGAGAGTATTTCTCAATCATGGGGAGATTGAAGTCACTAATGCTCAAATGTCCCATTCATGAGCTCCCCAGTAATGTTATTGTTAACAATTTTTATGCGAGGCTTTCGGGACAACACAAGGACTATCCGGATGCACTGTTCAGAGGGATCTTTCACAAGCAAGGAGGTTGAAGCTAGGTGGGAACTTCTTGATCGGATTGAGGAGAATGCTGAAGGATGGGAGAACAACAAAGGTGAAGAGTCAGGTATAAATTATGATTATTAATGCATTGAAGCTTTTATGGATACTGATAAATTTCGAGATATGAGTGCTACTTATGGTCTTGACTCTCAAGTTGCTGCAAATCTTTATAAAGCCTTTGCTTCTCATTTTGAATTGCCTAAAAAGAATTTTGATAAGTATCATGAACCTTTTAAAGAGGCTTGCATGAAGGATGAAATTGTTGTTAATGATTGCAATAAGCATGCTCAAACTCCTAAGAATGCTATTTCCTATAAGCATGTTAACTATTGTGGAATGCATAGACCTTGTGGAATTAATCAAATCAAAGATGAATATTGTATCCATCATATTAATGAAAAAACTAGAAAGTGGGCTAGGGCTCTAGATGATCTTGGTAAAAAAGTTTGTGCCCTCTATCCTTTTATTTGTGAAGTTTGCCATGAAGTGGGTCATTTTAATTTTCAATGCTCCACCAATGATAATTTGAACCCAATGAGTGCTGCAAATTTGTATTGTGATGATGAAATTACTCCTAATCAGCATGATGAACTCACTTTATTTTTGTGGTGTGAAGAGTTATCAAGGAAAATTTCCTTGTTAGATATTAATGATCTTGATATTGATGATGTCCTGCATGGGTGTTTTTCTTATTGCATTGATAATATCCATACAAATACTTACATACAAAATATTTTAGAAGATGACACCTTGCCAAAATATGATAGGACCGCTGTGTGTTTTGAACTAATTAATGAAAAGGAGGAATTCTCCCAAGTTTCTTCTATTGTTTCTGAAAGTAAATCAGGTTATGCGGACAAGCCACCCTTCAAGCTTCTTCCTCCTAAAGAAGGGAACGAGGAGAAGGAGAAGAAGAAGAAGAAGAAGAAGAAGAAGAAGAAGAAGAAGAAGAAGAAGAAGAAGAAGAAGAAGAAGAAGAAGAAGAAGAAGAAGAAGAAGAAGAAGAAGAAGAAGAAGAAGAAGAAGAAGAAGAAGAAGAAGAAGAAGAAGAAGAAGAAGAAGAAGAAGAAGAAGAAGAAGAAGAAGAAGAAGAAGAAGAAGAAGAAGAAGAAGAAGAAGAAGAAGAAGAAGAAGAAGAAGAAGAAGAAGAAGAAGAAGAAGAAGAAGAAGAAGAAGAAGAAGAAGAAGAAGAAGAAGAAGAAGAAGAAGAAGAAGAAGAAGAAGAAGAAGAAGAAGAAGAAGAAGAAGAAGAAGAAGAAGAAGAAGAAGAAGAAGAAGAAGAAGAAGAAGAAGAAGAAGAAGAAGAAGAAGAAGAAGAAGAAGAAGAAGAAGAAGAAGAAGAAGAAGAAGAAGAAGAAGAAGAAGAAGAAGAAGAAGAAGAAGAAGAAGAAGAAGAAGAAGAAGAAGAAGAAGAAGAAGAAGAAGAAGAAGAAGAAGAAGAAGAAGAAGAAGAAGAAGAAGAAGAAGAAGAAGAAGAAGAAGAAGAAGAAGAAGAAGAAGAAGAAGAAGAAGAAGAAGAAGAAGAAGAAGAAGAAGAAGAAGAAGAAGAAGAAGAAGAAGAAGAAGAAGAAGAAGAAGAAGAAGAAGAAGAAGAAGAAGGGAACGAAGCAGAAGAAGAAGAAGAAGAAGAAGGAGAATAAAGAGAAATAGGTAACGGCATATCCCCGCGTAAATGAGATAACGCTAGGTAACCGTAAGTATGTTGCTCCTAATGATTATTATGATAATGAATCTGAATACAATGATCTTCCTATGCCGTTTACATACATTAGTGATCATGATTTGAATGAGCACACTACTTTTGATATTGCAAATCTCTGGGAAACTAACTCTGAAAATGATGATGATAATAATTGCCATAGTATCAGTGCTATCCATGCTTCCTCCCATAATGATATAGAAAGCTCTAAGCTTGGGGAAGAGGTGTTTGAAAATCCTTTTGCTACTGATCATTATGTGTTTGATACATCTCCTTCTAATAATAATGATGGTATGGTCACAGATAAACCGACTGTGAAACATAACTATTCTATTTCTTATGATGACACTGTGCCTCCGACCTTTAATGATTATTATAAAGAATGCTATGATATAGGTTATAACTATCCTTATGAAACTTGTCATAGTTATGATTGGATTGCCAAAAACAATTCCCTTAATATGCAACTTGTTTACCATGTTCAAATTCTTGATAATAATCCTGCTCCAATTACTATTAATGAGAAGAATTCTTCTTATGCCAAAATTAATGATACTTCTATGCATATGAACCATGATAAGAATGTTTTAAGTGATGGGTATATTGTGGATTTCATCAATGATGCTACTGAAAGTTATTATGAGAGAGGGAAACATGGGTATATGCATCTTAATAATATTAAGTTTCCCCTCTTTATGTTGAGAATCTTGAAGTTACTCGTGTTTTATCCTCTTATGCTTGTCACTTTGTTCTTCATGAATTCATTTGAGTACAAGATTCCTTTTCATAGGAAGCATGTTAGGCTTAAATTTGGTTTGAATTTGCCTCTTGATGCTCTCTTTTGCTTCAAATACTATTTCTTGCAAGTGCATCATTAAAACTGTTGAGCCCATCTTAATGGCTATAAAGAAAGAACTTCTTGGGAGATAACCCATGTGTTTATTTTGCTACAGTACTTTTGTTTTATATTTGAGTCTTGGAAGTTGTTACTACTGTAGCAACCTCTCCTTATCTTATTTTATTGCATTGTTGTGCCAAGTAAGGTCTTTGATAGAAAGGTTGATACTAGATTTGGATTACTGCGCAGAAACAGATTTCTGTCTGTCACGAATCTGGGTCTAATTCTCTGTAGGTAACTCAGAAAATTATTCCAATTTACGTGAGTGATCCTCAGATATGTATGCAACTTTCATTCGATTTGGGCATTTTCATCTGAGCAAGTCTGGTTCCTCAATAAAATTCATCTTTACGGACTGTTCTGTTTTGACAGATTCTGCCTTTTATTTCGCATTGCTTCTTTCGCTGTGTTGGGTGGATTTCTTTGTTCCATTACCTTCCAGTAGCTTTGAGCAATGTCCAGAAGTGTTAAGAATGATTGTGTCACCTCTGAACATGTGAATTTTTGATTATGCACTAACCCTCTAATGAGTTTGTTTTGAGTTTGGTGTGGAGGAAGTTTTCAAGGGTCAAGAGAGGAGGATGATATACTACGATCAAGGAGAGTGAAAGCTCTAAGCTTGGGGATGCCCCGGTGGTTCATCCCTGCATATTTCAAGAAGACTCAAGCATCTAAGATTGGGGATGCCCAAGGCATCCCCTTCTTCATCGACAAAATTATCAGGTTTCTTCTCTTGAAACTATATTTTTATTCGGTCACATCTTATGTACTTTACTTGGAGCGTCTGTGTGCTTTTGCTCGTGTTTTTGTTTGAATAAATGCTTGTGTGGGAGAGAGACACGCTCCGCTGGTTCATATGAACACATGTGTTCTTAGGTTTTAATTTTCATGGCGAAGGTTGAAACTGCTTCGTTAATTGTTATATGGTTGGAAACGGAAAATGCTACATGTGGTAATTGGTATGATGTCTTGAATAACTTGATACTTGGCAATTGTTGTGCTCATGTTTAAGCTCTTGCATCATATACTTTGCACCTATTAATGAAGAAATACATAGAGCTTGCTAAAATTTGGTTTGCATAATTGGTCTCTCTAAAGTCTAGATAATTTCTAGTATTGAGTTTGAACAACAAGGAAGACGGTGTAGAGTCTTATAATGTTTACAATATGTCTTTTATGTGAGTTTTGCTGCACCGGTTCATCCTTGTGTTTGTTTCAAATAACTTTTCTAGCCTAAACCTTGTATCGAGAGGGAATACTTCTCATGCATCCAAAATCCTTGAGCCAACCACTATGTCATTTGTGTCCACCATACCTACCTACTACATGGTATTTCTCCGCCATTCCAAAGTAAATTGCTTGAGTGCTACCTTTAAAATTTCTATCCTTTACCTTTGCAATATATAGCTCATGGGACAAATAGCTTAAAAACTATTGTGGTATTGAATATGTACTTATGCACTTTATCTCTTATTAAGTTGCTTGTTGAGCGGTAACCATGTTTTCTGGGGACGCCATCAACTCTTTTACCTTTGTTGAATATCATGTGAGTTGCTATGCATGTTCGTCTTGTCTGAAGTAAGGGCGGTTTTCACAATCAAATGGTTTGAGTATGCATACTGTTAGAGAAGAACATTGGGCCGCTAACTAAAGCCATGATTCATGGTGGAAGTTTCAGTTTGGATAGCTAATCCTCAATCTCTTATGAGAATAATAACTGTTGTTAAATGCTTATGCATTAAAGAGGAGTCCATTATCCGTTGTCTATGTTGTCCCGGTATGGATGTCTAAGTTGAGAATAATCAAAAGCGAGAAATCCAATGCGAGCTTTCTCCTTAGACCTTTGTACAGGCGGCATAGAGGTACCCCTTTGTGACACTTGGTTGAAACATATGCTATGCAATGATAATCCGTGTTAATCCGAGCTAATTAGGACAAGGTGCGGGCACTATTAGTATACTATGCATGAGGCTTGCAACTTGTAAGATATAATTTACATGATACATATGCTTTATTACTACCGTTGACAAAATTGTTTCATGTTTTCAAAATAAAAGCTCTAGCAAAAATATAGCAATCGATGCTTTCCTCTTTGAAGGGCCATTCTTTTACTTTTATTGTTGAGTCAGTTCACCTATTTCTCCCCACCTCAAGAAGCAAACACTTGTGTGAACTGTGCATTGATTCCTACATACTTGCATATTGCACTTGTTATATTGCTTTGCATTGGCAAACTATCATTGAGATATACATGTTACAAGTTGAAAGCAACCGCTGAAACTTAATCTTCCATTGTGTTGCTTCAATGTCTTTACTTTGAATTTATTGCTTTATGAGTTAACTCTTATGCAAGACTTACTGATGCTTGTCTTGAAAGTACTATTCGTGAAAAGTCTTTGCTTTATGATACATTTGTTTACTCATGTCATTACCATTGTTTTGATCGCTGCATTCATTACATATGCTTACAATAGTATGATCAAGGTTATGATGGCATGTCACTCCAGAAATTATCTTTGTTATCGTTTACCGCTCGAGACGAGCAGCAACTAAGCTTGGGGATGCTGATACGTCTCCGACGTATCGATAATTTCTTATGTTCCATGCCACATTATTGATGATATCTACATGTTTTATGCATACTTTATGTCATATTTATGCATTTTCCGGAACTAACCTATTGACGAGATGCCGAAAGGCCGATTGCTGTTTTCTCGCTGTTTTTGGTTTCAGAAATCCTAGTAAAGAAATATTTTCGGAATCGGACGAAATCAACACCGAAGATCTTATAATTCCCCGAAGCTTCCGAGCACCGGAGAAAGGCGAGAGGGGAGCCAGGGGGCCCCACCCCACAGGGCGGCGCGGCCCAAGGGGGGGCGCGCCCCCCTACTGTGTGGGCACCCCGTGGCCCCTCCGACTCCGCCTCTTCGCCTATTTAGTCGTCCCTGACCTAAAACCTCGACCAAGTTCGACGAAACCAGAGAAAACCATCCAGAGCCGCCGCCATCGTGAAACTCCAATTCGGGGGACATAAGTCTCTGTTCCGGCACCCTGCCGGGACGGGGAATTGCCCCCGGAGTCAACTCCACCGCCGTCTCCACCGCCATCTTCACCGCCATCGCTGTCTCCATGATGAGGAGGGAGTAATCCACCCCCGGGGCTGAGGGCTCCGCTGTAGCTATGTGGTTCATTTCTCTCTTTATGTGATCTAGTTGAATATCATTTATGTGCTACTCTAGTGATGTTATTAAAGTACTCTATTCCTCCTCCACGGTGTAATGGTGACAGTGTGTGCATCGTGTAGTACTTGGCGTAGTCTATGATCATAATCTCTTGTAGGTTATGGAGTTAGTTATTACTATGATAGTATTGATGTGATCTATGCCTCCTTCATAGTGTGATGGTGACGGTGTGCATGCTATGTTAGTTCTCGGTGTAATTGTGTTGATCTATCTTGCACTCTAAGGTTATTTAAACATGAATATCGAATATTGTGGAGCTTGTTAACTCCGGCATTGAGGGTTCGTGTAATCCTACACGATTAGTGGTGTTCGAGCATCCAACAAGAGGGTGTAGAGTGGTTCTATTATGTGATCATTGTTGAGAGTGTCCACTAGTGAAAGCAGGATCCCTGGGCCTTGCTTCCAAGCATCGAATCTCCGTTTGTTTACTTGTTTTGTTGCATGTTTACTCGCTGCCATATTTTATTCAGATTGCTATTACCACTCATACTCATCCATATTACTTGCATCTCACTATCTCTTCGCCGAACTAGTGCACCTTTACATCTGACAATTGTATTAGGTGTGTTGGGGACACAAGAGACTTCTTGCTTTGTGGTTGCAGGGTTGCTTGAGAGGGATATCTTTGACCTCTTCCTCCCTGAGATCGATAAACCTTGGGTGATCCACTTAAGGGAAACTTGCTGCTGTTCTACAAACCTCTGCTCTTGGAGGCCCAACACTGTCTACAAGAATAGAAGCACCCGTAGACATCACCTGCCGAGAGCCGCCGCCCTGGGTGAACTTTATCGGAGCCCTAGTCGGACAAGCAAGAGAAGATAAATACAAAAAGAAAGGAAAGAAAAGGAATCAAACAACGAAGAAAAGAGACTCACCCGGCCTGCTCCGGAACCTTCTTGGGCGCCAGCCGGCGCTGCTTCTTGGCCTTAGCCTCCAGCGCTACCGTGGACCCGCCGCTGGCCCGCTTCTTCCCCTTGGGCGCAGAAGTCGCCGATGCGGCAGGCGGCCTCGCGCGCAGGGGCACCGCGGGGATCGGCCCCGTGGTGGACGTCGCCGGCTCCTCCTCCTCCTGGTGCTCTGGCGAGGGCGGCGCGTTGTGTTCCCCCTGGCCGCCTTGGTCGCGCACCTCCGGCAGCTCGTCGTCGCCGGCTTGATCGCTGGCTTGGTCAGCCGGATCAGCATGATCTGGCGTCCAGATCTTCTGCTCCAGGTCGCCATCCTCGATGCCCTGGCGGTCGAAAAGCTGAAGACAAAACAAAGGCAGTAAGTAACAAGTCGGCCATGCAGCTGCAAGCCGGAAGTCGGCCAAAACACAAACTTACCAACTCGGGCGGCGACGCCCGGTTGTAGGGCGGCAGCCCCCAGTCCCAATTCTCCAGCATGTTGGCCTTGGTGATGTTGTTCACCCGGCGGGCGACCTGGGCCTTGGTGAGCTCCACCTTCGACGTCCGGGTCGGATCAAACCGGCCAGACATGTGCCCGATCTTGTGGACACGCATATGGAGCGGCAGCACCCGGCGCTCGGCGTAGGTGCAGAGGAGGTCCTCGGCGCTCAGCCGGCCCCCTGAGACACAAGCCCCCAAGAAGTCCCACGGAAGATTTACCTCTGCGTCCGGGTCCGTCGTCCTGGCGTTGTGGCCCCAGTTGATCCGGCCGACTGGCGGAGCCGGGTTGTACTCCGGTAAGTTGAGCCGGTCGAAGGCCGGGTCCTCGTTCCGCACATAGAAGAAAGACATCTGCCAATTCTTCACCGAGTCCACCGTCGGGATCCTCGGGAAGGGCGTGCCTGGGCGGGAGTAGATCGAGGCGGTGCCGCAGGTCCGCAGGTGGCTGTCGGTTGTCTGCGCCTTGATGAAGAACAGCCGGCTCCAAAACTCAATGTCCGGCCACAAGCCAGCGTAGGCCTCCATGAAGGCCACGTAGCAACTGAGGAGGACACAGGCGTTGACCGGCAAGTGGTGAGGCTGCAGGCCGAAGAAATCCAAAAATCACCGGAAGAAGTGTGAAGCCGGCAGGCCCAACCCTCGATCGAGGTGCGCTCCGAAGACCACACGCTCGCCGGGGTTCGGCCTGGGCTCCATCTCGTCGCCGGGCACCCTCGTGAGCACCCCTCCCGGAATCCGGCGGAGGCGCACCAGACGCTCGATGTCGTCCTCCCGCATGTAAGAACCCCTCCAAGAACCGCTTGGATGGGCCATCGAGGAGGAGCAAGACGAAGAAGACCAGGAAAGAGGAAATGGCGAGGAAGAGCCACGAAACGGCGGCGACGGCGGCGGCGGAGAGCGTACCGTGGATGCGCGTGGCCCCGTGGCGCCGGCTTGACGGAGTTGCGGCGACGGCTCGGCGGAGGAGCGTCGGAGCGGCTGCCCGCCGGAGTTCGCCAGGGGAACGGTGGAGAAAGCGCGCCGGAGCAGTGAGAAGCTCGAGCGAAGAGGAGCGAAGCAGGAGCGCGAGGAGGAAGAAGTGCCGCCTCGATGCCTCCCCCGCGGCATTTATAGCCTCCAGCCGCGGGCGGTTGGCCTCCAAGTGGCGAGCGTGGGCCACGTCCTCGGATTTACTGCGCCGTAACTTCTCCCACGACCGCGACGGTTACTGGAAAAGGCCACACCACTTCCCCCACGACCGCACCGGATCCGGAGGCGACATTGATGTGACCAGACGAAGCGGCAGCAGGAGTCAGCCGTCAGACCCGTCAAGTCGGGCGCAGGGCCCGAGGCGGCGGAGACTCCGGCGCACCCAAGTCGGAGCCGGACATTAAATTCAATTCGGCCCCAAACTCTCCCAATAAGGCGGAGACATCGCCAACACTTGTAAATAAGCAAAAGCTGCAGAAGCGAAAATAGCGTCCGGCTAGAAGCAGCCGGACGAAGCAAGCCGGATGAGGGCGCAGCCGGCTGAATGGAAATTCTCAGTCGGCCCCTCCGAGGGCCGCCCAACACATTCGGGAGATATCTAAAAGCGAGGAAAACCTTCCTAGGTCCCTCTTAACGCAGGACCTTGCCAGCTTCGGGGGCTAATGTCGGGGGGAAGACCCCGGGTAGGGCAATGGACGCGGAGCAGCCGGCTAGAGGTTGGCCGGCTCGCGGCAAAGGCCGGCTGAGGAGCAGCCGGCTGGAGCCGTGGCCGGCTGCTTCGGAAGCTGGCTGCCTCTAAGTCCTAGTCGGCCTAGCTACGGCCGTCTGCGCTGTGGCTGGGCCGGCTTTTTCAAGCCATATCCGACTGGGGTTTACACTCTAGATCGACTCGAGGCTGGCGAATCTTGCATGAGAAGGAACTGGGTAGGTGGTCCGGGTTCGCAGGTCCACGCTGACCTCATCTCCCGTAAAGTGCGGGGCACTGTAGAGCAATAGTGCCACGCGGCGGACAGGCCATCATGGCGTACGCCGATCCGTACCGGCTACAGGGCATGATGGCGACAGAGACACTTCCTCTCCATACTGCTGACTCCGGCAGGCGGATGGGACAGGCCATGAGGCCTCAACGGCTCCTGACGTCAACGCCTCAGGAAGGAGCGGAAGCCGAAGCCGGCCAGTCGGCCACTAGTTCTTAGGGACTTCATTGTAAAGTGCCAGCGCCTATATAAGATGAACTACCCCTCGTGCGGGGGACGATCGATCATTCTTACTTCATTCTAGTCTTAGCGCTACTCGAGGAGAGAGAGACCTTCGTCTACCTTAGCCTTCCCGAGCAGCCGGATACAGCTCTAGGAGCACCATTGTACTGTGTGATCACCATATACACTCATAGCAGGAGTAGAAGTGTTACCTCCACGGGAGGGCCTCAAACCTGGGTACGTCGACCGTGTCACTCGTCCCCATACCTGCATCCGGATACCACCGTGAGACCATCTAGGAACCACCTTCGATTAGCCCCCTATGGCATATGCCGTGAAGATACCACGACAGTACCATCGATAGTGCCTAGATCTGGTAAGCCCGGGTGGCCCATAGACGGTGATGGTCGCATATGGCCCATCGGGCGGCCCAGTTGCTGTAGATCAAGATGGATGAAGTCCGGCCCAGGAACATGGAGCCTGATCCACTGACCGACCCTGAAAGTCGGATCCGGCCTGGCCCATCAGGGGTAGCCGGATCCGGTACGACGTATAAGGAAAGGCGGATCCTTGACGTGCACGGCAATGTAATATTCCGTAGTTAGGCGACTTGTTTTCCGGCTAGGACTCTCTGTGTAAACCCTAGATCCGTGCGCCTTTATAAGACGGATCCCGGGAGCCTTAGAGGCACAACCACAACTCATTGTAACCACGCGAAATCGTCCATATAATTCCAGACAAGCAGCAGTACGCCCTGTCATCGTGCAGGTGTTCCGAAGCTGGGTAACTCGCGTACCACCGTCCCGAGGACTCTCCGCCCGATGGCCCCTACTTCTTCTTCCCCTCGTGAGGATCCCTCCTCCGAGGTACCGTCAAATAGGCAACGACAGTGTGCTTCGTAACTTGTAGTTGTTATCCAAACAACCGAGAACTTGCAACGATGTGTAAACGGTTCAGAGTTGTTTCTCAAACAGAGAATTGCGCCACTTTCAATTATGTGATTCTGCCACAATGGTAGTTCTGGTATCGCTGTGAGAACTTGCCTAGTTGGATACCAGAATGATATATGTCCTCTGTATACTGTAGAATGGAGTAGCACCATACCATCGTGGCATCCCAGGACATAGATTTTAGGACTGTTCAGTTGAGACGGGATTGCCACCTTCTGCAAGATGGCTAGGTAAAGATCATGCTCTGTGATGAATCGATTGTCCTCGAAATTGTTGGTGAAAAACCCTAGCAACGGGTTTCCTCCGCTGTGTCACACAGTTAGCTTTCTAAATTAATTGCTTCCCATACATTGTCTCCATGCCTTTTGGTGCCTCATGCAGTTAGTAAGCAGGTTGGATGGGGAGGAAACCTGACAAGAATCTGAGAGACTACATCTTCAGGCAGATCGTTGATTGTTGTGGGTGTCCTTTGACTGAAGCTGGTAGGATTACGCAAATCGCACAATGCATCGTCATAATCTATCTATTATATACTAAAAGCACAATATGTGGTTCTGAAATAGAGGCGCCACGTTAAACCACATCATTCTAATTATTTTATCAGTTAGATCTAAAAATTACGGCTAGGATTTCACGGTTTTACGTAACATGTACATGCCAATATTATTTTAGACGTATAAACCTGTCACGATTGGTGGATCCATATTGTTATTTGTTATTTGGTAGGAAAAGAAAAAATGATTTGGTATCTTATCTTATGCATGGACTACTTCGGATCTAATTAAAACTGCCACGTATGTTAACAAAACAAAAAAAACGTGTACTATGGTAGTTGCAAGAAAACTGGCTGGAACGTGTGGCCATAACTTAGTTGTATGCCTCCATTGGATCAAAAGAAAAGAATCTTTGTCTATTTAAAAAAAATTAAAGAACGTATATGCATCAAAATAAAAGAAGCTTCGTCCGTTTAAAAAAGAGATTTGGACTATAACACGTGAGAAGCAGACCGACCCAAGCATGTTATAAATGGCATCAGCTCCATGGGCACAAAAGAAAAAAACCATGGCATTTTAAAATAATAAGAATGGCATCTTAAAATAATAAGAAAACTGTCATATATTGGAGTCTACCCATCCTATGGAATATGTCTTAGATTTGTCTAAAATTAGATATATCATGACATTATTTAGCATATTGATTATGATTTTTTCTTGGTAGGCAAAAAATACATGTGGGTAACGGTATTTCCCATAAATACCGTCTAAATGTCGACCAAAATTTCTCAAACAAATTTACTATTTTGTCAAACTTTATGAAAAAAATTGAGAAAATTATTTGAATACCGGAAAATTTTGTTCCGTATTATTTGTTTTCGATGGTAACCAGAAAAATTAGTTTCCGCCAAAATATCAAAAATACCAGCTCAAAAAATCATGATCTAGATATATCTAAAATTAGATAAATCTAAAACATGTTTCTAGGACGGAGGAAATACATCTCTTCTCATTTTCACAACACGGTTGATTTTCTCAATCTACTTCCGTCGTGCCATTTAAATAGTAATTATTGCCTCCCATCCATGCCCACACTTCGTGCACATCTTTTAAATAACAACAAAGTATATTTTATCTCACATGCTCTAAAAAATATGATTGTAACACATGTAGATGTGAGTGAGTTGTAGATTTACAAACTAATAAACAACTCTCATTTCGTAACAAAAGATTCGTTAGTGAATTTCACCAAGTATATATCACATCAACCTTGGCCATAACAAGATCTTTCTTCGGCAAATATGCCAATAAAACAAATTTATTAAATATTGATAATTTAATTGGGGTTTTTAGAAATAAATATATGCATCATCAATTTAAACTTAGGATCATCATATATGGCAAACGTGAGAGTTCTAGCACAGCGGCGCGACATGATCTAGGGCGCTCCTTTAAATCTGCATGGTGGTGCTTTTCCACACAAAAAAGAATAAGTTGTCACCCCTACAACATGAAAAATACCCTTTCAGCTTACATTCTCCGTCACACCACGGGGTAAATGCTTAAACGCTCGGCCCTTCAAATATCCCAAACTTAAATACCATCGCGTAAAAGGATATATGAATGTGCCAATTTCTAAACTGACATGTATTTTTGCAGTTAGGTAAATAATAAGAGGAAAAAATCATTTTAACTTAAATAATATGAAGCTGACATGCATAATATTGTCTATGCAACAAGTGATGCCCTCGCATTACGAGGGCCACCTTGCTAGTTATGTAAACAACACATTGCATCATCTAAATTTTTAAACAAAATGCATCACCTAATTTGACTAAACCGCAAAATGCATCATCTAATTCATCATGAAAGTTTCCTAAACTGCACAGTGCATCAGTAAAATCAAAATAATGTAAACAGCACAATGCATCAGCAAAATCAAAATAATGTAAACAGGACATTGCAACAGCAAAATCAAAATAATGTAACAGCACAATGCATCCGCAAAATCAAAAGATGCAGTAAAGCTCATGGCTCTGGAGATGAAGGTAAAGCACAAAATGACCGACACATCCTTCAACGACAACATGTCATTCTGGCACAAACGTCTTCCCAAAGGGAACACGTGTCCGACTAGTATCGAGGAGGCCAAGAAATTCGTGTGTCCTATGGATTTACCGCACGTGAAATACTATGTGTGCTTGAACGATTGCATCATTTATCGGGACGAGCACGCGGAGGCTACCATATGTCTGGAGTGCATCGTTAGTTGGTACAAGAAGGGGAAGAAAGCTCCTCGGAAGGTGGTGTGGTACTTTCCGATCATTCCTCGTCTGCATCGGTATTTTGCGGACCCTAAGCAAGCAAAGCTAATGCGCTGGAACGCGGAGATGAGGAAGCGAGAAGATGATACAGATGATCCGGAGATAAATAAAAAGGACAGGATGTTGAGACACCCTTAGGATGCTAGCCAATGGAATGCGTTGAACCTCGAGTACCCAGAATTTGGGGACGATCCTAGGAACATAAGGATGGGCGCGAGCACCGATGGAGTCAATCCGTTTGGCAGCCAGAGCAGCACGCATAGCACCTGTCCCGTGTTTGTGTGGATGTACAACCTCCCCCCTTGTTGTGCATGAAGAGGAAGTACATTCAAATGAGTATGCTAATTGAAGGGTCGAAACAACCAGGGAACGGCATCAATCTGTATATGAGGCTTCTAAAAGAGGAGCTAGTCATGCTATGGGACGCGCCTGCCAATACGTGGGACACCGCCGGGGAAGAATATTTCCCTATGAGACACGCGCTGCTCATGACGGCGCACGACATTCTCGGTTACATATATTTTGCGGGGCAGGTGGTCCACGGATTCAATGCATGCGTTAGGTGCATGGATGACACAACGTACCGCCAGCTAGATAGAGATCATGGGTCCTCGAAAATGGTGTTCATGGGACATCGAAGGTGCCTTCTCGACTGATGTCTACACACGCTTCTATTCCTGTAGACAGTGTTGGGCCTCCAAGAGCAGATGTTTGTAGAACAGTAGCAAGTTTCCCTTAAGTGAATCATCCAAGGTTTATCGAACTCAGGGAGGTAGAGGTCAAAGATATCCCTCTCAAGCAACCCTGCAATTAAGATACAAGAAGTCTCTTGTGTCATGTATAGGTGCACTAGTTCAGCGAAGAGATAGTGAAATACAAGTAATATGGATGATTGTAAGTAGTAATTGCAATCTGAAATAAAGATGGTAGCAAGCGAACATGTAACAGAACTTGTTGGAAACGGTGTTTCAATGCTTTGAAACAAGGCCTAGGAATCATACTTTCACTAGTGGACACTCTCAACAATGATCACATAATTGAATAAATAAATAACTTCTCTTCACTTGTGCTACTCTGAATTACTCTCCTATTGGAATCACTAATCATCACGTAGTGGCTACAAAAGCTCCACTCAAAGTTCATCAAGTACTTGACAAACACCACTCATAGGGATATCCTCATCAAAACATAATCCAAGATAATACCGTTGCAATTTAGACCGAGTACTAACATAGCATACACACTGTCAACAATAGCTATGAAATGGGGAACAGATCACATCAATACTATCATAGTAATAGTTAACTTCATAATCCACAAGAGATTACAATCATAGCCTACGCCAAGTACTACATGATGCACACACTATCCTGTTTACATCATGGAGGAGGAATAGACTACTTTAATAACATCACTAGAGTAGCACATAGATTAATAGTGATACAAAGCTCATGATCACATAAAGATCACACCATGGGAGAGAGAGATGAACCACATAGCTACCGGTAGAGCCCTCAGCCTCGGGGGAGAACTACTCCCTCCTCATCATGAGAGTCAGCAGCGGCGACGAAGATGGTGGTGGTGTCGATGGAGATGACTCCGGGGGCAATTCCCCGTCCCGGCGGCGTGCCGGACAGAGATTCTGTCCCCCGAAACTTGTCTTCGCGACGGCGGCGGCTACGGAACTCTTCGTGGAATATGACTTGTTCCTTTAGGGTTTTCGCGACGGAAGGAATATATAGGCGAAGGGGCGATGTCGGTGGAGTCCCGAGGGGCCCACCCCATATGGCGGCGCGGCCAGGGGTGGGGCCGCGCCCCCCTAGGGTGTGGCCGCCTCGTGGCTCCTCTTCGTCTCCTCTTCGGTGTTCTAGATGTGGAAAATAAGACCGTGGGCTTTTGTTTCGTCCAATTCCGAGAATATTTCCTGTGTAGGATTTCTGAAACCAAAAACAGCAGAAAACAGGAACTGGCGCTTCGGCATCTTGTTAATAGGTTAGTTCTGGAAAATGCATAAAAATGATATAAAGTGTATATAAAACATGTGAGTATTGTCATAAAACTAGCATGTAACATCAGAAATTATAGATACGTTTGAGACGTATCAGCGACGACGACCCATGGAGGAAACACAAGGATCTGTTCGATGGAGAAGACGAACCCCGAAGATGGCCACGTACGAGAAGCAGCGAGCAAATAGATGAGCTATTGAAAAATTGGAAAGAGTGCCCACCGCCGGGAAAGAAGCAGAAGGCGCCGGAGCCGCTGCTTAAGGTATGGAAGACGAGGTCTATTTTCTGGGACTTGCCGTACTGGAAGATCCTCCGTGTGCCTCACAGCCTTGATGTCATGCACATCACGAAGAACGTGTGCGGGAGTCTACTTGGTACCCTCCTCAACATGCCAGAGAGGACCAAAGATGGGCTGAAAGCAAGGTACGACTTGCTATAAATTGGGACCAGGGATCGAGGAGCTTCACGCGGGACGCCCTAATGATGATGATGATGACGATGATGAGGCGGAGGACACACAAAGTCGTCGCAGGGGCAAAAAGGCCAAGAAGATCGAATTTTACTTTCCCCCCGCGGGCTTCACTCTAAGTCAGATGGAGATCGAGCAGTTTTTAAACTGTTTTCTGATACGTCTCAAACGTATCTATAGTGTCTTATGTTCCATGCTAGTTTTATGACAACACTAACATGTTTTACATACACTTTATATCATTTTGATGCATTTTCCGGTACTAACCTATTAACAAGATGCCGAAGCGCCAGTTCCTGTTTTCTGCTGTTTTTGGTTTCAGAAATCCTACACAGGAAATATTCTCGGAATTGGACGAAACAAAACCCCACTCTTATTTTCCACAGAGCCTTCCAGAAGTGCGAAGAGGAGACGAAGAGGGGCGACGAGGCGGCTAAACCCTAGGGGGGCGCGGCCCCACCCCTGGTCGCGCCGCCCTATGGGGTGGGCCCCTCGAGCGTCCCCCAACTCTGCTCCTTCGCCTATTTATTCTCTCCGTCGCGAAAACCCTAGTACCGAGAGCCACGATACGAGAAAACATACTGAGACGCCGTCACCGCCAATCCAATCTCGGGGGATTCAGGAGATCGCCTCCGGCACCCTGCCGGAGAGGGGAATCATCACCGGAGGGCTCTACATCACCATGCCCGCCTCCGGACTGATGCGTGAGTAGTTCATCCTTGGACTATGGGTCCATAGCAGTAGCTAGATGGTTGTCTTCTCCTCTTGTGCTATCATGTTTAGATCTTGTGAGCTGCCTATTGATACGTCCAAAACGTATCTACTTTCCCGAACACTTTTGCTATTGTTTTGCCTCTAATTTGTGTATTTTGGATGCAACTAACACGGACTAACGCTGTTTTCAGCAGAACTGTTCCGGTGTCTCGTTTTTGTGCAGAAATCCAACTTTCAGGAAAAACCTCGGGATTTTGACAGAAGGCCCTATTTTCCCAGAATACTGACGGAGCCAGAAGGACAAATCAAGTGGAGGCCCGAGGGCCCCACACCATAAGGCGGCGCGGCCTAGGGGGGCCCGCGCGACCCTATGGTGTGGCCCCCTCGGCCGGCCTCCC
>NC_061512.1:74056958-74070238 GCF_022539505.1 Lolium rigidum | reverse complement strand
GGAAAAATAAGACCTTTGGCATAAATTCCGAGGATTTTCCTGAAAGTTGGATTTCTGCACAAAAACGAGACACCAGAGCAGTTCTGCTGAAAACAGCGTTAGTCCGTGTTAGTTGTATCCAAAATACACAAATTAGAGGCAAAACAATAGCAAAAGTGTTCGGGAAAGTTGATACGTTTTGGACGTATCAAGAACTCTACAAACGCAGCATCTCCGGCATCTTTCAAAGGTGTATTGCCATCGACGATGGAAAAGCGCTGTTGCGTGAAATACACGAGGAACTTGCGGACACCACGCAGGAAGCAGGGCCCTTGTGGCAAAAGCCTTCAGGGCAGGATTTTACTGGCCAACGGCAGCTTCGGATGCTCGAGACCTGGTCATGAAGTGCGACCCCTGCCAGCGTTTTTCGCCAAAACCACACGCTCCCGCGACAGATCTGATGATAATACCCCTGGCATGGCCCTTTGCCCAATGGGGACTTGACCAAGTTGGACCGCTGCTGTAACGGCCCCGGATAAACCCCTATTAGATTTGGTTGTTCTTTCTTTTTGTGCATCATCATCATGGCATCATGCATCATATCATCCACATGATTTTAACCAAATAAAATTATTTTAAATAAAAACTATTTTTGTTTCCCCTTCCCATATGGTTTATTTAATAACCCTCCTCTATGTTTTTTCATTTAACAAAACCTTAAAACCAAGACTATAAAATAAATAACCTATTTTCCAAATTATTTTCTACTGCTTGGGTTTTATTTGAAAAGGATTTGTAAACCAGTTTTGAAAAAGAAACAAGAAAATATTTTTCGAAATAAAACCAAACCCTAACCCTGGGCCTCCTTTTTCTTCTCTGGCCCGTCCCCCTTTCTCCCTCCCCCTTTCGGCCCAGCCTCGGCCCGAAACCACCTGGCCCGTACCCCTTCGCCAACCTTTTCTTTTTCTTCCCCTTTCTCTCTCGACAGCGACGCAGAGGGACACGCACATGGCGTGAGCTGCCGTGGTCCTCCACACCACCGCGCCCGCCTTCACCGCTCCCCCTCTCGTCTCTCTTTATGTCCCGGACCACGCCCTCACCTCCTCCCTCACGTCTCTCTCGCCTCCCCTTTTTCTTCCTCTGCAAGAGAAACGAGATGGAGAAGAAAACCCCACTGCCCCGCCTCTGTTCACCGTCGATCGACCAACCCCGGCTACCCCGCGTTGTTCTGAGGCCACCGGTGGCTCCACCTCGACCTCCTGACCGCGCTGATGCAAGGAATCGGCCCGGGAAGCTGTGAATCAGCGCCGTTTTCGCCGTTCCCCTTCACCGTATCCGGCGACATTTTCGTTGATTCCGGCCGACCTCGTCGTCCTCCGGCCACGCCGAGCTGTCCGTCGCCTCCCTGGTAACCACACGCTCCTCCTGCACCTTGCCTTCCCCTCTTTTCCTTCCTGGTACGGTTCCCCGCTTGTTGACCGCATCCGCCCGTCGCAGATGTTCCCCGCCGGCGACGCTCCGGCGAGGTCCCTGCCACCGCTCCGCCTCCTTTTGGTCCGCGGCCGACGAGGTTCGTTGGTGGCGCCTCCTCTCGTTTCCTGGGAAGCCTTCGTCGTCCGCACGCATCCGCGCCATGCCGCGGTGACCACCTCCCTGGAGAACGCGAGCGGCACCCCGCGCGTCGGCCAAGGTTTTCCACGCTGGCGTCCGACGTGGCACCGACCCCACCCGTCATCCTCTCGGGCTAAGACCCCGCTCGGTGAGATTAACCCCTCAGATCCAGATCTGTACCGTTTAGCTTTTAGCCCCCTGCATCTTTCACCTGCTTAACCCGCAGCCCCCAGCGCTGACGCTTTTCTTCAAAACCCCCTGAAACTTGTGAAAAGCAACCCGGGGTCCTTCCCCCATATAAAATATGTTTTCGGGTCCTTCTCTATTTGAATAAAATCTGTTTAACTATTTTTAAAATAACAAACCCTATTCTGTTAATATCTTTTAATTGGTAACTCCAAATAAAAAGTGTTATATATGAATTTTGATCAGAAAAATGTGATGAACATGATTATGCCATCCATGCTTGCTGTTGTCTCATGCATCATATGAATTCGTGATAGTTTGCATTATCACCTAATATGGAACATATGGAATATGTGGGATATTATATAAATGTTGTCTCGGTTCCATTTAACTTTGATGTAGCTCACCCCTGCCATGTTTGCTATGCTAATCCACCATTAAATTTGACGGTAGAAAATGCAACTCCAACTCTAATTTGTTTGTCCGGGGTTCCGACTCCGATTAATTTGGATAATTGCATTGCACCATCTTTGCCATGTCATGCATATCATCTTGATCATGCTGGATTTTCTTTATCCGTAGTAGTAAGACTTGCATCCGTTGATCGTACAGCATTTGCTTCTTCCCGGATAGGATCACGAAGTGGTGTTGTGAGATACGACAAGTTCTTCTGCAGCTTTTCACAGGCGAGCCCTCTCTCTTCACCTATTATACACTCTCCCTCGCATTGCTATCCTTATGTCGCGCTTCTTTATCGAGTCACGTGTCCTAATCCACTTGTTTACCATAATAATCCTATATGTACCATTCCTTACCCATAGCCGTTGTTTGATGTTTGAGCCTTGCGAGTCGTAGGCGTGTTTAGGTCCTGTTGTTTATCTCGATCTGTTATCGGGATATGTTGGGTTGTTGGGAGGTTATCACATGCTATATCATTTGTTGGAGATACACATGCTCTATTTAATTGTTAACAACTAAAATTGTAAGCGAGAGGCATCCGTGAGCCCCTTTGCGAAAGCATCGGAACTTTGACTCGCTAATGTCCCCTAGGACCCGAGTTCTTGTTATCTCGTTCCGAGATTGAGCGCTCTACCCATGCGTGGGGACGATTATTGGGACCCCCATCACCCATTACCTTTTCTCAAGTCTGTTGAAAAGGGGGCCACAACCTTGGTTTTATTTGGTGCACGCATATTTATTACTGTTGCCTTCGGGTGTTTACTTCCTGTTGCCTTCGGGTGGTTTATTTCTGTACTGCACTGCATAATTGCTAGACGACTTATCTAGTGCTTGGCCGTTAGAGCCCGCCTAGACGCCTACGCAACCTCTCGGGTCCGTCTCGGAGTACGGCCGGACTTCGTCACGGGTAGCTTAGTTGGGTGGCCCCCTAGACTTTCTTGTTGAGCTGGGAACGGTCTTGTTGTGAGACATCGCTCTGTAAGAAGCGGGTCGAGCATGCGTATGGTTACATTTGGGCAACCCCCGCAGGGTGTACATCTTATCGATAAGCCGTGTCCGCGGTTATGGACGACTTGGAATTGTATAGCTTGATCATAGAACAACTTACACCATTATCTTGTTGCTAATAATCTGCTAATAACTTGCGTAGTAATATAGCATTACTACAACCGATACCTAATAAAACTTATCCACCGTTGAGTGCCTTTTACATTGCCTCTTCGCAATTGTTGAAGGGGATATGTGTAATCGGTCTGGGTTATGTTTGTGTAGTATTTTACTCGTTACCTTATGCGCTCTCTTATCTTATCCGAGTAGACGGATGTTGTAGTGTGTCTCTATTGGTTATAGTTTTGCTGCCGCTAAACCTACCATATAGCCCCGGGCGATATATATTTATACTCGCTCGGCGAGCATAGCCATTTCCGGTCTCGCTAAGTACGTGCCGGAGTTCGTTCCTTGGTACTTACTCTCGCCTTTTCCCTTTCTCTTTTGCTTCCTCCCTCTTGTCGGCAACCGATGGCCCGACTTTGACAGGTACGAGATGACGACGTTAGCAAGGTTACCCTTCCGGCTTGGCCTGGGCAGGGTTATGGACGCCAATGGTTATCTTCTGGACTCTTAGTCCAATTTGTATCTTGTCCGTACTCGGACGTATTCGATCTTCTGTATGATTTGGATCTTTGTATGTATCTATTTGTATCTTGACTCGTTGTAGTCTTGTGGGCTCTATTGTAATCCTGTTGTAATGTTACCGCTCGTGTTAATTCCTCTGGCATCACGTGTGTGATTCGTCGCGCACGTCGTGTCGGAGGGCGTCTTTGGATCGATATCGTGCGGATTTCGGCGGGATCGCTGGAATCCTCATGGTACCGGTTCCGGGGCGTCACAAGTTGGTATCAGAGCCTCAGGTTGACGGTACCCCACTAGTCCAGCCTGTAGGTTAACCTTGCCAACGGACGTTGTTGTGTCTAGTGTCAAAACTATTTTCGAAAATTCGTTGGATAGATCTGATTAGCTCTGATTTTTCTCCTTACCTCAATTATTTCTCATCTTACCTATGCGAGTTTTGAGTCTTCTCTCTTACCTGAGTTTTCTGAGTCTTAGGTTCCGACGTGGGTTGGACGATCTATGCCTTCACCTATTAGGACCGATCTCTGAAGATTTCTGACAGAAGAACATCACCGGCGGCTAACCTTTGTCTTCTTCGTTGACATCCTATTTGTTTCTGTGATCATCTTCAACTCTTTGTGCTTTGGCCCCGTCGAATCTTCGCCGACAACGATTGTCAAAATCGTTAATCTGTATTCATGGAGTTGGTTGCACGATTCTCTTATTCATGTACAGAGTAATACTTTGAGTGTGGGATGGAGTCGCGACCATACCAACTACTCTTATTATTCGCTCATGCTACTTGAATGGGTGGATCAATGTGATTCTTACTCCTTCCATCTTTGTGTACGACGCCTGCTCATCTGCGACCGAGGCTTCCGACAGAAACGCATCATCAACAGCGGAAGAACGACTTCTTGTTGGTGGTGTCGCCGATCAACCTGGAGCAAGACTTCTTGTTAGTGGTGTCGAGGATATCGACACGTCGCCTGAAGACTCGATAGTTCGCCTCTCTCCCCCGTACCTTGAGGTGGAACCTCGGGGCGAGGTTCCTTGTTAGTGGTGTCGATTGTAACGGCCCCGGATAAACCCCTATTAGATTTGGTTGTTCTTTCTTTTTGTGCATCATCATCATGGCATCATGCATCATATCATCCACATGATTTTAACAAAATAAAATTATTTTAAATAAAACTATTTTTGTTTCCCCTTCTCATATGGTTTATTTAATAAACCTCCTCTATGTCTTTTGATTTAACAAAACCTTAAAACCAAGACTATAAAATAAATAACCTATTTTCCAAATTATTTTCTACTGCTTGGGTTTTATTTGAAAAGGATTTGTAAACCAGTTTTGAAAAAGAAACAAGAAAATATTTTCGAAATAAAACCAAACCCTAACCCTGGGCCTCCTTTTTCTTCTCTGGCCCGTCCCCCTTTCTCCCTCCCCCTTTCGGCCCAGCCTCGGCCCGAAACCACCTGGCCCGTACCCCTTCGCCAACCTTTTCTTTTTCTTCCCCTTTCTCTCTCGACAGCGACGCAGAGGGACACGCACATGGCGTGACTGCCGTGGTCCTCCACACCACCGCGCCCGCCTTCACCTGCTCCCCCCTCTGTCTCTCTTTATGTCCTGGACCACGCCCTCACCTCCTCCCTCACGTCTCTCTCGCCTCCCCTTTTTCTTCCTCTGCAAGAGAAACGAGATGGAGAAGAAAACCCCACTGCCCCGCCTCTGTTCACCGTCGATCGACCAACCCCGGCTACCCCGCGCTGTTCTGAGGCCACCGGTGGCTCCGCCTCGACCTCCTGACCGCGCTGATGCAAGGAATCGGCCCGGGAAGCTGTGAATCAGCGCCGTTTTCGCCGTTCCCCTTCACCGTCTCCGGCGACATTTTCGTCGATTCCGGCCGACCTCGTCGTCCTCCGGCCACGCCGAGCTGTCCGTCGCCTCCCTGGTAACCACACGCTCCTCCTGCACCTTGCCTTCCCCTCTTTTCCTTCCTGGTACGGTTCCCCGCTTGTTGACCGTATCCGCCCGTCGAAGATGTTCCCCGCCGGCGACGCTCCGGCGAGGTCCCTGCCACCGCTCCGCCTCCTTTTGGTCCGCGCTGACGAGGTTCGTTGGTGGCGCCTCCTCTCGTTTCCTGGGAAGCCTTCGTCGTCCGCGCGCATCCGCGCCATGCCGCGGTGACCACCTCCCTGGAGAACGCGAGCGGCACCCCGCGCGTCGGCCAAGGTTTGCCACGCTGGCGTCCGACGTGGCACCGACCCCACCCGTCATCCTCTCGGGCTAAGACCCCGCTCGGTGAGATTAACCCCTCAGATCCAGATCTGGACCGTTTAGCTTTTAGCCCCCTGCAACTTTTACCTGCTTAACCCGCAGCCCCCAGCGCTGACGCTTTTCTTCAAAACCCCTGAAAATTGTGAAAACCAACCCGGGGTCCTTCCCCCATATAAAATATGTTTTCGGGCCCTTCTCTATTTGAATAAAATCTGTTTAACTATTTTAAAATAACAAACCCTATTCTGTTAATATCTTTTAATTGGTAACTCCAAATAAAATGTGTTATATATGAATTTTGATCAGAAAAATGTGATGAACATGATTATGCCATCCATGCTTGCTGTTGTCTCATGCATCATATGAATTCGTGATAGTTTGCATTATCACCTAATATGGAACATATGGAATATGTGGGATATTATATAAATGTTGTCTCGGTTCCATTTAACTTTGATGTAGCTCACCCCTGCCATGTTTGCTATGCTAATCCACCATTAAATTTGACGGTAGAAAATGCAACTCCAACTCTAATTTGTTTGTCCGGGGTTCCGACTCCGATTAATTTGGATAATTGCATTGCACCATCTTTGCCATGTCATGCATATCATCTTGATCATGCTGGATTTTCTTTATCCGTAGTAGTAAGACTTGCATCCGTTGATTGTATAGCATTTGCTTCTTCCCGGATAGGATCACGAAGTGGTGTTGTGAAATACGACAAGTTCTTCTGCAGCTTTTCACAGGCGAGCCCTCTCTCTTCACCTATTATACACTCTCCCTCGCATTGCTATCCTTATGTTGCGCTTCTTTATCGAGTCACGTGTCCTAATCCACTTGTTTACCATAATAATCCTATATGTACCATTCCTTGCCCATAGCCGTTGTTTTATGTTTGAGCCTTGCGAGTCGTAGGCGTGTTTAGGTCCTGTTGTTTATCTCGATCTGTTATCGGGATATGTTGGGTTGTTGGGAGGTTATCACATGCTATATCATTTGTTGGAGATACACATGCTCTATTTAATTGTTAACAACTAAAATTGTAAGCAGAGGCATCTGTGAGCCCCTTTGCGAAAGCATCGGAACTTTGACTCGCTAATGTCCCCTAGGACCCGAGTTCTTGTTATCTGTTCCGAGATTGAGCGCTCTACCCATGCGTGGGGACGATTATTGGGACCCCCCATCACCCATTACCTTTTCTCAAGTCTGTTGAAAAGGGGGCCACAACCTTGGTTTTATTTGGTGCACGCATATTTATTACTGTTGCCTTCGGGTGTTTACTTCCTGTTGCCTTCGGGTGGTTTATTTCTGTACTCGCACCGCATAATTGCTAGACGACTTATCTAGTGCTTGGCCGTTAGAGCCCGCCTAGACGCCTACGCAACCTCTGGGTCCGTCTCGGAGTACGGCCGGACTTCGTCACGGGTAGCTTAGTTGGGTGGCCCCCCTAGACTTTCTTGTTGAACTGGGAACGGTCTTATTGTGAGACATCGCCTGTAAGAAGCGGGTCGAGCATGCGTATGGTTACATTTGGGCAACCCCTGCAGGGTGTACATCTTATCGATAAGCCGTGTCCGCGGTTATGGACGACTTGGAATTGTATAGCTTGATCATAGAACAACTTACACCATTATCTTGTTGCTAATAATCTGCTAATAACTTGCGTAGTAATATAGCATTACTACAACCGATACCTAATAAAACTTATCCACCGTTGAGTGCCTTTTACATTGCCTCTTCGCAATTGTTGAAGGGGATATGTGTAATCGGCTGGGTTATGTTTGTGTAGTATTTTACCTGTTACCTTATGCGCTCTCTTATCTTATCTGAGTAGACGGATGTTGTAGTGTGTCTCTATTGGTTATAGTTTTGCTGCCGCTAAACCTACCATATAGCCCCGAGCGATATATATTTATATTCGCTCGGCGAGCATAGCCATTTCCCGTCTCGCTAAGTACGTGCCGGAGTTCGTTCCTTGGTACTTACTCTCGCCTTTTCCCTTTCTCTTTTGCTTCCTCCCTCTTGTCGGCAACCGATGGCCCGACTTTGACAGGTACGAGATGACGACGTTAGCAAGGTTACCCTTCCGGCTTGGCCTCGGGCAGGGTTATGGACGCCAATGGTTATCTTCTCGGACTCTTAGTCCAATTTGTATCTTGTCCGTACTCGGACGTATTCGATCTTCCGTATGATTTGGATCTTTGTATGTATCTATTTGTATCTTGACTCGTTGGAGTCGTTGTTGTAATATATGTATCTTGTGGGCTCTATTGTAATCCTGTTGTAATGTTACCGCTCGTGTTAATTCCTCTGGCATCACGTGTGTGATTCGTCGCGCACGTCGTGTCGGAGGGCGTCTCTGGATCGATATCGTGCGGATTTCGGCGGGATCGCTGGAATCCTCATGGTACCGGTTCCGGGGCTGCCAAGATCGTCGCCTGGAGGACACACGTATCTACTGGTCGCAGTCGACAAGTTCACCAAGTGGATCGAGGCAGTACCTGTTCGAAATCAGAAAGCCGAAACCGCCGTTCAGTTCTTCAGAGGAATAACTTGTCGATTTGGTATACCCCACAGCATCGTCACAGACAACGGAACTAACTTCGACTCCAAAAAGTTTCGCAAGTTTTGTGCCGACAGTGGAATTAAACTAAAATTTGCGTCAGTAGCTCACCCACAGACCAACGGCCAGGTGGAAAGGATCAATAGTCTAATAGGGGATGGCCTCAAGAAACGCCTTACGGGTGCGGCAGGAGCCTGGGTCGAGGAACTACCATCCGTGCTTTGGAGTTTACGCACTACACCCAATAGGTCGACTCAGTACACCCCGTTCTTCCTGGTACATGGAGCCGAAGCAGTTTTGCCAGCTGACGTACGATTCGAAGCCCCTCGGGTGATAGCATACACAGAATCAACCTCCAACATCGCGATGCGGGATGCCGTGGATCTCCTTGACGAAGCTCGGGATATTGCTTTGGCAAGAACAACGGTGTACCAGCAGGCGTTGAGAAACTACCATAGTCGACGAATACGCAATCGAAGCTTTCATGTTGGAGATATGGTACTGCGGCTGAAGCAAGAGAGGCCCTCAAAGCTCGAATCTCCATGGGAAGGGCCATTCATCATCACTAAAGTGATACCAGGAGGAGCGTATCGGCTCAAAAACCCAACCTCGGGAAAAGACGTTGAAAATCCATGGAACATCGCGCATTTGCGACGGTTCTGTACATAGGATACATTTGTTTTCTGTCATTCGGCAGCTTTTAAATTTCTCATATTATGAATAAAATTCTGATCAGGTTTTCTACCTTCTTATTGAATCAGGCCTCATCATCCGAACAAATTGTTCGGGGCCCGTTCCACTGGCTCTTACTCCCATCGGGAGCGCTGGCCAAAAACGCGCTCGCAAGATGTCACTAATTAAATACTCCCATCGGGAGCTAAGGTTAATGACACTACAAATAACCCATCCAAGCCTCGAGAAAATACGCGAGCGCTGCAAACGATGGACTTACTATCACAAAATAAGGCTCAAACCGGTGCACCGCGTGACGAAGCCAAGCGTCCAAATCCCTCGATTATTCGACGGGTGTCGCTCATACAAAACTTACATATCGACTCCGCAATAAACTTGCAATTACAACGGAGTCGTCGGGTGAGCAGGCCGAATTGATCACTCGGCTGCTGACAAGGGATTAACTTATCAATGCCTACGGGTTGTAGACTAGGGTTTAGTTGGAAGTAGAGGGCAAGTAGATCTCGAAGGTTTCAGCCGAAAAGTACTCGACGATTATGAAAACTAGGGTTTGAGAGACAATGATTCGATGCTTTCTTTGTCCCTCGACTCCCCCTTATATAGGAGGTGGAGCCGAGGGATTCGTATTGTACAAGTTACAGAGTCCGGGAGGGTTTCCAACTCATCCCGCAAGATTACAAACATCATCTCCTAATACAATTCTAACTTTCCTTAATATCAACTTGGGCTTCCGATTCTTCTTATTCTTCGAGTCGTGGGCCTTCAGTAAACCCCGAGTACTATCTTCGGCAGGCCCATTGGGGATGCCTATGTCAGTAGCCCCCGAGATTTTGCTTGAATTGTAGAGTCAGGGAAAATCTCCACTGTTTATATTTACTCGACAACTTTAAACTTCTCTATATTTCTTCACATGAATTTCTATATTGTACAGGGATAATGGTAGTTGGGGCTAGTTCATCCGACCGATCGGGTACTAGTTAACCGCTCTAGTGGCAATCCGCAAAAACCTACTTCAAGATCACGTCCCCGGACATGATCTCGGGATACCGGTGTAAACTTCGACAGGTGCCGCTTAAGGTCTTACCATTCTGTCGAGTCCCAGTTATATTTATCGGGTACCTAACGCGTCCGTTAGGATTTTTCTTCGTATCTGTTGATACGGATAAAAGTAGCAAACCGACGTCATAGACGGTGCCACGCCACTCAGAACGGATCTGGGGTCTTACCTTCGCAAAGTTTTGCGGCATTCAGAATTTGTTCGCAACTTTGGCGTTCTGAGAATATATTGTCGAGTGCTTATTCGGCTGTTGGAATGGCACATTTTATTGAGTCAACGGATGACTTATATTGCTCTCCCGATGGGAGTATATGTAGAGTTACTTATAACTCGAAATATACTCTTTTGTTCTTCTATCTTTTTTTTTAAAAAAAATTCCATCAGGCACGCGAACAGCGTTCCCGATGGGAGTAGCCCCCGAGGCTACAGCCAAGGACTTGTGCTTGGGTGTAGGCTCCACGCCTTATGCCGGTATATATTTACTTTCTCCCGAAATTTTCAAATCTCTCGGGTGCGCGAACAGCGCTCCCAATGGGAGTAGCCCCCGAGGCTATGAGCAAATATTTGTATTTGATCATAGGCTCACACCTTTTCTATTTTGTATTTTATCGAATTTTTCTTTTTTCTAAAGTAGCCCCCGAGCATTTGATCAAAAAACTTGTATTTGATCAAAGGCTCTCTAATATCTTTTGCTGTCGCCTTTTTATGAAACTGTTGAGTCGAAATTTTCTCTTGCTGAAGTGATATCATTGCTGACGATAGCCACGACCGCTGTTCCTGGAAATCGCGAGATGTTCTCTCTTGCTGTCTTGCGGGCCCAAGTTATACATTATATTGACACGTCGTGCAAGTGGGGGACGCACGTCCTCTGCTTTTCCTGGCGCACGCACTGTAACGGCTGTAGGGAGAAATTACCTTTTCACCCCTATTCCACGTGTACATCATCTACCGCACACTTTTTCCATCCAACGGTACGCCACTTCGCCGCACCTCTATTTAAGGTCTCCTTCTTCTTCCTCCAGCACTTTCGCTCGCGCCGCTCCCCTACTCTCCTCTGCAAAATATCTCCTCTTGTGCCCCACAATTCCTTGAGCTCAACTTCTCTCGAGCTGCACTCCTGCGCCATTGTTGATGCCACCGCGCAGATTGACCAGGCACAGCACGCCGGAATCGACGATGGCTTCCGCAGATCTGGGGGGCGCTGAGTGGGAGAGATCCAAAATCTCTGCCCAAGACATCAACCTCCTGAAGAAACTGGGGATCAGCAAGAAACCCAAAGCGCTGTGCTTCCCCAGTGAAGAAAGCTACCCAATGATGACCCACAAGTATAGGGGGTGTATCGTAGTATCTTCGATAAGTAAGAATGTCGATCCCAACGAGGAGCAGAAGGTGTTGACAAGCAGTTTCGATGAAGGATTCACTGTAAATGCTCACGCGTACAAGTATTCAGGGGGTTTTGATGTAACAGATGAATAAAGTACGAGTAAGTAAAGTGCGAGAATAATAATCGCAGCGAGTGGCCCAATCCTTTTTAACACAAAGGACAAGCCGGTTTGTTTACTTATAATGACCAAACGTTCTCGAGGACACACGGGATTTTAGTCTAGTGCTTTCGCTACATACGGCTAATTAATCTTCATTGTTTTGATAAGTGTTGTGTGGGTGAACCTATGCTAATGTACCACCCTTCCTAGGACTAATACATACTTGTGATTATACCCCTTGCAAGCATCCGCAACTACAAGAAAGTAATTAAGATAAATCTAACCACAGCCTTAAACTCCGAGATCCCGCTATCCCTCCCGCATCGATATACCAACGGGGGCTCAGTGTTTCGTCACTCCGGCAACCCCGCAATTGGCAAACGAGTACAAGATGCATTCCCCTAGGCCCATAAAGGTGAAGTGTCGTGTAGTCGACGTTCACACGACACCACTAGAAGAATAACACCACAACTTAAATTGAAGGAGATATGCCCTAGAGGCAATAATAAAGTGGTTATTATTTATATCTTTATGTTTATGATAAATGTTTATATATCATGCTAGAATTGTATTAACCGAAACATTAGTACATGTGTGATATGTAGACAAACAAGAAGTCCCTAGTATGCCTCTTAAACTAGCTTGTTGATTAATGGATGATTAGTTTCATAATCATGAACATTGGATGTTATTAATAACAAGGTTATGTCATTGTGTGAATGATATAATGGACACACCCAATTAAGCGTAGCATAAGATCTCGTCATTAAGTTATTTGCTATAAGCTTTCGATACATAGTTACCTAGTCCTTATGACCATGAGATCATGTAAATCACTTATACCGGAAAGGTACTTTGATTACACCAAACACCACTGCGTAAATGGGTGGCTATAAAGGTGGGATTAAGTATCCGGAAAGTATGAGTTGAGGCATATGGATCAACAAGTGGGATTTGTCCATCCCGATGACGGATAGATATACTCTGGGCCCTCTCGGTGGAATGTCGTCTAATGTCTTGCAAGCATATGAATGAGTTCATAAGAGACCACATACCACGGTACGAGTAAAGAGTACTTGTCGAGAGACGAGGTTGAACAAGGTATAGAGTGATACCGAAGATCAAACCTCGGACAAGTAAAATATCGCGAGACAAAGGGAATTGGTAATGTATGTGAATGGTTCATTCGATCACTAAAGTCATCGTTGAATATGTGGGAGCCATTATGGATCTCCAGATCCCGCTATTGGTTATTGGTCGGAGTGAGTACTCAACCATGTCCGCATAGTTCTCGAACCGTAGGGTGACACACTTAAAGTTGGATGTTGAAATGGTAGTTCTTGAATATGGAATGAA
>NC_061512.1:74036129-74056858 GCF_022539505.1 Lolium rigidum | reverse complement strand
TCTTGATGGAAGGCACCCGAGGATTCGGTTAGCCATGGCTTGTGTAAGCAAAGGTTGGGGGGAGTGTCATCCATAATAAAACTAAAGTACGTGTGTAAACAAAAGAAAGAGGGATGATTTACCTTGCTGGTAGAGATAACGTCCTTCATGGGAGCCGCTCTTGAAAGTCTGGTTGACGAGGTAGTTAGCGTACCCACTATCATTCGTTGACAACAACAAACACCTCTCAAAATAATTTTATTCCTGTTTTACAAATGAAAAGCTCTAGCACATGTTAATCCCTGCTTCTCTCTGCGAAGGGTCAATCTTTTACTTTTACATTGAGTCTCCATCCTTTCTTTGAGCACTTTCTTGAGAGCACAACTGTCATTCTTAGTATAATATGCTTGTCCCAAAATGTGATTAACTGTGGTATAACTTTGATGCTTTTATCTTTGATAACCTCTACTTCCAGTCTTTCCATGAACTTCAAAGGTGCCCGAGCATTTATGTTTTGCTGTACAAATATGGGCAAGCGAGATACCACTTTATCATATCCTTTTATGAACATTAAAATCCTGCTGATAGACATGATTCATGATGCTTATTGTTAATTTGTTGGTACCTTTTCCATGATTGACATAGCTATTAGACGATTTTATTTGCATGTATCTTATTATGAATTGCTTAAGCACTTGCCATATCATGAGAATATTTACATCATATGAAGAAATGTGTTCGTGAAAGTTCTTTTATCGCACTCAGTTGTTAACTGAATTGCTTGAGGACAAGCAATAAGCTAAGCTTGGGGGGAGTTGATACGTCCAAAACGTATCTACTTTCCCGAACACTTTTGCTATTGTTTTGCCTCTAATTTGTGTATTTTGGATACAACTAACACGGACTAACGCTGTTTTCAGCAGAACTGCTCTGGGGAGGTCGAAGTCGCTAGAAACCCTCCAGAACGCCGCCACATCGCGAAACTCCGTCTCGAGAGCCAGAAGTCTCCGTTCTGGCACTCCGCCGGGACGGGGAATTGGAGGAGATCATCGCCATCATCACCACCGACGCCTCTCCATCGACCAGCCATATTTCCCCCATCCATGTGTGAGTAATTCTTCCGCTGTAGGCTGAAGGGGATGGTAGGGATTGGATGAGATTGGTCATGTAATAGCATAAGATTGTTAGGGCATAGTGCCTAGTGTCCGTAATTGGTACTTTTATGATATTGTTGCAATTTGCTATGCTTAATGCTTGTCACTAGGGCCCGAGTGCCATGATCTCAGATCTGAACATGTTATCAATTCATGATGATATTCATTGCTTTATGATCTTACCTGCAAGTTGTATACACGTATTGTTGTCCGGAACCTGAGGCCCCAAAGTGACAAAAATTGGGACAACCGAATGGGAAGGCAGTGATATGAGGATCACATGTGTTCACGGAGTGTTAATGCTTTGCTCCGGTGCTCTATTAAAAGGAGTACCTTAATTTCCAGTAGATTCCCTAGAGACCCGGCTGCCACCGGCTGGTAGGACAAAAGATGTTGTGCAAGTTTCTTATTGCGAGCACGTACGGCTAAATATGGAACACATGCCTATTGATTGATTAGTACTTGGATACCGTTTTATTATTATCTGCAAATGCCCTGCCTTGATTGTTACATGAGTTTCTCTCATCCATGCAACGCCCGTTCATCCATCCCTGTGCTTACAGTATTTTAATCCTGCTCGTTTACTATAATCACTACTGCCTGTCTTTGTTACTCTGCTGTCGTTATTTCACTATCGCTACCGCTATAAAACCGTTACTACCGATAAACTCTTGCGAGCAAGTCTGTTTCCAGTGTGCAGCTGAATTGACAACTCCGCTGTTAAGGCTTTCAAGTATTCTTTGTCTCCCCTTGTGTCGAATCAATAAATTGGGTTTTACTTCCCTCGAAGACTGTTGCGATCCCCTATACTTGTGGGTCATCCCATGGCGCCGCTAGAACCGTCTTCACGTGTTGCCTCCGCGGCACAACCAGACCACCTCCTCGCGCCATGACGGCAGCTGTCATGGAGCCACCAGAGTGGCCTCCTCACGCCGCGTGAACGGCTCACCTTCAGAAGCAGCAGAAGGTCAGCGATGGTGTCATATCGCAGAAGTAGCATCAGTCCTTGGACTCGTACAGGAGCAGCAGCTGGCCTCGGGGCCTCCTTTTTCGATAAAGAGTATATATTAATATCACGGAGATACCAATTACACCCAGCCTCTGCAACAACGCATTTCCCTAGCGGCACTACGGATGCACACATCCAAAAAAAGAAAGAAGAATTACAAAAATAAAAGTCATATCTATTCCTTGAAACAACGGCACTAACACCACCAAGGCAGCACCAGAAGTTCAACTTATCCAAAAGCGACGTCTCCAAGAAGGAAATAGTGCACTAGCGCCACCGTCGCCCGATCATAGATCTTAGGTTTTCACCCTAAAGAAAATCCTCATTCTCAAAACAATGTTTTTAACAAGGACATTGCCAGTCACAACCAATTAAGGCCAGACCTTGGACTTTCACCCTGAGAGGTAAGACTTTGAACTTCTCCTGTGCAGTCGCCCCCACTTGCATACCGCTGCTTCAAGTCATGAATCACCAAGCCAACTCCTCATCACCGCCCAGACTCGAACCACCATAGCTAGCCCCCAGATCTCGACTTTCATGTCATTATCCGCCAGCAACATGGAACGAAAACATGCTCCATGATATTAACGGTCAGCAGAGCTTCGAAGAGCTTTCTCTGAAACCAAACGGCCAGAGAAAAACACGGGTGCGCACGACCGAATTCCACCTGATCCAGCAATCTCCAGGCATGTCTTCCATTTGGAGTTCGCCAACGGAGCCTTCCGAAACACAACATTTCAGCCAGATCGTTGAAGACACGCAACCGGCAGATCGACATCTTCGCGAATTGGAACCCTAGGGCAGCCACCTTTATGCGGCCGGACCAGCAGCCCCCTTACCGTCGGCCGGCTTCCGGCGAACGGAAGGAGCGGTCCAAACCCTACCGGCCCAGATCAAGCCCTAGGGATGGCCCCAGATCGGCCACACATGGATGGATCAGGGCAGGCGCCTCCGTGGATCGTGCCGCCGTCGGCCCACCATCGGGAACGCCGCCTCTGCCTCCTCCGCGCCTCGATGCTGCGCGCCGGTGAGCGCCGCACAAGGAAAGAGCCACCGCCATGCCGCCATGACTCCACCTGCGCCACCCAGAAGGACCCCCACGTGAAGGGGAATCAACGGGCCACACCATCCCCGTCCGCTGTCTTCGACAGCCAGGCGTGGCCGCCACCGTCGGGCAGCAGCCCTCACGCACAAACGGCCCGAGAGCAGGCGGCGGCGGCCAATGGGCGGGATCTGGATCTGCCATTGACGAGGAGGAGAGTCGCCTCCGGAGCCACCCTCGCGCGAGCGGCCCGGGAGGTTGGTTTTTTCTGGGAGGCCTCAGGGCCTCCTAGTACAGGAACTGTTAAGATATAGATTAGCTATTAAGATAATGCTAGCTTAGACTTAGCCTTCCTGTAATCTTGCCACTAGCACACGACATGTGCACGTATGTGCCCATGTTCTGTAACTGCTGCTAGTCAGCCTATTTGTATCCCTGTCGACTGCTCGATCAATACAACTATAGTTTCAATCAATCTAGCATGGTATTAGATACTCTTGGGTAATTCCCCTTTCCTCTCCAATGGCTCGCGGATCACTGCCGACGGTGACCAAACACATCTCGGCCCTCTCGACCATCTTCCTCCCCCAAATCCCACCCCAAACCCTTCCCAAATTGCCCCCAACCACACCTCCTCCACCACTTTGCTCACCCTACCTCCATTAGCGACACCATCACCGACGTCTCCCCCTTCATCCCGCTCATCCTCGACCTCGCGGCGCACAACTACTATCACTGGCGGCATCTCTTCATCGTCCATCTCGGCCGTTGTGGTCTCCGCGCACACACCGAACTCTCCGAGCCGGCAGCTGCACATGATCCGATCTGGGTCAAAGACGATTTCTCCATCTTGCAATGGATCTATACGCGCATCTCGATGGAGCTCTTCAGCCTCCTCCCCAAGGACGCCACGGCCGCTGTTGTTAGGGATGAGCTGTAGAATCTGTTACAGGAAAACCGCGACGCACGCATCCAACACCTGGAGATGGCGTTGTGCACCAGTCATCAGCGCGACGAGCCTGTCGGCCACTACTACCAGCGTCTCAAGGCGCTCACCGACGAGCTGCGCGAGCTCGGCGTCCCCGTCACCGACCAGACACTCATCACCATGCTCCTCGCCGGCATCACCGATAAATTTGCCAATCTGAGGTCAGTTATTCGGCTTCTCCACCCGCCGCCCTCGTTTGCGGAGGTGCGGTCCATGCTCAAGTTGGGACGGCCAGGAATCGGCGACGGCCATGGCTCCATCTCCGCAGCTGTTATACTCCAACAACACAAGCTCTACACCACTAGCCTCTACTCCGCCAGCACCGGCTTCAGCGCCACCGCCTCCCCACCCCAACTGGCAGCCCCGACCTACTGGCGTCAGCCCCAACTACAAGGGCAAGAACCCAATTCCCGGCTTTCAACACCGGAATACGTCGACTGTGATACGTCCCAAACGTATCTATAATTTTTGATGCTCCATGCTTGTTTTGTTACAATTCTTATATGTTTTATGTGCACTTTTCCAAACTTTTTAGCATTTTCGGGGACTAACCTATTAACGCAGTGCCGCAGTGCCAGTTCCTGTTTTCTGCTATTTTTGTGTTTCAGAAAGTTGTACATGAAAGTTTCTCGGAATTGGACGAAACAAAAGCCCAGAGTCTTATTTTTCCGGGACGAAGACGGAGCCAGAAGGACACGCGCAGGAGAGCTGCCAACGTGGCAGTACATAGGGCAGGCGCAGCCCCACCCTTGGCCGCGCCTGGCCCATGTACTGGCGCCTCGTATACTCGTTTGCTCCGACGTTCCGCCTATTTATTCCTCATATCGGGAAAACCCCAGGGACCCGAGCCTCCATCCACGAAAAGTTCCGACGCTGCCGTCAACCGAAACCCTAGTTCGGGAGGGTTCTGCAGTCCATCTCGGCACCCTTCCGGAGAGGGAAATCACCACCGGAGGCCTCTACATCGCTATGTCTTCATCCGAGGTGATGCGTGAGTAGTTCTCCACGGGACCATCGGTCCATAGAAGTAGCTAGATGGCTGTCCTCTCCTTGTTGTGCTTTATGTATAGATCTTGTGAGCTGCCTAACATGATCAAGATCATCTATTTGTAATTGCTACATGTTGGTTTGATGTGGATCCGATTTATAGAGAGATTGCTTTGGTTGCGATTATGTATTATGTTATTATGATCTTACATGCTCTCTGTTTCTAGTAGATGCTCTGGCCAAGTAGATGCTAGCGACTCCAAGAGGGAGTATTTATGCTCGATAGTGGGTTCATGCCTCTATTTAACCATGGGAAGTGACCTTATTCTCTATGGTTGTAGATGTGCTGTTGCTACTAGGGAGAAAAAAGCAGTGTTCTATTCAAGGGTAGTTTCATCGTTTACTTTACACACATTGCTTAAAGCGATAGTCCGTTGCTTGCAACTTAATACTGGAGGGTGTCGTGGATGCAATCCTGAAGGTGGATTATTAGTCATAGATGAAGTTGGATTACGGTCTATGTATATTGTTGTAATGCCCGCATACTTTCATATCATGTATTATGCACCAATCATTAGCGTAGAATCTCTGTTTGTCAATTGCCCATCTGTAATTTGTTTACCCAGCATATTTATTTATTGGGGAGGCGCCTCTAGTGAACTGTGGACGCCGGTCCTTCTTCTTTTAATTGCAATCTTCTACAACATTTTTCTGTTCTGTTCTCTACAAATAATTCTTTTTCCACATGGTTCGTTTAATCCTTTGCTTTCAGCAAAACCAGTGAGCTTGACAACCTCGCTAAAAGTTGGGGACAAAGTACTTGGTTGTTTGTGTGCAGGTCTCCACGTTGCTGATGACGCCGGCAGTGCGCCCTGCCACGAGTTGGTTCGCAACACCTCGGGAGAGAACGTTTTTCTCCTACTGGTCGATAAACATTGGTTTCTTACTGAGGGAAAACTTCATGTTGTGCTCATCATACCTTCCTCTTGGGGTTCCACTCAATGTTGCGCATAAATTCTCCTTCATCAACTCCACGCTCAGCAAAGACTTTTTCTGGCGCCGTTGCCGGGGAGAAAAGCACCTCTTCTGCAAGGGGAGTCTCTCACTCTCAACTCTTTTACTTTGTTATTGTTTTGCTTGCATATTTTATTTTTATCTTGTTTGCATTTTATATCGAAAATCCAAAAAAATCAGTATAGCTTTTATTTCTGTTGCTTGCATTATTTTTATTACATGGCTACTCCTGAGAATACTAAGTTGTGTGATTTTACTAGCACCAACAACAATGATTTTATTTGCACACCCATTGCTCCGCCTGCTCCTGAAGCAGCTTTTTATGAGATTAAGCATGCCTTGTTGAACCTTGTTATGAAAGAGCAATTTTCTAGCGTTAGTACTGATGATGCTGATTCTCACCTCAACAATTTTGTTGAGCTATGTGAGATGCAAAAATATAAGGATGTAGATGGTAATATTATTAAGTTGAAATTGTTTCCTTTCTCATTAAGAGGTAGAGCTAAGGAGTGGTTGCTATCTTTGCCTAGAAATAGTATTGATTCTTGGGTTAAATGCAAAGATGATTTTATTGGAAGATATTATCCTCCTGCTAAAACTATATCTTTGAGAAGTGATATTACAAAGTTTAGACAATTTGATACTGAGCATGTTGCCCAAGCTTGGGAAAGAATGAAATCTTTGGTTAAAAATTGTCCCACTCATGGACTGAGTACTTGGATGATTATTCAAACCTTCTATGCAGGACTAATTTTTCTTCAAGGAACTTATTGGATTCAGCTGCTGGAGGCACTTTTATGTCTATGACCCTTGGGGCGGCTACAAAACTTCTGGACAATATGATGGTAATTTATTCGGAGTGGCATACCGAGAGAGCTCCACAAGGTAAAAAGGTAAATTATGTTGAGGAAACTTCTACTTTGAGTGATAAGATTGATGATATTATGTCTATGCTTGCAAATAATAATGCTCCTATGGATCCAAACAATGTTCCTTTGGCCTCTTTGGTTGCTCAAGAAGAAAATGTAGATGTGAATTTTATTAAGAGCAACAATTTTAATAATAATGTCTATAGAAATAATTTTGGTAGCAATAATTATAGGCAGTATGGAAATGGTTTTAGCTCAAAAATGCCTAGTGAAGAGAGAATTACAGAGGTATAAAATTCAACTAAGGGCTTTATGAAAATGCAATTTGAACAAAACAAGTTATTTACTCAATCCATGGGAGGGCAATCTTCTATGCTTAAAAATATTAGCCAGCACCTTGAAAATTTAAATAGGGAGATTTCTGGTTTACAAGTCAAACTTTCAAGTGCTGAAACTCGCATTTCAACTTTGTCTGAGGCTCAACATTCTTTAATAAATAGGATGGCAGCCAAACCTGTAACTTTAGAAGAGAAAACTTTTGCTCGAGCAAAATTCAAGTTAGAATTGATGACAATATGAGGTTGTTAGCTGAATTGCATGCTAGGTGGAAAAGAGAAGATGAGATGGCTAGAGAAAATAATTTAGCCAAGGTTTACACAATCACCACAAATAGTAATACTGAACCTTTGAATGCTAGCAAACCTTCTACTACTACTACTACTAGCAAAATCGAAAATGTAGGAAAAGTCCCCACTCCACATAGAAAAGTGTATAAACCCATTAAAACTGTTCCCGACAAGCGTGTTGAAATTTTTAGAGGTGTGGGAGATAATTGTCCTTTTACTTTTGATAGCAATGATTTTGATTTTGAAAGTTGTACCATTACTGAAGTTATAAAGTTCTTGCAAAAGCTCGCTGAAACTCCTAATGCCAGTGAACAAAATGTTGCTCTTACAAAGCATACTGCTAGTGCTATTATGAAAATGAGGGAAGAGAAGTTGAAACATGAGGCTTCAATTCCTAAAAGGTTAGAAGATGGTTGGGAACCTATTATTAATATGAGAGTATAAGAATTTGATTGTAATGCTTTATGTGATTTTGGTGCAAGTATTTCTGTTATGCCTAAAAGAGTTTATGATATGCTTGACTTGCCACTGTTAGAAAAATGTTATTTGGATGTTCTTCTTGTTGATGTTGCTGCAAAGAAACCTTTGGGGAGAGTTGATAATGTTCTTATACAAGTGAATAATAATTATGTCCCCGTTGAATTTTTTGTTTTGGATATTGAATGCAATGCTTCATGCCCTATTATTCTGGGAAAACCGTTTCTTAGAACTGCAGGTGCTATCATTGATATGAGAGATGGAATAATTCGTTATCAATTTCCACTGAAAAGAGGTATGGAACACTTCCCTAGAAAAAGAAAGAAGTCACCTTATGACTCTATGTATAGGACAACTTATGGTGTTGATGAGCCACCTCTTGATAATACTCGATTTGCTCCATTTCTGCGCCTAGCTCAAAGGCGTTAAAGAAAGCGCTTATGGGAGACAACCCATGTTTTATTTCTGTTATTTTTGCTTTGTTGAGTCTTGAAAGTTATACTACTGTAATAACCTCTCATTATCAATTTTATTTTGTTTTTGTGCCAAGAGCAGCCTCTAATAGAAAGAAAGCAGTGTTTTGGGTATTTACAATTCTGAAACAGATTCTGTGCTGGTTACGAAAACAAATCTTAAAAATCGCCAGAATGTTATTTTGAGCTGCACAATTTTGTGCTTATGACCCAGTATGTTAGATAACTTTCATTAGTTTAGCATTTTTCGATTTGAGCAATAGAACTATTTCTTTAATTTCGATCTCTGCCTGCTGGTCTGTTTTGACAGATTTCTGCCATGTTTTGCATTTGCGTCTTATGCTTCGTCTTTTTGAGTTCTTTTGTGAAAAAGAGCTTTAGTAAGAAGTATCTACAGTATCATATGTTAAAATGAGTGTTTGATATGTGCCATTACTGAAGTCTTGTTGGTTTGATATATTTTTATTTGCACTAATGTTGCTAATCAATTGTGCTGAGTTTTGTGTGAAGGAAATTTTCAAGTGTAGGAAGAGAAGAATGATGCAATAAGATGAAGCATGGACAGAAGCTCAAGCTTGGGGATGTCCCCTGGAACCCCAAGAAATATCCAAGAATTACAAGCGTCAAAACTTGGGGATGCCCAAGGCATCCCCTCTTCATCAACAAAAAGCACCAGGTCATTTTTCAACCCGCTATATTTTTATTCCTTCATGTGATATGTGTTATCCTTGGAGCGTCTTTACTTTTTGTTGTGTGTTTACTTTCAATAAAGTTGGATCCCATCATTCATGTTCACTTTGGATTGAGACACGCTCCACCGCTTTGCATATTACTTTGGAGTGAGACACGCTTCGCTGTTTTGCATGTTTATTTTGGAGTGAGACACGCTCCACTGTTATGCATTTTGCGTTGGAGAGAGACACGCTCCACTTTTACATTTATTTGAGTTTCAATAGCTCTCTGGACATTTACTTGTTTTTCATATATGAGAGTTATTTGGTTTCATTTGGTTGGCGTTGGAAGCATGAAAACAGTTTTATGTGTATGTGATGCAAATGGAAGCATTTTTAGACTGTGGCATAGTTATTTTTGCATATCTTGCTAGATGTTATTCTCATGATGAGCTTGTTAATTATGTTTTCATTATTATTAGTCTCAAATACTAAGAGTGTTTAGTGTGCCATTGAAGGTTTCATGCATTGATTTTAGCATACAATAGAAAAGCATAATATTGTGGTATATATTCTCCTGCGAATGTTTTTATTTGGATCGACTTGGCACATGTTTTGCAACATGTTATGACTACATTCCAGTCAATTCTGGCCTCTATGATCATTTAGTTTACAACTTGTGTATCACTTTATGCTTTATTAATATATGTTGTCGATGTGCATGATTATGGCCATTATGCTCTCTTAGTTGGTCGCACCCGATCTTTTTCTAGCCTCCATTTGTATGAGTATTTTATTCATACATCCAACCACCAAAAACCAAATATGCCAAAGTGTCCACCATATCTACCTATATGTGGTATTTCATTGCCATTCCATAGTAGTTTGCTCATGTGCTACCTTTAAATTTCAAAGTATTATTGTCAACACCCGGATTTTTAAGTCCAGATGCCTATTATGCCATACATCGCAATCCCAGGAAGATTGTTTTTGGGAGACATAATAAGTTCATATCACAGCACATCATTCATTACAAACCATAATTGTCTTACAACAAAGGATCACATGATCCAGTCTTATTACAACAATTGATCTAGTGAGCAAATACATAACCATAGCGGAAGATACGTAGTAGTGGTTCATCTGTTCCACATGCAACACTTGACGTCAGGAGGTAGTCCTAGTTATCGTAGACGTCCTGCTGACCACCTTCCGGGTACTGGTTTTCCTCTTCATAGTTTGGCCATTTGAATAGCCAGGGACAAAGCCATGAGTACTTTAAAGTACTCGCAAACTATACTAATAGAATTGCTAATAGCTCTAAGTAGGTTCTAAGCTCTAGGTTCATTTGCACAAAGCCAGTTTTATTTCATAAGCACTTACTAGTTAAGACTTTTTATTTACCTAGACTTACTCAAGTGGGAACATTAGTGTCATTCCCACAACTCTGTTGTGATTCAAGTCAAAGTCACATATCAAGTCACCATTCATTTTTAGAAAACATCTGACAACGGAATAGTATGGCCTTTCCAACTGTCCATGACTGCGGACGCGGCTATTCGAATAGTTTAACACTCTGCAGAGGTCGTACTCTTGTGCCACAACTTTTGATTACATCCGTCAGGGATAACCCCGAATCATCGTAACTGCGGATCATCAACCATTAACCTTTCACTTACATACTCTAGTATAGGCACCTCCCCTATGAGCTTGGCCTCCTAGTGGTAGCAAACTGCCATCCTAGGAACTGCACAGGGCTTAGGTAGGACATTCAACTCTTTTTCACGTCATTTCACTTTCAACGGAGGCAGCCTCGGCATAACCTCTATGACCCTTGTTCAGAGGGAACCCATACTAAGATACATAAATTTCCAGCTAAAGCCTTACCCATTATCAGGTATTGTGGGGGTACTCTAAAATTAGAATGGTATCGCATCCGAACCCAACCATCATGACGTGGGCATTACCCTTCGGGTAACTGACATCGCTCTATCCTGTGCGGCCCAATAGGAGGCCCATGAAGACAACCGATGGTAAGATGGGCCACTAAGACGGTGCTGAAGAGGATTCCTTGAAGAACAAGACGAAGAGGAGTCGAACAAGGGAAGTTTAGAACTAGGTCTTTTGTAAACCTAGACGTACCTGAACAGATTTCTTGAGACCTGGCCTCCTATATAAAGGCCAGGAGAGAGGCTGCCGGGGGACACGATCAATCTTAGCAACTTTAGCCACCAGAAGTCTAGAGCTAGGTCGCCGCAGCACTTAGCCTCTCGACGAGATCATAGCCGAACCCTTCGGCACTCCATTGTAACCCAATATTCTCATAATCAAGATCAGACAGGCAGGGCGTAAGGGTTTTACCTCATCGAGGGCCCCGAACCTAGGTAAATTGCTCTCCCCGCTTGTCTGTGAACCGATGTCTCGTGTCAGCCTACAGGATTCCATCAACTCTAAGCCCCAATCGGAGGGCATTGTCGAGGAGCACCCTCGCCAATTGGCGCCGTCTGTGGGAAGTCTGTCGGCACAAGGCATGTCATCGGCAGTACCAGTCACATCTGCAGCGTTTGTGCTCGAGTCACCGACACCATCAGATCCAAAAGATTCAGTCCGCTACGGGTCCTTCGAGTTCGTGCCTCACACTGAGGCATCGCGCCGGATCGCCGCAGAATCGTTCGGCGACATGGGTACTACTTTCGGTGGTGTCCACTTCATCATCAACTCAGGGGGGTTTCTTCACCTCCCTAGGTCAAACGCATCTAGTCCAAGGACTTCGGGTCCAGAAGGAACCACTCCAGCCGCAACTTCGGCAGTACCATCCAGGGGCACGCAAGAAGGCAGCCGAGGCAGCTTCGACATCCTGGCGGAGCAAATAAAGAGACGAAGGGACTCGCTCCGTGAAGAGGAAGAGCGAATCGCGACTCGTCCTCATCAGCATGAACGAGGATGCCATAACATACAATCAAGCAAGGGCCGCTCTCGTGCACCCTATCTATCGGCCACAGAGCAGCTCGAGGCACCGTGTTATCTGCACTCTTACATCGATCCAAAGGATGGTCACGAAAAATCCAGCCACTTGCTAAGGAACTGTCGACAGTTCCTAGAAATTCGGCAGTTCTGCGACGATCTCAGGACCGAAGCTTCGGCAAGAGTTCATACGATTGAGAGAAGAGCGGGTGACATGGGCATACCCTTCGGGTACCCATTATTAGTATACCTGGCTCGGCCCAATATGGAGAAGACCAAATATGGAGAAGGCCCAACAAGGCAACCCGAAGAAGTAGTCGACTAGGACTCTTGTAAAACCCTAGGCTGGTTGCATATATAAAGCTAGCCAGGGCACCCGAAATAACATGAGGACAACAGATAGACAAAATATAGACAACATAGCTCCGCCTATGGCGGCACCCTGTAAACACATCTATGATCATATACTGGATTGCTAGCAGCACGTAGGGATCCTCCACCGAGGGGACCCGAAGCTGGGTACGTCGTGTGCATAATCTCGTCCCCGGAATCTCCATCGTCGCTCTCCCGAAACCCTAGTCTACAATACGTAGGCATTGCCGAGGTGTTCCCTCGTCAATTGGCGCCGACCGTGGGGATAGCGACGATTGGATTTTGTTATTCGGGCGAGATCCCTCTACATCATCATCAAGATCTGTCGTTGCCTGTTTCGTTTGCATCGGCGGTTTACCCGCATGGAGGCTTCATCTCTTCATCTTACAGATTGCATCTGGCCAGTTTATTTTCTTCCACTGCGTGGTTCCATCGAGTCGACGCTGAATTTCGGATCATTGGCGGAGCCAACCAGCAATCTACGGAAGGTGTGGATCACAGGACATGGTTCACGAAGCATAAGTGGGCATGTCTCTTTCTGGTGCCAGCAGCCAACAATATCACGACAAGGTGAAGCAGCAAGGTGCAGTATCGGCTGAGGCCAGAAATTATCGAGTCCCAAGGCCAGTGGTTCCATCTGGCTACAGACTTGCGCACGTCTACTTCAAGGGGCAAGACCGTTTCGATTAACCAGCAGCTCCATAGAAGATAACGAGTGGTAGTACTCTTCAAGGCAGTAAATTCAATTTGACTTAAGGAGAGCTTCACGTCAAAGCAATCAGGATGGTGCTATTACTTCATGCTCGTAAAATCCAGGTGCTATTCTTCCGATTACATCTAAATTATTTTCTCCGTTCCGCACGATCTTCCGAAATTTTTCGCTTTACTTAAAAAAAAAATTTACTTGCTATTTATATAGTTATTTTTACGATATTTGTTATGTACTACAACCAAGTATACATGCACTTGTTTGGAGTTCGTCTATTTTTTCTACGTACAGATTGATGCACTTTACTCACCATGAAGAATCCATTATGCTCGGGGGCTCACCTATCGCACCCGACAACGCGCGCTCGCCCGTCGTAAACTCGTCGATCCACTACGCCTGCCATATCGACTGCATCCGCTTCATCGACCGTGTCGCCACACGACCTACTTCCACGACGACTCCGCCACATCCAATAAAAAGCTAAGTGTTTCCTCTCCCGAGAGTCAATTATTATTTACTTTCGCCACACCCGAATACTCGAGGGCTGCAACATTGCATCATTACAACAAATTTACCCGACATTTGGGGCTGCGCCATTGCTTCGTTATCACAAATATATTCGGTTACATGGGGAATTATTTTCTTCGGCTTAGTGGAATTATCTTCTTCAGTGGAATTATCTTCTCCGGCTCAGTGGAATTATTTTCTTCGGCTCAGTGGATTTATATTCTTTGGCTATGGGGATTTATTTTCTTCGGCTTGCTGGATTGTTTCTCTTTGGGTTATTATTGGTTCACTCTTATACAATATTACCCGATGCGTTTCCGGGTCAATGGATTCATCTTCTATGGTTATTACTGGAACTATTTTCTCTGGGTCAACGGATTCATCTTTTATGATATCAACGGATTCATCTTCTATGGTTATTACTGGATTCTTCGGGCCAAAGGATTCATCCTATATGATATCGACGGATTTATCTTCAATATGTGCTCTATATTTAATGGCGTAATCTTCAATATGGATTCATCTCAAATACTTCATCTGGGATTCATCTTCGTATATTATTGTCTATGGCTTCATCCTAAATGGCTTCACCAAATATGACGCCGCGACTCCATCAACTTATTTCGACGTCACGCCTAACGCTCGGGGGCTCGACAACGACTTCGCCCCGAGTAACAACTGTGACACGGCGTCTAAACAACAATCATGACATCACCCCAGAAACACTCGGGGGCTCGGCTATTTCTTCACCAAACAATTTGGCGGCATTTATTTTCGCTATTTGGTGGTTTCTACTTCGGCTCGACTTCTTCTCAGCACTCGAAGACTTCATCGCGCCGACTCCGTCGTGCCCAATAAGCTAAGTGTTCATTTGATTTGCATAAAGTTGATTATCATTTACTTTCGCCGCACCCGACACTCGGGGGCTGCGCCATACTTCTTCACTATACATCTCAGGTTGACCAAAGAAGAACCGTGTCTACAAAAAAAAATCTTAAAAGAGGAACCCGACGAAATTGTCTACAGGGAGAACTCGACGAAATTGTCTTCAAGAAAGAACAGGACCCGAAAAATTATCTTCAAGGAGGTGCCGAAGAATTATCCTCAAGGAGGTGCCGAGGAATTATCCTCAAGGAGGTGCCGAAGAATTATCCTCAAGGAGGTGCCGAAGAATTATCCTCAAGGAGGTGCCGAAGAATTGTCCTCAAATAGGACCCGAAGAAATTTTCCTGAAGGAGGAACCCGAAGAATTGTCCTCAAATAGGACCCGAAGAATTGTCCTCAAATAGGACCCGAAGAATTGTCCTCAAAGAGGACCCGAAGAAATTTTCCTGAGGGAGGAACTCGACGAAATTATCATCAAAAAAAAAAAAAAAAAAAAAGAGGAGTAGACAAAAAAATGGAGGAAAAAAAAAAGAGGATGGACAAATCTTCGGGTCCTATGACTCGTCATTTGTTCTGAGCAAGAGCATCGGCGATGTGCCTGACGACAATATAGAAGAACCAATATATTCGGCTGTCTCATCAAGCCCGAGAGAAAAAATATAGAAGAACCCGCAAAATGGGTCATTGCATCAGCCGAACAAGGCACTTGACAAAATATTCTCAGAGCGCCAAAGTCGCGAATAATCTCTGAATGCCGCAAAACTCTGCGAAGGTAAGACCCCGGGTCCGTCCTGTGTGGCGTGGCATTGCCAAAGACTGCGCTCTGCTACTTTTTTCCACATCAACAGATGTGAAGAAATATCCCAGCGGACGCGCTGTGGACCCGATAAAACATGACTGGGGCTCGACAGATGGTAAGACCTTAAGCGGCACCTGTCGAGCTTACACCAGTATCCCGAGATCATGTCCAGGGACGTGATCTTGAAGTAGGTTTTTGCGGTTTGCCACTAGAGCAGTTAACTAGTACCTGATCCGTCAGATGAACTAGCCCCAATTACCATTATCCCTGTACAATATAGATATGGATGTCAAATAAAAATAGCAACGGCCCGGAGTCGATAAAAAGAGGGGCTGCGCCCAGAAATATAGTCAATTTCTTTATCGAGTAGTACAACTTGAGCCTATGCCTAGGTGCAAGCACCTACCCATAGGCTCGGGGGCTACTCTTATCGAGAGTATTGTTCACCCTCCCGATAAGATACAAGAAAGATGAAAAAATGTGGTGTCGATTAAAAGCAAGTTGAGCCTACACCCAAGTGCAAACACTTGGCTGTAGCCTCGGGGGCTACTCCCATCGGGAGCGCTGGCCGCGCACCCGATAGAAAGATAACTTCGACAGCATCTACGGCAATTAAGGTTTGTAGACTCAACTCGATTCTACGACTCGAGTGGAGCCTACTCCCATCGGGAGCACATGGATTTCATTAAGTTTTCCAGAAATATAGTTAAGTTCTTCATCGAGTAGTACAACTTGAGTCTATGCCAAAGTGCAGACACTTTCCCATAGACTCGGGGGCTACTCCCATCGGGAGCGCTGCCGCGCACCCGATAATTTCAAGAATCGTCGACATCATCTACGCTACACATGATCTACGACATGGATCTCGCCTTGTATTTCTTCGACTTCGGAGATGGTTATGCTTGGAGTTTCTACGCAAGTCTTCGACTTCCCTATAAACTCGGGGCTACTGACATGGGCATACCCTTCGGTACCCATTATTAGTATACCCGGCTCGGCCCAATATGGAGAAGACCAAATATGGAGAAGGCCCAACAAGGCAACCCGAAGAAGTAGTCGACTAGGACTCTTGTAAAACCCTAGGCTGGTTGCATATATAAAGCTAGCCAGGGCACCCGAAATAACATGAGGACAACAGATAGACAAAATATAGACAACATAGCTCCGCCTATGGCGGCACCCTGTAAACACATCTATGATCATATACTCGGATTGCTAGCAGCACGTAGGGATCCTCCACCGAGGGGACCCGAAGCTGGGTACGTCGTGTGCATAATCTCGTCCCCGGAATCTCCATCGTCGCTCTCCCGAAACCCTAGTCTACAATACGTAGGCATTGCCGAGGTGTTCCCTCGTCAGCGGGGTCTTACAATTACCCGCCAGAACCATACATACCAGAGCCGTACATGCCAGCAGGAGGAGAAAGGTACGTACCAACCGAGGTATTTCCGGAACCACGCGGACAAGTCAGCATGATCCATAAAACCAGCTTTTTAAAGAGAGAAATCAAAAATTTCTCGCGACAAGTGAAGTATGCGGAGGTTGCCATGATTGACACACCCGAATACATCGACTGGTCAGAGCAGAGCATCTCCTTCAGCAAAGCAGATCACCCGAAGGCCGTTCCAAGGCTTGGTCATGCGGCCCTTGTCCTTGAAGCACAGATCGGAGGTTACAATATGAGCAAAGTATTCATGGATGGAGGAAGTGGCCTGAATTTGTTATTTGCCCGTTGTTATCACCAGAATTTGACCGGATCAGAGGTGGGCCGCGATTGAAGATGGGCTTGAAGAATATACATAGAAGAAATACATGAATCGGCCTTGCATACAAAGTTTGAGCTAGTTTGCCCGTGTATCTGTAACATAGTAGGATACGTGTCGTTTAGATAGAGTTTGGCTCGTGCCCGGTTGGGATTATTCCCACGTTAGAAAGTCTACGGACTATAAATATGTATCTAGGGTTTATGAAATAAACAACAATCACGTTCACCACAAACCAATCTAGGCGCATCGCCAACTCCCTTGTCTCGAGGGTTTCTTCCGGGTAAGCATCATGCTGCCTAGATCGCATCTTGCGATCTAGGCAGTACACGTTTATTCGCTGTTCATGCGTTGCTCGTGCTGAAGCCTTGTTGATGGCGAGCAACGTAGTTATCATAGGTGTTTTAGGGTTAGCATTGTTCATCGTATCATATGCTGTCGTCGTGCAACCCTTAGACATCTAGCCGCCTTTACACCTATCTTAGGTGTAAGGGCGGCACCCCGCTTGATCGTTATTTAGTAGATCCGATCCGTTATGATTGCTCCTTGTTCTTCAAGGATTAGTTTAATATCTGCATAGTTAGGCCTTACAAACGGGTTGAAGGATCCAAGTGGCGCGTAGGGTGTAGTTTGCTAGCCCTAGACAGGATGTTCCGGGGATCAACTTCGTGTTGGTTTTTAGGCCTTGTCTAGGGTCGGTTTACGATCACCGTGCGTGGCCGCCAGTGCTCAATCACGAGTAGGACGTTCCGATTATGCGGTGAAAACCCTAAATCGTAGTAGGTCGTTTTAGCTTTATTTTGATCAAGCAGGACCACCATCCGATCGTACACCTCGTACGGATCATGGGTGGATCGGCTCCTTGAGCCAATTCACAGGACAACCTGAGAGCCGATCGAGGCTCGTATTTAATGTTTACGTGTATGCCATGCAGGAAACTAAGCGAGGCACATCCAACACCTTCCTGACCAGGTATAGGTCAGGTGGCACGCCCTTGCATCGGCATCGGACGTGCGTGCCGAGTCTTTGCGGGCCGTCGCTCGGAGGGGCCGAGGCCAGCCGCAGCCCCGGGAGCCTCCCGGCTCTACCGTGTTGCCCGTCGCTGCTCGCCGGTGGGTTTCTGACCGCAACACATTCTCGGCACGCCCGGTGGGACCATCTTCGACATCAACCGCATCGCCATCTACATCCGAGATGGCGGAAGGCACTCCGAGTCACGTACGAGGATCCGACCGAGGAGCTCAAGAAGAAGTATGACGAGGTCAAAGCGATCCTCGAAGCCGACCTCATCGGCTCTTTTCACGTAACCCGCTCACATGGCATCAGGTGGAAAGGGTTCTCACCGAAGGCGCGCTCGATGGAGTGGACCTGTCCGCCCCGTCAGAAGAACGCACCAGGTCGCTGCGTCAGGAGATTAACTTCATGGTAGCTCATTCGCTACACCGCCATTCTGAGAGCCTGGTGAACACTTTGGAGCGTGTCGCTCTTCGCGTGATCCAGGAAATCATGAAGCATCGCACTCTCCGGCAGGACCAGCTCTAGGGACTCACCAAGGAGAGATGCCACTCCGGTCCCGTCCACCGCTGCCATTCGCGTTGGCAGCACCGTAAGTGCCGAATTCACCGGCATACGTCGTCTACAAGATCGGTGGTGACCCTAGTGACTACCAGTTCTTGCATGAGGCGCCTAAGGAGATCCCTCACGGATACACGTGCACATACGTGCCAGACTGCAGTAACTGGGCCCTCACAAACCAGACTGCAACAGCAGGGACTTCTGGAACAACAGGAGGAACTTCGGGGACAGATCTTGAGAAGCAGACGTGGCTAGCCAAGTACGCCACCCCGATAAACCTCCAGAGCCCAACTCCTGCAGTTGGCTCAGAGCTTGAGAAACAAGCATGGCTGGCTAAGTATGCCACTCCGGCAAATCTTCAGAGTTCGACTCCTGCAGCCAGCACCGCGGATCAGATCAGTACAATCTTGAGAGACCAGTTCGGCATGGTGCCGAAAAGGAGGGCAATCGGCTATTCCAAGCCGTACCCCAACGAGTACGAGTTGATCCCACTACCACCCAAATATCGGCTCCCCGAATTCTCCAAATTTAGTGGATCGGATGGGTCCAGCTCAATCGAGCATGTGAGCCGATATTTGGCACAGCTCAGGCACGATCTCAGCATCGGATGAGCTGCGTGTGAGGTTCTTCGCACAGTCCCTCACATGATCGGCTTTCGGGTGGTACGCATCGCTGCCACCGGACTCAATCCGGACTTGGAAGCGCTTGGAGGAGCAGTTCCACATGCGGTATCACTCGGAGGCTTCCGAGGCTGGCATTGCCGATCTAGCACAAGTACGACGAAGCGCGGAGAAACAGTGTCGAATACATCCAGCGCTTCGTAAACGTTAGGAACCGATGCTATTCGGCTCGTGTGACCGAAAAAGAAGCGATCGAGTTGGCGGTGGTGGGTCTCATATCACCGATCAAGGATGTGGCCTCCCAAGCAGAGTACCCTTCACTGGCGCACATGGTGCAGAAGCTGTCATCATATGAGCAGCGCCACCCAGACGTTTACCAGGATAAATTCAAACGTGCGGTGGTCCTGGTTGAGGCAGATGAAGATGAAGGCTCTGCGGGAGATCAGGAGGTAGCAGTGGCTGAATGGACTCGGGGGGCAAGCCCCGTGTCCTGTAAGTGGGTTAAGCCACAAGGTCCTCCAAGAGGGTTTGACTTCGACGTCACCAAGGCTGAGCAAATTTTCGACCTCTTGCTTAAGGAGAAACAGCTAAAGGTGCGCGTCAGCAGGTCCAAATGGCGATAGAACAAGGGCGCCTAATTTTCAGCCAGTACGCCATGAAGGTTGACACACACCCCTTCCCCGCCGTTAACATGGTGGAGTGCACTTACCATGGAGGGTGCCAGCCAGGATTCTCGTGCAATATCAACATGGTAGGACCTGGGCACCACTCTGGTAAGGACGGAGACGAGGGCAGCTGCTCTCATAGCAAGGACACAGAGGAAGCCGTTCCACGCGATCGGCTCCGTCACGATGGCAAGCGCTACATCACAGAGGGAGAAGTGAGGAACGTAAGATATCAGCGACCTCTCTCTGATCACCTCCTCAACAAGTATGTGTTATCACCAGAATTTGACCGAGTCAGAGGTGGGCCGCGATCAAGATGGACTCGAAGAATATATATATAGAAGAAATACGTGAATCGGCCTTTTATACCAAGTTGGGCTTAATTGCCCATGTATCTGTAACATATTAGATCGCATCTTAGTTTAGAAGTTAGAATCTTACTCGTGCACGGTTTGGTGCACGCCCACATTAGAAAGTCCCCTGGACTATAAATATGTACCTAGGGTTTATGGAATAAACAACAACCAACGTTCAACCACAAACAAATCTCGGCGCATCGCCAACTCCTTCGTCTCGAGGGT